>NW_018480077.1:987193-1082018 GCF_002113885.1 Mizuhopecten yessoensis | reverse complement strand
GTCAATTTGACCCTTTTTGGCCCCGCCCCTCAGGCCCCTGGGGGCTTAGGACTAAACCGGCAACTATTTTTGTTGACCTTTGTCCATGGAAGGTCCCTGCAAAATTTCATTGAAATTTATTCAGGGGTTTTGGAGAAGTCGAAAATGTAAATTGTTTACGGACGCACGACGGACGACGACGGACAAAAGGCGATCGCAATAGGTCACTTGAGACTTTGTCTCAGGTGACCTAAAAAGTTGATGCCGGACAAATGGACGGACGGACAATGGACGCCGCACCATGGCATAACAATGGTGGCTAACCAATTGAGCTTATATACCTGCAGCTGATCAACAGAATTGTCATCTAGTCCAATCCACAGGGGTTCGTTATAAATGTCTGTGTGCTGTGTATGTGAACCATTTTAGTATAGGATATGTGTATTAGACATTTATAATGAACCCCTGTGGTCGAACTGTGCTACAGTTTTATCCAAACGGAAGTTTAGGTGAGGTTACTGTATATATACGGAATACCACAGTGTAGTGGAAAGGGGATCCTTTAAATGTATCCTTTAACTCGTTCACCCCTGAAGACACATTGAACTATTCCAATTCAAAGGTTGGTATAGTTCATTATGAAATTTCAGGGGTAAATGAGTTGACAGCTCCAAAAATAATTATAAGAGTTACCTCCCTTCTCATTAAATTGGCATAAAATCATATTCTGGACTATTATCAGAAATGTTTTGAATTTCTCAATTCCTTTTAAATCCTCTTTTTACTTATAGTTGTTCAGGTTATGAATATGTTAGAATTAGCTTAGACTGATTATAATTACACAATCAAAACATTACAATGATTATGTATATTATGCATATTGTCACCAAAGGTTTTGAACCAATGAAAATCTTGATTGCAACGTTAACTGGAGTGTTTATCATAATGTTATTTATTTTCCGATGAATTCTCATCATATTTGAATAAAATATAGATTATTGTGTTCTCATGCTCTGCATTTCAAACACATTTTTATTTCTCACTGTGTCACAACCAAAGCTAACTATAAACACATATTTGTAGACATTTCTTGATTTCTCATCTCTTTAAACTGTGATAATTATTCAGGTTTTTATTTTGCAAGTGATATTAAGTGGAATGCATGGTTTTACCATTAGTAATATATACTGGTATATACAGAATGTATTACAGAAATACAGAGACATCTAAGACACTTAACTAGCTACATGGAAATCTATATCAGCAGTCTGGAATGGTCGTGCACACAAATCACTGGCACTAATATTATATATAAGTGCTTACCCGATATAATTTGGAGACATCCAAGTGAACGTCTATGGATGTAGAAATATACAACATGCACATATTGTAGGTGTGAATGGAAAAGTACAAACATTTGCAGATAATAATATAGGAATGTTACAAAATATATTATGACTGTATATAATAAAAAAAAATGTAATGAGATTTCATTTGACAATCCTAATTTATATATATGCTCCTTAATCTATCCATCTTTTTCCTCAGGTTTATATGAAATGAATGGATTTCAATTTTGAACATTAGGGACCAGACATGTAAAATATAGTTATATTATGACTCTTATACAGTAAAACCTTTACGAAGCAACCACCTATGGGAAGTCCAAAAAGTGGTCTCTTAACACAGGTGGTCTCTTAATAGAGGTGGTCTCTTAATGCAGGTGGTTGCATACATTAGCAGGTTTGACAGTATTTACATTAAACTTTATCTTATGAATCTGATTCCTTTGATTTGGGTAGAGGAAGCATGGTGGCTGGATTAGTGAAGCCTTAAGTAATGTACAAGGGAGGCAAGAACAAAAACCCCAGAAATTATGGCAAACCAATCCATTCTGGAGGTCTGTAGTCCTCTAGTACTATCTGTTTAGCAAGCTGGGACCCAGGACGAGGATAGCCTGTGTAGTAAATTGTCTTTCCATTGATCAACCATGCTGTCCACCAGCCAAAGCTGCCGACGGTCATCAGCATATGGTTACACTGTGTCATCACAGCGAAGTCCAAATCACGTGTGTTCCCAGCACTCAGGAAAACTACATCATTCCCCTTCATGTTTTCTTTACACCAAGGTAAATCATCAGATGCAACCACAAATACTGTGTTACTGTAGTTAGCCCTGAACATGCCCATACCCTTCTGAAGATAGTCAGGCCCAGGGGACACATAGCCATACTTACTGATGTGCTCATTGTTTACAAAGTCTCCCCTGCGCACATGAACAGCAATATATGTGACAGGACCATTTTTAGTGTTAGATTTTTCAGCAACAAGTTCAGAAAATACAGAAACTGCTTTCTTCTGTAGGTCATCCTTGAATCTGAATTGACCACGCAGTGATGCTTCACTCTCTTTAAAGTACTTGAAACTTTGAAAGTAGCCATTCAGTTTCGTATTTGTTTCTGATCCAAGTTTCATTGCTGCAGGTTCAAAAGCACACCCAATTTTCTCATTAAATGTTTTCCCGTAATGGACCCGATTCTTCTCTGTGGATTGTGACGATATTTTGAAAATTCTCCGTAGTTCGTTGTTTTCAGAAATCACTGGAATCAAGTAGTTTTTATCAGCAATTCCAAATAAGGATGCATACTGGAAGAGCAGATTCCCCAGCCTCCCTTTGAAATCAATAGTTATATAATGTTTTGGTGGTGCACGTTTTGTTGCTATAGTAAAACCAACCTTCTTGGTTACATTTTGACTGGTATGAACCAGCTCTTGAGCCTTGGGCTTTTTTTCCTTTATCTTTACAAGGCCTTCCTCATGTGTTTTAGCACTTTTTAACTGCGATTCCGTTCTACTCGTTCCAAGAGGTGGTTTTTTATGATCAATGTTTGCCTTGCCATAGTCTCTGACACTTGAGAAGAACTTGGACATGATGCCATGTGTGGAGCCATACTTGTCAATGAAGGAGATACTCTCGGATTCGGTCCGGTCAGTCTCAGTTCTGATTCTGGTCAGGTGAATAATGAAGATAGTGACCAGCACCAGAAGGCCCACCATCAAACACTTGGTGCTGGTGAGAACTCCTGTAATGATAGTAATGATCAGGAATTTAATATTGTTATTTTTCAATTCAGATCATATTAACTGTTTACTAGAAAATGTTACTACAGTTAAAACAGGTTTTTTACTTTTCTGTCCTCATAATAGGACCAGACAGGAAATACATATGTTAACAAAAAACTTGATTCAATTAAGAGTAATCCAGAGAGCTGTTTTCTAATTATACACAATTCATTTCCCTTTGGAAGGCATTGTCCATGCAAATCTTGGAAGGTGTCACTAGAGATTTACCATTAAATAAGTAATCACTGTAACAGAATGGTTCAGATCAGTCTATTTTTACTATAGTTAATTACTTAGGTTCTGTAATCAGTCTATTTTTACTATAGTTAATTACTTAGGTTCTGTAATCAGTCTATTTTTACTATAGTTAATTACTTAGGTTCTGTAATCAGTCTATTTTTACTATAGTTAATTACTTAGGTTCTGTAATCAGTCTATTTTTACTACAGTTAATAATATAATTACTTTGGTTCTGAAAAGTGTTGTGAAATGTGTTGATTTGAACCACTTTTAAGTATTTATGAAAGTGCTTCAATTATTGTTCCGCATTTTTGTACTTCTGAGTCTGCATATATCAGGAATCTTATTATGATAAATAACGGGACAAACTGTTTTGGGAAGTGAATAATTTTGATTATTGGTAGTTTGAACAAATATTTTGAATGAATTGTATTTTGAAGTAACTGTATTCAATTATCATTTCTGCCACTCTATTTGATAAGACAAAATTAAGATAAAAACAATAGGTCAAATGGGCTTGTATCACTCACATCACATCCGCAAACTTCAAATAATTTTAAGGTCGGACTTATCTGAATATGCTAGATATCATTACACGACACATTATTGATCTTTAATGGTAGATTTTATTGCTCTACCTCTCAATGAATCTTTTTCTTAGAGATTTCAACCAACTAATTATTTTTTTCCAATCTGATCTATAAACCTGGTCTTCACATGTACAGCACTTCAGAAGGTTTCAATGCAATTGACCCTTATATATGACTTTGAAATGATTACATGGACTTTTGACATGTCTGAATCAAATGATAACAAGATTCCGGGCCATGATTTTGCCACTTTTTTACACAAATCATTCAATGCCAGTTTCAGAATATATAAATAGGTGTGTTGTGAACATCTACACACACCAACTATCAAAACACCATGCACAATTTACCAGAGTAATATACATATTCTATTCAACATGATAATACAACTTGTCATGTTGAGTTGTTGAATTGTTGAGTCAAGTGTAGAGGAGCTCTATCAGCTCCTGTATTGGAAACTAACTTTAACTTTGTCGCTAAAAATAAAAATAAAAATACATAAAATATAAGCATGCACAAAACAAAATTGAGTTAAAACAACATCAATCACTAAAAAATCTACACTTCTTAGAATTACAACATTGAACAAAGCAAAGGAAATGTGTCACTTCATGAGTAATTAGAATGATTGACCTGATAGTTTCATGAGTGCAAATTATAGCGCATGTACAGGTGAAAATAATTCCACTGAAAAATGAAATTCAATAAAAGTTACATTGAGCAATGAAATTAACCACATATTTTACCAACCTCTTGGTGTAAATTTACACATGGAAATCAGTTTTATCAATTTATATTCCGCCATATTTCCCTGGCAAAAATTTCATAGAAATCACCTTGAGCCATATGACACCTCACGATCAATCTTTATATATATATATATACACACACCATAATAGCAATGTCTCAGTTTATCCTAAATGTAAGGAATAAACAGACAAAGGCCCTTGGATTAAAAAAAATCATTGTCATTCAGAGCAAGCATATGTATACATATTGTCATTCAGAGCGAGCATATGTATATAATAAATAGCATTTAATAAATAATCCAGCACATTCAATGATAACGTATGTAACAGATGTGCTGACATCACATGTACAGTGATGTTGACTTGTGTGGAAGGATTGATCATGTTTTATAAAATTACATGCCTCTACCACTGTATGGCGGTCATATATGGTGACTGAAAAGCACAGATATTGAGTGGGAATTTGATCTGAGTAAGCAGTGAAGTTAGGTTACCAGTTCATCTTGGCCTTTTGAAGAGAAGAAATGAAACAAGACCTTATAATTATTCAATAGCTGAATTGATTATACAGTGGTCAACTTAACAGTTCAGCATGGCCAATAGCTATAGCTATCAATAACATTGTTGGTCTACCATAATCCTTCATCTGGTTGAACAAATTGTAAAAGATTTTCCCACATCAGAAACTTGAATCAAGTATATGATTCAGTACCTCCCAGAGTTCTCTTCATCAACTAAACCTCGTAGAATTAGGTAGACTGTTACACTGTACACTTAGTGTGAGTGCTACGTACCGGTACAAGTTAACAAAACCCAAGTAACACAATTTCTATGTGTCTATACCAACAACTCAAAATCTCACAAACCCATTACATGTATCATCTATATCTAGTATTAAGGTAAAGAGTACCACTAGCACTGCACCAGTTAAAATGAAATGAGTTCCACTTAGAGATATTTTATTGACTAAATCAATTTCTTCCTTATATAAAGAAGATGAAGCAACCAAAAGGAGTTTTTCTGTCTTAGATCACTGACCTCACTTATTAATATATTATGGTATTCACCTCTTAATTTTCTATGTTTTTTCCCATTGGCCATAAGTTAGGATTTCATTTTGATGTATATTTATAATTCCTGGACATCAGAAGCATTGGTAAGGTGTGGGACTGGTCATATAAAGGTCCGGGTTAACCTTTGAAGCTTTTGATTTTATTTGTGTTTTATTTTGAAATTTTAAATTTTAACAACTTGAATTCTTTACAGACATGGTTTATATGAAATATTCCGATGAAAAAAGAAACAATTAAATAATTTATTTGGAGATGATGAATATTGAATGGTCAGTGTTCTCCCCAGGCTGTTTTTGCCATGCTCCTATAATTTCTTGCCATGCTGCTATCCTAGATCTTCTCTGCTATATATTCATAGTAAATCTAAAGTTACCATGCTGCTTTGATTCAACATAGAGTGCTGCTTTAACAGAAATATTGAAATATCATGCTTCTTTCAAAACATTCTGGGCAGAACACTGATGGTAATGATATATTCTTACTTGATGGAACATACCCTTTTACTATAGTTTGACTCCTACTGCGGAGGCTTTGAAAAAAACACTTAATATACAGAAGAATCTTAGATTTTCTTGTAGGGAACCCATTTACCGTACTTTATTGATAACCTGTGAGCAAACTAAGCTGTAAAAATGTACATGTTACCTGTATAACCAACATTACAAGACTATGATCAAATGTTTTTGTGGATATGAAAGAATGAAGATAGTTTCTTTTGTGTTGTCATAAAGAGATAGAAAATGGATAAAGGTGCTATACATATATATGCATGTCTGCTACAGATGATTACCAAATTTCAGAATAAATGTTGTTTTACTTTTTTGTACTAGGTTTTGTTACAGTTGAAACCATACTGCCAGTGCCCTTAAAGGTCTTGGGCACTCAAAAACATATAAGAAGTATATATATACAAAGAAATTTAATACATGTTCACAATTGAAGATGAAAATTGATAATACAACCCATATTTCTTATGATATATAGTGTTACATCACACCTGTATACACAATGCAAATGAGCTAATTACTAAATTTATTATAACTTAACCCTTTCACCCCTATGTAACTTTAGTAAACTCACCCTTGTTTTGATCTGGATGAGTCCATTATGGTCTACGGTGTTGAAAGGGTTATAACTACTAATTCACTAATGCATGCTATTAATATACGAATTATGAAATAAAACCTCAAACTTAATATATAGAGGATGTGATCACATCTAATGGTTTCCCATGCCCTTGAATATGTACAATGTACCATTTATATTTTACATAGTGTGGCAGTACAGGTAAAATACTGAAGTATTGTGATACATGCACTGTACATGTGCACGTGCGTGGCTATAGGTAAAGAAAGCATCATATATAATTATATATCCTCTGCAGTCAAATCCGTATGAACTCATTCACCCCTGAAGACACATTTTAATTTGCACTCTTCTAATTCAAAGGTTGGAATTGTTAATTATGAAATTTCAGGCGTGAATAATTATAAATAAGTTAATGGACCACCAGAAGAAAGGCTCAAAATTTTGAATAGGTTTCGATCTTTACCAAAATGGTATAAACTATATTGAGTACAATGTGTAGATATAATAGACAGGATTTGGCTGCAAATATTAAGCATTAAATATTCTGTTTATTACATTTTTACAATTTCAAAATAAGGAAAATGACCCTGTTTGAAGCAATAAGTGTACTTCTAAACACCAAAAACAGTTTTCATTTGAGGAGTGCTCCTCAGTTTAGACGTTAGACATGTACATATCATCACAAGCAAAGACAAAGCATTTTTACAGGTATCCACTTAAGGAAAAAAAAAAATTATGAGTGTAAATATCAGCTTTCCTTGATATTCCTCACTTCAGTGAAAAATAACACTTTTATGTAATTAATAGTTTCAGATACTGGTAAAAATGTAATAAACAAACTACCTGGTAATACTAATTACTAATTGTTAGTTAGTCACAGGATTATATACATGTACTATACAAGCATGCAAAATGCACATATTACCATCACGAACACCAAGTTTACCTCGTCTCATCTTTACTTTATGTTATTATTTGAATCCTTGCTGTGAAGAAATAAGATTTAAATCAAAAATAAAATAAGATCAGAAACACATGCAACTACTAACACTTCACTAGTCAACATTTAATTATACATAATTATGCATACAGTTATTTGTATACATACAGGAACCAGTCATCATTCTTAGTAAAAAGTGTTTATCTGACATACATACAAATGCATGCAAACAAGATATATGCGTCTGTAGGGATGTGCATGCAATATTAATCGTCAACATTATTACTGGTGTTGGTTATTGCAGAATGGTTTACTTTTTTGGTACATGTATGTAGTCAGTGTTATTTTAGTATAAGCCAATCTAGTTTGTTCATCACATCCTGTACTGAACATGTGTTGTAAATGTATCAAGCTGCTCTGCTTTATTTTTAGCCCACTAACAATCAGATGGAAGGCTGTTCATCTCTAGTCAATACTTAAAATTATTCTTCACTATTTCAGAAGAAGTTCAAGACAGATCATTCTCAAATTTTATGCACATTCCCCTTGGGATCAAATTTTGCTTGTTCAATTTTGAGATTGATCAGAGGAACAAAATGGTCACCTGCAGCCATCATTCATTTGACAGTTTTGTAATTCAAGTGGGTTTTTTTCTAATTCTAAAGCAGGACATGACAGATCTGTCTCAAATTTCATATGTAGATTTATTTGATACTTATATTAGTTGTGGATGTTTTAAGTCTTGGGCAAATTGGATTGGATATTGACATTTTAAGTTACAGGTGAGCTGACAGATCTTTCTATAATCTGATTGATAGATCTCACTAGGTCTTCAAGCTGTGCATGTTTTATTTTAAGACTGATTGGAAAAAAAGATTGCTAGATAACTATTTAACAGATTAAATTCCATATGTATGCCTCCTTGGTACATAGTTATGCATGTTTCAGATTGATCAGAAAAGGCAATGGTTTAGCACAGAAACAGTGCCTAATACGATATTAGTGTGGTTGAACACGGAGTTGACATGACTGAAATGCACTCATGTGTAACTAAGCTTACACATATATTTTTTATTAAGGAGTAGCTTCCTGTTACGCATCTTCATTTTCATTTTAACTGTTCATGCAAAATATCACACCTTGATTCCCAATTCAAATCGACAAAGTTAACTATATACCTTTTAAAGTCTTACAAAACATTCCCATTTTTTTCAGACTTCTTTCTGCTGGTAAGCTTCCTTCTTACGTTGACCAAGTGTTTGATAGATCATGAAGAGAAGCATATACTAAACTTAAATACAAGACGCGGAGACGGACTATTCCGGAAAATATATAGCGTGCAAAAATAGAATACATTGCAGAATAACCCAAAACAAATTCAAAGAAAATTGATTTCTAAATAAAGAAATAAATAGTAACAAAAGATTTAGATAGAGAGTGAGATGAGCAAAGTTTTAGCGAAATGAATCTTAAATACCACGGAATTTAAGTCCGTTTTAAATACGGCATAAAAGGAGTTTTACACTAAAATAAGATTTCATGTCGTTTCCAGGATATGGACACATAACAGAAGATATGGACTCGTCTGTGTCATTTAATAAGTTACTTTTAAAAGAGTTATCTTCACCACCCCTCCCCCGTAACAATGTTTCGTTGCCTATAANCCCCCCCCGGTAATAAAAGATTCTTTGCCTGTAATGTGGTATGTTTCCCACTTAACTATTTGATGCATGTACTTTTTTCCATTCTGTATGAGTGCATACAGTATTAATTCGTCTGATCGAAAACATGTTTTAAAACTTAAGAACTCAGTTAAGTTAAAATACTCATTTCCTTAATTCAATTAAATATTCCGAACCGATTCTGTAATAAAATGAATATTTGGACGACAATCACACAGTAATATGTCTAGATAATTTGCCATGGTCCATAATCGCAATAAAATTTCAGTAATGTTTGGATTAGTTAATTACTGTACATATATATGCCTATTTCTGAAATGAAGGTTAACTTACATCATCAGGTCCACCACGTTTATGATTATCATGTGTGATATTGCCTGACATTCAGAACACTAACGTGTTTACCATTGCAGCTCTCGACAAGGAAGTATGCACATATTTTCTGTGTAGTCAGAGTTCTGTGTAGTTCGAGTGCCTCAGGGATACACGTATGTATCATGATCATAGATATCTTAACTCACTCGCTGGATACCGGCCAGTTCAAAATTAAAGCAAAAATCCGTATAAAATGTTCAAACGCAAAGAAAAACATATTTTTTGAAATGGTTAATTTGATATAAAAAAAAAAAAAAAAAAAAAAAACATAATTTATTTAAGTAATACAAATAATTATCAAAATCTCATTTAAAGGTGTTTCCCATCCACTAAGTACACAACGCATAGTTCAACAGTAAAAACGTCCGAAGGAACACTGACATCATGACTCACTAAACGTCTGGCATGTCTTGATGTGGGTATTGTAGGTACCTGTAGTAGAACTAGCCCAAAGTTATAACGCACTTTCAAAAAAATATGCATTTTGAAAAATATGATCAAATTATTTTAAACATGGGTAAGCTTCAACGCGATTTGAAAAAAATAAAACTACATTCAAAGTTTAACTCAGCGAATAGCGTTAAAACCGGGTCCAGCTCGACACGATTTGAAAAATAAAAGTGCGTTGATGAGATGCAGTTAAATTTTATTTTATTTGTTCGTAAATACTTTCATTTTTGTATCAACGAACAATAGCCAACACAGCCACTATAAAAGCTTAATCGGTTCCAGTTTATAAAGAGGCGTTGGCTGTTTATTCCTGTTTTAGTTCACACTCTACCGTGTATTGCCTCACAAGTAGGGTATCGGCTTTAAGAGATAAAGCTTAAGGGTGTCGACACCGAAACGGGTTGGAGATCACCAAGGCAAATAAGAGTACTTTTATTTTCTTCTAAACAAATCATGTTTGCGGAATGTTTAAGTGACATAACAATCTAATTTTCTTTGTGCTATACCAATCCTAAGTTTTAAGCACTCACGTAAAATGTCGGTTCTTCTGACTTTGCTATACATGCGACCATTTTCCTCAAACTTCGCAAACGTTACTTTAATGTTTCGTGTGGAATATGATTTCTGTATCATCGGAAGAAATTGAGTTGCATTATATAATGCAAGTGGGTGTTTTTTTAAACAATAAAATGTCATTATAATCCTGAAAATTCTTTGTGGGTGTTAGGTTTTCATTTTAAGAGAGCAATGGAGCTTATTCAAAATGTCATAACCTAATGATAAATAAACAAATACGATGTTTTCTTTGTAAGCCAAAAGAATAAGTAAGTATAATGTTGTCATCTGTTCTTTCACATACAGTATATTTATTTACAGAAACGAACGATAGCAATAAATCAAGGTTCTAAATGCCTATTGTCGAGAAAGATTTAAATAGTATATTTAATAGTACTTATTATACTATTTGCTGTAATAACATCAACCAGCTCTTCGAAGGATGATTGTTAATGACGTTTCCGAAGCACACTGCCAAAACCCCATTGCCCTCTAAACTGAAAGCCATTGAATACCCACACGTTTTGTCAGGATTAAATGGACATTTCACTGCTTAAAGTATTCTTTACATAAATGCAACATGTGTTTCATATACATGTAATGCAACTATTAACCTCTTTCTCAAGATGCAGAAATCACATTCTACACAATGCAATGGAGAAACATTTGAGGGAAATGTTCGCATGGGTAGCGATATCGATGTGATTTCCGACATAATCTATGAGCCAGACCTGGAAATGTCGGCCACCGGTACCAACTTGTCATGCACGTAGCTCACGTTTCTGTTATTCAAGGTGTTGTTAAAACTAGCACACCATTTTGTGTTTGAAATTGCAGGCACTGGCTGCGAAATCATTGCTTATGTGTAGGAAAAAGGTGACTTTGTTTTCATAGAAGATTCTACGAAATTGTATCTTGCAAGTATACCCTTATCAATAGATACACTCATTTGCTTCGTGCGTACGTTACCCTTATGCTCAGGAAGAAGGATGGCCCACCTCCTTAGTTGTCATCAGTCTCGTAGGCGACCATTTTTCTAAGCTCCGTGGTCCCTTATAAACCTGATTTGTGCAGTGATTTGAACCCGTACGAGGGCACCATTGTGTCCCCTGCAGTGGTCGCCGGTCAGGCGCGTGTAGTGGAGAAGCATTCTTCTGATTCTCGCGCGCCAGGGTTTCCCGAGCTGCAGTTCCAGGTTATGGACTTATAGGAGTTGAAATTATCGTATTACGCCATCCACGACAGGCAGATTGCCCCTCATTCATCTTAGCTCGAGGACAGGGACCATTCTTCTTCTTGGCCCGGAAAGATGATGGACTAGGTGATGTTCGAGGCTAATGAACACCTCAAATTCGAGAGGATGTTGCGCCTCTCCCTTCACATTTTTTCTTCTTTTGTTTTTAACGTCTCCTTGTGCAGGCTCCGATCTCTGCCTGAAGATTGAGTATCTAAAGAGGAGAGGCAAGACATGCAGAACATACTAACGTCTGGCCTAAACTCAGCAGTACGGACAGCTGCTGCACTTCATTTCTCCTTAATGACTGTACTGCTTTGTTTCTTTCTTTCCTTTGTGGCATGCAGGTGAGTGAACCGTGCCGTTCTCACCTTTTTGACGATCCCCTTCAATGGTCATTTCCAGTGGTGTTCTACCTGCTGTGCAAATGTACTTTGCGGCTTCGGGTGTTTATTTTAAAGAAACACGGGTCCAGTGGTCCTATCTCTTCGGAGGGTGCTTGGCATGCAGCGGAAAAAAACTACACATTATCCCATGCAACTTTCTGCTGGGATAAGTCTCATCCAGTCTTCAAGACCAAAGGCTAGAAGTGTAAGGGCAGCAAGAAGCTTCCTTCTAAGGGGAAGTCAAGTTCCTCACTCACTTTCTCCCTCCGTACAATTTTGTGAAATTATATGGAAAAACTTTTTAATGGAAGGAAAGCATCATTCATGTAAAGCAAGATAGATTAATAGAATCGCTCATCCCCTTTGGGGCGAGATAGGGGAATCTCAACCCTCGGGGTAAGATTCTTAAGTTGCCAAACACGAGGCTTTGCCGAGTGTTTGGCAACTTAAGAATCTTTCCCCTCGGGGTGAATGATTCTTTTTCTCTTACCCTGTTCTCCCATTGTGTATCATATACACAATGTAATGTTAACTTTACAGGCTAAATTCATGGTTGACGTGACGTTGATAGATTATCGACTTGACCTCATTGTATTGTTAAAGTGACGTCATGCCATTGTTATGAATCAAGGAATCCCTAGTCTCAACCCTAGGGTGAGACAAGGATATCTCACACCGGTAAAAGTGCGGATACACCTGTCAAGGGAAAGAGAATTAATAACGTAATGTAGAATCCAATAATCAGGCAAAATAAGGTATATTTAGGGGATAACCCTACTGTATTTCAAAATTTGCGGTGGTTTATCGGGGAGACGCGGAACGGAGCCGGTAAAACGGATATTTGCGACAATATAATCACGATATAACGCCGCACATTTCAAAATACAGTAGGGTTTTCCCCATTCTAATTCATATCAACCAAAAACACTGAAAGAAACGAGGATTTTAAGATATGTTTGAGTGCTTTCTTCAAATTCCGGGTCACTCTGCTGTGGATTGGTGACGTCAGAAATATTCAAATTGAGGCGGAATTACGTTGACCTTTCGGGTCATGCTATTGTTCGTGACGTCATGAATAATCAATTCCATGACGTGTCAGGGTCAGTCGGGGTCGTCGGGGTCAACGACATCATTAGCAATCGCCATCCGGGCTTCATATGCAAATGAGAAATTGCGGACGGTATATCGTGGTTTCACAAATTATTTTGATTGGCCAATCAAATGCCTTGTTACATCTCAAATGAATTATAATTTGTTATTTATTGGGTATATATGAGAGAATCATTGTCTGCTATACTGACCTGATTGTATAACATCAACAAAATAAATTTAGAATTTCGGACTTCAAAACAAACTTGCTTCAAACCCATGTTCCAAATGTTTTATTTAGTTTTCCACGTTAAATGATATGACTTTAACAACATCTGTATGATTTATCACACAAGAAATAGTCACAGATACATGTGTGTGACTAATGACATGCATTTCGTTCTTGGCATGTTAAACCCTTTTTTATAAGAAATAATTGATCACAGCAAAAGATGAGATCACTTTCAGTGTTAAATTTGACTAATAAGAAGATGCTGTTAAGCTGGAGTATGATACTTTACCTTGTATTAGCAATTTTCACCACCGTTTATTTAAGTGTTTGCATAACACTACATAAAGACATAAATTGTAGCGTTAAATAAAAGAGTTGCGTGTCTAAAATTCTGGTACCAATGACATGTCGTAGTAAAATACATTTTGTCCATATCGAATTGGAGCCACTGTGATCATTCTAGTCCGTGGTATATATTTTTTTTATAATTTCACAGTTTGAATAAAGCTTACGCGGCGTGACGTCATACTGTCTTTATTTGCTTTTAAAAACAAATTATCCAACTCCAGACGCCTGATTATAATTGATTGAAATATTCAATTAGCAAGCTTAGGTATTGTATATCTCATTGGTTTTACTAAGTACATGGAAATGTTTCCATTAGAAAAGAGATATATAATCAATCATCACTCGTTTGATAACTTCGTTAGTTTGGTTTGGTTTGTTTGTGTTTTACGTCATATTAACAGCTATGGTCCTTTAAGGACGTGCCAGGTTTTGGTGGTGGAGGAAAGCCCGAGTTTCCGGAGAAAAACCACCGACCTACCGCCAATACATGGCGGGCTAGTGGTAACAGGATGTCAGACGCCTTAACCACTTGGTCACCTTCTTTATGTATACACAGATTTGTGTTGTCATCTCAAAGTCACATATGCATATAATTTCATATTCTGTGTGAAGTAGTTTCAATTTTCACAATGGACCTGTTGACAGCTATGCGTTCTTCAACTCCTCGTTGTCCGTCGCCATTTTCTTGTCGGGGGGCGACACTGATGCAGACGTATTTGCTGAATCTCCTGTTATATGAGCCTGTGAATCTGTGTCTGTGTACATCGACGAGTAAACCTTGCATGCGTTACTAAGTAACCTGTCAAAAAGAGGAGATAAATTTACACTTAGTTCACAAGATGAGTGATTGAGTGTTCAAACATACAGTACTGTCGATTCAGGTACTGTACTCGTTAGATTTATGCTCTTCTAGCTCAGTTCCATAAGGGAAAAGGTACCACTATTTATGAACAAACATGACATGGATGTATTCACTACATGGAGTATTCACAACATGGAGTATTCACATCATGGAATATTCACTACAGCACGTAATGATGATATCTCGTTTTCACGCATACATCTAAAGGTATCACACTCATAAAGCTTTATTAACACAAAATTATTTAAAAAATAGTTGAACAATCCATCGACTAGATCTAATATGTTACTGGGAGATGGCCTAGTAAGCAGTAAGAACAACTTCTGCCTTATCCTTTTATCTTATCAATTAAATTTGTTTGAATGAATGATATTATAGTGCATTTAACACTTACTTAATTGTCACATCGGCCTCTTTCATGGTGTGTATTTCTCCGTCAATGTGCATCATGTAATTAAGGCAATTCTCGTCCCCTAAATCCTTTGGATTAACCTTTATCCTGAGACTTGAAGGTTGACGTATTGTAACTGTAGGAAAATCCTCTTCCTACAAAAAGGAAGTTGAAATTTCCTTATTATACGAACGACACAGGACCAAGGTTATCTAGATTTATCAGTTGACCAAATTAAGAGGCAGCGTTTTACTTTTAAACGTTATATTTTGGCGTATAGTAAATTATCACAAATTTGATTTTGTGATATAAGACATTATACATTATATCAAGACAGAAGGAAACGAAAAGTTAGACAAACACCAGGTGTTCCGGAAAAGGAAAGTGTCTTGTTCTTCATCGACGAAACCCGGCAGGTAAATCTAGGTCAAACCCAAGTTGTATACAAAGCTTCATTTAAATTTAATCATAAAAAGTATCTTAAGTTTAACCAAATTCACAGTAAAAAAGGAAAGCATAAATAACGATAGCTACTGTAAAGTGGTAGGATGAACTGAAACAAAATATAGTGAATATTCGAAGAATCCTTCAGATTTCACATGAAGATATAGTTTACAGTCCGTCTTAAGTAATAAAAAAAAAATCTGAAACTACTGCAGTGAAAATGCTACTTTTGTCATACTGAATTTCCCCTTATTTCTGTGATGAAAAAAAACCCAGAAAATTATACAATCGGCCCTCTTTAAACCGAACTTTTATAACCAATGCTAGTATATTCATTCGATATTTTGCATAATACCCACGTTCATTAGTAGGATATAGCAATGTAACGAGATTTTATGATGTCTCGTCCTTGTTTTGATGTATTTTCGAGTTTTGTTGATTTTTCCGTTTTCTTTCTTGTGTAATGCCGATATTTTGTTTTCCTTTTATTAAATACTTTATAAATTTCGCCAAATTCGGTTTAGCCTGGTATTTTTTTTATGAAAAATAGGAAAACTGACCCTTGGAAGCTGCTGTGTAAATTGATAAGATATCATTCGCAAAAAATCTAATCTGGGAGTCTGTCGATATATCAAAGCGACCATTTGTCCAGTTGTTAATCCAAACACCTGTCCAGGGAAGAATCCTACAGTAGTGAACTCTCCATCAAGCTTTTCTGAAACAAAAGACATACTTGACGTAATATCGAAAGATATTCATTTCATTTTCACAATTTATCATTCAAAGACAGAATTATGATTAGCTAAGCGGTATTTAACTTTGCCTACTCCGACTTAATACGGCATAATTAAAATATACTGATGATGTAAACATAACTCGCTTGTTCATTGCTGGTTCTGCAATGTTAAATGCTACGAAATAAAGTTTGACCAGACGTCTGGTTTCAGTTTTCTAACATATGATATGCATTTCCAATCTATTCAGATACATCTCATTTGAGTTGTGATTGGTAAATTTGGGTTTTATCAAAATTGCGAAGGTCATTGCCAGATCGTGTCCATTGATGATGCCAAAACAACATGTAATTACTAAAGCAAAACTTGTATCTGTTTATTCGCCTCACAAATCATGCTATGGGATAAAACAGGTCAATTATTTGATGATGTGCTCGAAATATTCTATGCGACTCGATATGTGGCAAATACATTTGTAAACACGCAGTGCATATCCGAAACTCCCGTTTAAGTTTTCATTTGTTACAATAACATCTCTAGCTTAGACTTACATGTAATACTATCATTTAACGTTCAATTGGCACCTAAATATTCAACTGCTCACTCAAACGACAAACATAGACAAGGATATGTTAACTATTTCTTCCTGGTTCGAAAAGTAAGGTTACATTAATTTTTACATTTTGGATAAGAATCTGTAAACAAAACTTTGCAAAATACTAACTTTTCGACTCCGATATATCGGTTATTTGTTGTCTTCATATAACTAGAAATGTATTTACCACGTCGATGGTATGTACCCTCTTGAACTTGATTTCAAAGACACTACGGACTTTTTCTTCATCAACGTCCTACTTACAACCTTGTCAACAAGAACAGGTTATTAACCAGCTTTACGGTAAGCGTGACAATTTTATTTGTAAATATAGTTCCTGGGATTTCGCGGATTATATTCAGACCGAATGCAGTGAATATAATTATGATATTACTCTTCCAGCGACCTAATGCATGGTGCTGTCTAATTGGCCACAAATGTAGATACCTTCCACTTCAGTTTCTTCTTCGTCGTCAGCTTGTTTCTTTTGCCTAAAAAAATCATAAAGAAAACAAGCTTATGAAGATTACATGTCAAAGCTGACTCAAGAGCCTGTTTAAAGTATCAGGATGTCCGGGATATATACGGTGTGTTTCGCAGAAACATATCTTATCTTATGTTAGGTCATCATCATTATCAGGTTACAAACTAAGGGATATCAGTGTCCAGATTGATGACAAAAAACACGTTCATCGTGTCTTAGACTGTAGCACGAGTTTCCTCTGGCCCGGGCACCAGATTTAGACCATACATCTATCTGTAAAAATTTCTGAGTCTGGTGTTATGGGCCAGAGAAACTCGGGCTACTTAGGCTGTTGGTGACCGACATACTGTACTGAAAATGGCCATAAGACAACATTTGTATCGCACTAGAGAAACTGAAACTGTTTAGACTTCGGAAAAAAACAGACTTCCGGTTAGTTGCTTTCTTGGATTTCATGTTATCTGACTGTTTTCACGGTTCCCGTCTTCTCGTATAAGCATTGAGGTTTAAGACACTGTGTTATTTTTATATTGTGCTATAACGCGTCAATGTGTAGCATCTAAAAATCAAACAATGTGACCAAGCCTCGTGATCAGATAAGACCTCGATCCAAATTGTAATGTTGTCCAATATTTCAATTCCATGTCAAACTATGATTCCACATACGCATATATGTACATATCGCTAATACAATGTATATCCTCTTTTACTTTTATGAATTGATAAAAAACCCAATACGATATTGACACTACAGTTACTTTTCCGAACAGTTGAAGAAGACTGACAGTAAACTCCTGGTGATTGTTTCAAATTATGAATATTTAATATCATATTCTGCTATCACGTATTTACACAAGAAGCAAGCTTTGATGTGTTCTATTCCTATCCCACTGCAAGTGAAACATTAGCTAACTCTTCAACTTCATTATACAGCAATAAATTATATAACCTAAACCTGGCCATATTGTAATCACCTCTACTGAGGTTGAGTTAGAAAGACAAAAGTCACTGTTTGGCCAGTAAACAACGCACTACCGAGCGTTCTATGTTTCTCCTCATTTGAGATGCAAGGCAAACTACAATAAAAGTTTAAAGTCTTTGTTAGGTCGCAAATTAAACCGTATTATCATATTAATGGATATTTGCGTGAAAAAATGGGCTCTGTTGCCTAGACTATGTTAACAATATCTTCTTTATTACATGTCGACTGTAAACGTACTCACTCAAACATGCATAAAACGAAATTATTGTCTTGTACAACACCACCAGTACTACCCCTTCATTCGTTGCTGTATTATGAATATCCTGACCCGAAATCACACGAAGTTTACGAACCTGGTCCTGATTGTTATTTCAGCGTTAAAGAGTCTTTGCGTTTTCCACAATAGAATGTACAGGGGCATTACTGAAATGAAGAACACATATGCAAATAATAAGCAAGCAAGATTGCGAAATGTATTAAAGTATGATTCGTCAATAATGATTCGTTTTGAATGTATAAGCATCCGACAAAATTGACGGTAAGCTCATTTTAAATTTGTTAAGATATCTCTTTCATCCACAGTGTATTAAAACAGCATTTTAGCGCATATGTTTGCAAAATATTGTTCTATTGTAAAGTAGGTCCTACTTGCATAACGCGCTCTCCCCATCCAGCGTTTCTGGTCGGTGTAGTACATCATGTCTGTAAAGAGGCCGTAGGCAGTTACCGCCGAGGAATACCCTAACAACTCGTTACTGCTGTACTCCGCCATTAGGGGAAGCATTCGGGTGTTCCCTTCAAGATTAAAAACAAACAAAACAAAAATACAACACCAAAGACCGTTTAGCAATAATAATTAGCATTATTCAACTTCTTTGGATTTATATTTTTGTACTCTGGGAAGTGCCATGTATCCGTGGTAACATCGTCAACAATGTGTGTGGGGGAGTAATATTTGACAGCGTTGTTTGTGATCGCTAAAATACCTCAGAGGGGTGGTGCAAATGTTTTGGCAATTCTGCATGTTTGATACATCGACAACAATGTATGTTGTCAAATTTCTTAAACTATCTTGTTGATTTCAAGGACGTTTTTTTCATTGGTCTACCACACATTTGATATTTTAGATGATACATGTAAAATGCACAAAATACTACCAAACGCATTGCTACTTTCACAGAACAATACGATAGAACTTCCATACATGTCTGGCCAAATATCATATTTGGGAATTCCTGACGTGCAAATGTCTGGTGTGGGCCCACCATAAACAGCTCTCTGTCAAAATGTTTCAAATATGGTGTTGTGAACAGGGTAAAATTCGGATTATCTTGTTAAAAAGTTTCTAGACAGTAAAGAAGCCTTGTCTATTTCTTGTATCTATTTTATCATTAAATAACATTCTATGCACGTGTTCATTTCAATGCTATCATTTAATTAACTAATCGATTTTTTTAACAGATATTCCAGTCTTGATATTTAGAATGCCGTTTTGTAGAGAGATGCCTTCCGTAATATGTTAACGTCAAAACCACGCCGCAATGTATGCCGTTAATTTGTCAGCGGATTCCCTCAGCTAATCACCACCCATGGTAGTGCTATGAATCTTCAGGGGCAATAACTTCAGATTTTAAAATCAACAAGCATGCGAATATCTGCTCAACATAACTACATAAACGAAATAGTATACGAGTCAACAGTGGTTTTGTTGGGTGTAGAAGCATGTAGATTCTTAACATTGAAAGCACTCTGGTTTTAAAATGAATGAAAAATTACACAATATCATCAGATCTGTTGTTGCAGCATTAATTATCCCATCCCAGAAAAATATATATAACAAGCGCACAGGGTTGTGTTTACCTCTCAAAGTATGTATTTCCGTTCTTAGTTTAGTTCAGACATATCTTATATCCATGAAATGCAATTGGATTGGGCAAAAGTTCACAAATCTTGTCGAGGCCCTTTTTCTAAAATAAGATTTGAGTAAAGACACATACGTTAAACAAAATGCTATAAAGGTCTATAGAGTTATCGTAGTCATTGAAGAAGGGGAAAGACAGAAAGGAAAAGAGCGACTTTGAAGAAACGATTTGATTCTAACACTGTGTGAAGAATATTGATTGGAGGAACATGGACATATAACACACACCACAGTGCAGTGATCAACGGCTAAATTTTATAGTACCTTTTTGTTGTTGTCTTGTCTCGTGAAAATGAAAAACTGTAAATCTAGATTTCAATGACGGCATTGCATTTATCAGGCAAAACATTGAACAGGCAATTTGCTAGAGCGACCATCTCGATTCAGACAATACTTATACTAATAGGAAACTCCCTATTGCAGTTATTGTCGTGTTCATTAGACTTGCAATAGGAGACCAGCTGTAACAAGAAACCGCTTTATGGACCTCCTTCAGATGGTCTCTATATGTCAAAATAGCTGATTAACCTCTCTACAATATCAAACACTAGACAATTCCAATATCTTGTAAATATCAGATGTTCTGTTATGCGTACAGTTTGTACTTTTTCCGTACCTTTAATAATGTGTAGAGCTGCTGTGACGATGTCGTGATTTCCATATAAACCGGCTGCCATGCCGTTCCCTGTACCTTAAAAAAATACAGAGAAGATTATCAACATTTATATAAATTATTTTGTAGATATTTAATAAATTTGTAAATTATACGTTCTTATCAACAGAGACCGTTCTTATCAATATAATCCTGGATATGTCAAGGGTTACTGTCAGTAACGTTCTCCGCACAGAACGTGCGTGTAGTTCCTGGAATCCCAAGGATGCGTACAAATTAGATATATACATAAGAAATTTCGTACTTCGAGCAGAAAAATAACTATTCGTGCATTTTTTAATAGGCGATGTCACGAATTTTTGTCATGAATATCTTAATCATTTGCAAGGAAATGAAATGAATTGGAATATATTGTATTTAAGTCTTTATGCTTCTTCTGTAATACGAGTATTTTTATTTTTTTATTTTATTTAATTGAAGGTAAACTGGATTGAAAGTAAAGTAAAAACGTAATATTCAAAAATGTCTAATGATATGTTCTGAGGTCAGAGTGGATTTTTTCTCTCTAGCGGAACGAGGCTAAGATTTAATGATGTTGTGGAAATAATCTTCAACTTGTGAAAAATATAGGTTTGCAGTAAGAATGTTGATTTTGTTTTGGCTAGCAATATGACCACATTTCATGAAAGGGTCTAAGTGTGTCCTTTACATGCCCCATTGTCAGCCTATTGGATGGGACAACTGATATTGATTGGAGGTTGTCATCGTCCCAATGGGACAATGGAAACTCAACAGAAAGCATCACACCAATAGGCATCTGGTACCGATGGGACAACTGGTACTCACCAGAGGGTATCGTACCGATAGGTATGGTATTAGCAGTAAAGGGACCATCCATCTCATTGTAGTTGAGCCCTGCCTTGTCATTTGTTATCCTGAGAACCCTATTGAGCACCTCAGAAACGGACCCATCTCCGCCAAAAACAACTATGCTGGTAAAATGGATAACATGAATATAAAGTAATGACCACATGTGAATGTTTCTGTATAGTGCTTCTATTTCGCGAAAGGCTTTCTTCGCTCTATTTGCGAACATTATCCGCGAAATCTACATTCCCACCAATTCCCCTTGTGCATTCGCTTATGTAAAAACCGACATAAAAGCAAAGGGCTAGTTAGCAGTTTTTGCGTGAAATATAAAACACAGCTAATATGATTCATGTAGACCCCAGAAGAAGAAAAAAAGTTAAATTGTGCGAATGTTATTTTATTGGTAGCAATATCTCTGAATTTGAAATCATGGTTGAAGATTTAAATTCAGGATTGAATAATCTCTTGAATAAACCAGAAAATGAATCTCTCGCGAAAAAAAATATTTTTTACAGTGTATTCATGAGATGGACAAGCTGCAGAGACCAGTGAAACATACTTACCCATCCACGGTAGATAAGTCGTACTCTGTTACTATCTCCTCCATGTGTTTTTCTCTTTCCGATACTAGAATGAGATTTCAATTATTTCGATTTCCGTTCTAAGCATGACACTTACATCATTTCAATTAAAGCTAATGTAAGCATACAAACGCCATAACATCATCATCATTACCACGCTCTACTTTACAACGTTGACGCCGCCTCTTGTTTACCAGTAATTAAAACCGCCATAGTTTCTATGTTGATGTCACTTATTTACCAGTCAATTAATATCCCATGATTTTACACAACCCCATGCTTTTCTATGTTTAACATAGTGAACAATAGTCATCATTACCTGATATTTTAGTACCTTCCATGATTCAACACTTCTTACCTAGATCGTTGGTGACCTACTCGTTACTGCCGCTTTTATTTAATTTTACAGTGTTTTCATCCATTTTGTTGGAGTCCATGTTGACTTTACTTTTGTGAAATATATCTGTTTCTATCATTCAACAATTTTAAGCAGATTTTATCAACTTGTATTAATCACTAAAATCTGACTATACCCACAACTAATTTGAGGACATCCGATTATAGTAGACATAATCATATGGCCTAAAAATTAAAAATAATTGCTGAAATTTGCTTTCAATGTTATAAACAAGTAAGATGTGATGCCCATTCCCCTACCTTTGACGTCACAGGTAATGTGTGCGAGTTCAAACAAAGGTAGTACTTTCCTCCAGTTGCTATGTCCATATCTGCCGCCACTTGTTGGGTTTACTAGCACCAAGAGACGTTTAGGTCGCTGGTCATACACTGTGAAGTGATGATAACAAATAATACAGTTTACATTGTTTGATTCCTCTCCAATTGGAAACACCGACTACCACCAAAGAGCGACCTCGGGAAGAAACTACTAATTCTTACGTCGAGAAACCAGTAAAAATTTGAACATGTGAGTCCTTCATGATAACAGTATATGAATATTTGTTAGTTAGCCTTCATGATTATTAATGTAATTATAACAGGTTTCATAAAGAGACTGTACTTACCTTTCTGGAAGTGTAACTGTAGATCTGAGACGAATTGCTGACACTCCAACACCTGTCCAGTTATACACAATGTGGCCTGTTTCCATATCAACTTCTTCCGTGTGATGTAGTGTACCTTACACAGCCATTTTGGTTTTGTAGATTTTGATTGGTCAGTGGAGGCATTCAGCTCAATGGCATTCGTCTCTATTCTTATGACGTCGTCTAGTGTTGCGGTAGTTTCTACCATGTTATATTAAGTATATTTTAATATTATGTGTCAGTCAAAAAATGTTTCCAATAATACAAAGACATTTAATATTTCTTCGAAAAATGATGCACGTCACATTTAATAAACAGAATGCAAAAATATACATAAATCGTGCTAGGGTTGTAGCAGTTTTACCATCCAAACAATAGAAATGTTCTCCCGATTACAATTGTTTCAATCAATTAACAAAGTATTGTTCATTTTTATTTTTAATTTGATTATTAAATACAAAAAAATCAATCTATCTCAAATCCATGATGAGAAAGACCAAATAACACAAAGTGGAAATTTCGTGATGTTTTCAATCGTGTTTTGATGTCTCTTATACTTCCCTGTTCACTTCATGTAAGCTCAACTCATGGTGCTTTTCTATTATTTTGCATATTGACACACTGGCATATGTTTTTCCCCTTCTAACATTTTATAATCAATCTAACAACAGATTGCGAAACAAAAAAAGACTGACAAATATACGCATATAACGAACACTGACCTTAGCGATGACTTAGCGCTTGGTTTAGATAGATAACTATAACACCGTGTACCCGATTATTCACCGTGCGTCCAACAGCAAACCTTAACTCGTTATACCTCATTACACACAGTGAGCCGTGGCTATTTATACACTGCATGCTATTTGCGATACTAACCTTTCTGCTCTCGACCCAGGGTAGTAATCCGTAGCTCTCGTTCGTTGACAGTACAATCTGCTACCTCACCATCAACAGACAGAACATTTGGCATTGTTTGTTCTGCTGTAGATCACTGAGGTCACTGACATGTACGGCAGTGTAAATCTGTGACGACTCGTCAACAATCTGACCTATCTAACTAAGCATATTCTCCATCAGATAATTTATGAAAAGTGCAAAGGGTAAGAATTAAAGATACGCGTGCCGTATATATATATATACACACATATATCTAATTAATATCTGTTCTGTGATTTAAAAACATTGATGGACTCATACTGCTGTTGTACACGGTCAAGTAGAACAGAAGCTAGGTTGCTAGGTGCAGTTAAAGTACACTTTTACCGAGTATATATTCTACTGTAATCAATGATACATCCACCACACACATATATGATGTGATTCATTTGTTAATAGATATAAAGTTCAACTCGCAGATTATATATTTACAACTTGTGACCCAGTTCATGATAGATAATTCATATAGCCTTATTAAGGCATTTTGTATGTCTTACTGTAAGAGTATTCTGATATTAATCTATTGTGCCTCGCTTGGGTTGAGCACGAACTTAGATATACTCTAATTATGCGGTTTTAGGCAAAGGCGTCAAATATGTACTTACAATTTTCATTTTTTGTTTTATAAAATTAGCTGCCGTTTCCATACATAGTTAACCAAAAAACTACCTAAGTCACGCCTTGTTTGTTTGTATGTTTGTTTGATGTTGTTGTTGTTGTTGTTTCACATTTTCCCGCATTCATGCGAGCGTATACAACGCAAACACATTATAAGAATGTGATTACTGCAATTATTTCATCAGGTTTAAGTCTAATAACATTGAGACCTTGAAACGCGGTTTGTTCTAAAAACCTACAAGATATATAAAAACTATATTTGTTCTATACCTTGTGGGACTAAGGAGTTACATCAGAGGTATTCGAATAAATTATCTTGACCCACTTTATCTTCATTAAGGTGACTATCAGGGGTGGTATAAGTGTTTCAAAATCTTGAAATCACATCTGAAATCCCAGGAAATCTTCTCTGTAGCTTGCTGGTTTGAATTAAGGCCATCAATTTAGTCCAAATAAAAGTGAATGACCGATTTTATCTGTCATATGTGTCGAATTTGCGGTGAAATAATCTATAAATGTCACCACGGATCTAATCTAATTCCGTGATGTGACCAAGGTCTACATGTAGCTGTAGTAATATTTGGTTTTAAACGTCTATCTGGTTTGTTCAAACAAATGACCTTCGCCAATTGTGAAGGTCACAGATGAATAATAAATAATCCACAAGCCTGTTAGACAGACATACCATGGTCCTCTACCTACCTGGTTCTACCTGGTTACGGTCTGTTAATAGACGTGTTCGTCTCTTGACCACCTCAATTTTTTCTTCTTATTATTGTTACGCATTCTCAGTTTTTCTTTTCTTCGTTGATCATGATTACATATATAGGTTATAATAGGTTGTGGTCTCCGGAGATAAAACTATTTACACCGAACTCCTTTAGATTAACTGTACAGTTTATTTTCCTCTTCTCATGTTGGAATGTATTCCTTGGAGTTCGCTATTTACAGTTTTAAAAGATGTTCACCACTTGTACACGTTTTCTCTTATGCTATCAGGTGTTTTTTTCTTTTTGTTCTTTACCAACTTATTTGCTGTCACTGATCAATTTGTAGTATATATACGTAGCTCACATGCACGTTGGGTTAAACTGTATTGGTAAGTCTTTCCAATGCCTGTTCAACCTACTTTTGAATTGAATGACCGTTTCACTGTTTACTAGCTCCCCTGGCAGATTGTTCCAATCATTGATTATTCTCACGTTGAAGCTGTGGGTTCGAATGTTTAGTCTACTTTGTGGTTTTTGATTTTGTAGCTATGTGCCCTTGTTCTGCAATCAGTTTCCATGTTGAAAACAAATCAATCATCCTTTTCAAGTTTGTCAATTCCTTTCACTATTCGGAACGTTTGTATCATGTCTGCTCTTTTTCTCCGATATTGTAGGGATGGAATTCAAATATATTTCAATCTTTCTGGATTGCTCTCCGTAGTACTTTTTCTATCATGACATTATCTCTATTATACATTTGGTTCTACACTCTCACTGCGTATTCCATATGTGGTCGAATTAATGATTTATACAGAGGGAGGAACATGTCTCTCTCCATATGTTTGAATGTTCTTTTGATCAGTCCCGTTAATCGATTAGCTTTCTTGACAGAATTTCCAACATGTGTACTGAATTTTAATGTTGTGTAAGTTAACACTCCGAGATCTTTTTCTTCGTCCGATTGCGTTATATCTTCTTCAAATAAATATATTTTTTCTCATTATTTTGTCCAAAATGTAAACGTTTGCATTTGCAGATGTTGAATTCCAATTGCCATTGTTTTGACCACTCTTTCATTTTGTTCAGATCCGTTTGAATTCCGTTTCTGTCTTCTGCTGTGCCAATTTTGTTGAATATTTTACTGTCATCTGCAAAAAGTTCGATAAGTGCATGTATTGCATCTGGCATATCATTGATGTATGCTAGAAATAATACTGGTCCCGGGACGCTCCCTTATGGGACCCCACTTGTAACTTCTGTCCAGGATGCCTTTTTACCGTTGATAACAACACTTTGTGTTCTATTATGAAGGAAGGTCTTGATCCACTTTAGTATTTTTTCTTCTATGCCCAATGCTTCTAATTTCAATAATAGTTTTTGATGAGTCGTCCGGTTCTCCACTGTCTAGTATTATTTTTTTATTTCGTCCATCACGTCAAGCAGTTGTAGCACTGTTCATTGTCCTGGTCTAAATCCGTACTGGTGTTTGCTCAGCAGATTATTTCCTTCTATATGTCCCATGACTTCGTCCCTGATAATTGATTCCATGTTTTACGAACTCTGCTGGTGAGGCTGATTGGTCTGTAATTTTGAGATAATTTTTTATTTCCTTTTTCGTGTATTGGCGTGGTATTAGCAAATTTCCAAAGGGGTATTGTTCCTTCTTCCAAAGATTTGTTGTAGATGATTGATAAGGGTTCCGGAATGGTTGATTCTGTCTCTTTGAGCACAATTGAGTGAATGTTAACCGTCCCGGTTATTTTGTTGGATCAGATTTGAGTAGTTGTTTGGATAAAGTGTCTTCGGTAATGACGAAATCTTCCAAAGTACTTATGGGGGGATCAAGTTATGGGATATTTCTAAGATCCTCCTTAGTGAAGACACTTGTGAAGAAGTAATTAAGTGCTATGGCTATTTCTCCGTCTGTGGTTCTTGTGTCTCCGTTACTCAATTCAATTGAAGGTATCCCGGATTGGGGTTTGGTTTTAATCTTCACGAAGTGCGCAAAACATTTTGGGTTGGTTTTGCTCTCCGTTGCCACCTTGTTCGTATGTCTCTTGATCCTGTTAGTGTTGTTTCCTTTTGTGATGTAAGCTACATAGTTTGTCCACATTTTGTTCCCTTTGAATCTATACCATGCTCTTTTTTCGCTTTGGTTGAATTGAAAACTTTCTCATCCATCCACAGTTTCCTACTCCTGCCTGGCTTATATCTGCTCACTGGTATATCTGTCTTGATACTTTTATGTAGGAATTCTGCAAAAATAACCCACATCCCCTTCAGCGTTAAGACGTAATTGTCAAGCTGCATTGCAGCTTACCTCTCCGGTATTCACTCAATCGCAGTTATACTACAGTGTAACCTCGTCTGTCAATACACCTATATTATAAACGTTATATGCTATAGTTCCTTATCTCAATCAGACGCATGCATCGGAGAGATCAATTATTTTCGTTATAAATTAAATTTTATAGAGATGGTGCTAATTTTAAATACTCATAATATACACGTGTATATTATGGGTGTATTGACAGACGAGGCAAGTACATGTGGTCTACATGGGAGTGCTTCAATAAATTTGACCATGACTCACTCTAAAGGTCACAGATGTTTACCAACAGTTCAGATGGAATAGCAGGCGAGCGATACAGGCCCATAAAATATTTCAATTACGGAAGTGCTCAGAGGATATAGAGTAAAATAATCACAGTCAGACAACTGAAGACTGAAAATCGATAGGCCTAAAGGACAAACATTTCATCGCGTTCATGGCGACAAACTGACCGAGACGTCGACAAAGATTACACCGCGCAAGGATCTTTAATCTTTCATGAATTTGGTGTTTACCCAAGTTCACTTTTTATAAATAGCTCCAAAACGGTGTAGCTCGTGACATACTAGCTAGGAACAAATGGTTTCCTAGTTGACACAGAATACAGGTACATTACAATGCCGAATGTTCTGACTGTTGATGGTAAGATAACAGAGTGCACTGTCAGCGAACAGGAGCTTCGGATTGTTATTCAGGGCCGGAAACCGAAAGGTATGAACTGTAACAACATTAAAGTACACTTAACATGTATACAGTATCACATACCAATTGATCTAGTCAGTAAAACCTGTCTACATGTCAACCTTTCACGGGGCGTAATAAAAGCGACGAATTGTTTTTCCACTGTTTGACGCACGGGGAGTAATCGTGTACACATGTTATGAAAACACCCACTACATGATGTATATCAATAAATCTAAGGTACTGTATATTATATGCTTTGACCATTTAGCTTAGTATATATATACACAATATAAATATTTCTTGGGATAAATGCTAGACAGACTAAAGGTGGTGTTTATTCCTTAGGTGTGTCCTAAACACCCATATGATGTCAATTGACATTTAACTCATGTGTCTGATTACTGATTATAACGACACGTTTGATTAGATTTCTGTTTATTTCTCAATTTTAATATAATGTTGCAAACCATGATACAATCAATGTCTTGATTTCGTCGTGTAAAACTGATAGTTTGTAAGTGATTTCAATCTTTGAGGAAATACGTGATTCTTTTTAAGTGCTTGTAAAATACATGTATGACGTAAGTTCTTATTGCTTTTCATTAAGAGGACAATACGATAATATCTAAACCATTTTGTATAATATGCAGAATCCACCATAGCATTAAATGACGTCATAGAAATTGAGAAAAATGACGTTGCGCTGAATGCCTCCACTGACCAATCAAAATCTGCAAAACCAAAATGGCTGTGTAAGGTACACTACATCACACGGAAGAAGTTGATATGGAAACAGGCCACATTGTGCATAACTGGACAGGTGTTGGAGTGTCAGCAATTCATCTCAGATCTACAGTTACACTTCCAGAAAGGTAAGTACAGTAGGTCTGAGTTGTATATATATGTAGCTAAGGAGCAAGTCCTAAAACTACAATTCGAGCCCCCGCCAGCTTCCGGCTAAGTCTGCTTGCCCATGTAGACGTCTGACATGATTACTTGGTTCTGTATTAAGTTCATGGAATCTACGTAGGGGGCAGCTTAGCAGTTCCACGGCCTTTGCATGAATGGCAGACCAATCTCTGAGCATTCCATGCTATGTTTTGATCATCTTTGTCCCACAGACAGGCATCGGGCAAGGCATCCCCCTCCAGCCACACAGGCCTCACATTACTGTTTACAGATGCTAAATCCTGAAGTTATAATGAAGAAAACATTAATATTCTCCTGCTAAATCCCATATTAATCATTCTGGTCACTTTACAACTATTAACTTCTGAGGTCATTTAGGACATGCCTCCTTGTGTGTTGTGTATGCATGCATGTTTGTATGCATGCCGGGGACAGGGTATGTTGGTGAACTTCCTCCGTGTGATGGCGCAGATCTGATGCCAACTTTATAGTGCTATCTCACTGAAATACCATGCCGAACTGAAGGCACCCATCACAGCATTCCACCGGGTCACATGATAATGACAACGGCTAAACCAGTTGTTGCCATTACCCTAAATGCTGAACGTTGAGCAGGGAATAACAACTACCATGTTTAAGGACTTTGGTACGTCCCGGCCTGGGGACAGAACCCATTGCCTTCCTCGCCTGGTAGAACGCTAAACATTAACATTAAGGCCAAAAGTGAGGTGTTGCAAAGCAAGGCGCTAAGAAATAAAAGGTTGTTAGAAATGGAAAGAAAGATAAAGATCTCAAATATTGCAATGAATGCAGCAGATTTATTTTGGTCGCTTTTTGTGTCCCTGAATAAAGGGCACAAACGCAAATCCCCAACCTCTTATGATACATGCAGTGGGTTCTTTGTGTATTCTTTTCTCGATCCCCGACCTGCAAGGATACGCGTCGAAACTTCCATGTGCTTCCATCATGTGTGCGTGCATATTGGCTTTTCATAACAACCGAAACCGTTACGAGGCACCCGAAACTGTCTGCATGATGACCCTCTGTAGTCACACAATTGGCCAAATGGGTACCCTGAATATTCCAAAACTACGCGTAACATAATGACATATCCTATTCACTATTTCTTCCTATTACGTATTATCTGCAATTATGAATAGATAGCAATTAATTTTATCCAACATTTAAAAATAATATGTTGAAACGTTTTGGAAAAAAAATATCAAAATGTCTGTCTATATTTATTCTATTATTATCTGGATATAATTAACACTAACTGAAACTGTTTGTCTAGAGCATATCTTCAATAAGGTGTTATGGTCACAAATTACCTAGAGTTACTGAATTAGTTACACAGGTACACAGAAGAATATTTACTTGGTATGGAAGAGTGATGTGTATCAACAGTAGATCACTGTGACCTATATCTATACCTATGCTTAGTTGTCAACCTCTGAAATTTCCAATGAGGGAGATTTCCCTCATTCCACATTTTAAACCAGAGAGAAAGGACAGAAAATGCTTTGCTCCATTTATTTTCCCCTTTTTATTTTTTAAAATAACTCCAAAAAGCATTTATTTGATTAAGACAAACCTTTTATGATCATAACACTCTACCTACAGTAGCTAGGAGGTCATTTAACCACAGGATGTCAATCATTTGATGGGGCGAGGGAGATTGGTATTTTTTTTGTCAAAATGAGTAAATATTCCTCCTAATGAGGGAGAGTTGACAGCTATGCATATGACCCTAATAATTAGAAATTCTGCCTTTTTTTCCATCAAGAGTTACCAAAATGTGTATAATGGATATCATGGGATGGCAATATCATGTATCTAAAAGATTTTTTTCGCAGGAGTAGTTTGCCTTATTTATTTTATATCTGACAGTGTATGACCAGCGCCCCAAGCGTTTTCTTGTGCTGGTGAACCCAATTAGTGGCGGCAGATATGGACAAAGCAACTCTAAACGAATATTGCCAATGTTTGAACGGGCTGGAATCACCTGTGATGTCAAAGGTAGGAGACTAGTTGTCTAATAAATCTGAGAAATAGGATATTACTGCATTAGTTATAATTATGAATAAAAGTTCCACTTTGAGTATTCTGCTTTATATAAAGAAGATATATCAACCAAAAGTAGAGTTTTTTTCTGACTCAGAATAAGATACTTATTTGTTTCCTTCCGGCTTTGCAGCCCATAAGTCAGGCTCTCATTTTTATGCTTTGCATTTGTAATTCCTGGTTAGCAAGGTTGATGAACTGTATGATTTGCAGTGTAAGGCCCTGCTTAACTTTGACCTCTATAGTTCTTTTTCTTCTTATTTCTATTTTCAAATTTTGAACAAATATATATATAATTTTGCAAAATGCATTGCAACAGGTGATTTGTGTATATTTTTGTATAAAAAGGATTTAAACATTTCATTAAAGTGTTAATGGTAATAATATATTTTAACTTGTACCTTTTACCTAGATATACTACACCTTAAATTATAATGTTAGGTAATTGTTGATGTCAGTGTACTTAACATCTGTTTAATTTTCAAGCTCTGTGAATTTTCACGGCGCCCGTATTCCACATCTGCTTAGTTAGCTAATGTACTTATGAACATGCAAACATGTTAACTACATACCCAAAAATACACAATTACAGCAATTTTGCCAATGAGAATAATTCCATACCTTGAATACTTTGAAGATTCTAAAATTCAAGTGATACCCATCCTAAAAGATCATCAGCAAAAATGATCCAACCTTTCAGTACTTATTCATCTACATAGACATTAGCAAATATGGCATTCACAATATGTCACAATTTGAGAGTTTTTCATACAACATAATTGTTACTGCATATATTGGGCTGCATTTTGGCAATGTTCTTGCTATGAGATTTATGTTTGTATTATATATGAATGTAAACACCGAGAAAAATGTTCACACAAAACTTTCCCGAAGCGATAGATCAAAATCTTAAAGGAAGACAACATTATAAGAGAAAAGAAATCAGTGTGCAATGTAGTTAAAATGATGTGTGAGTCTTAGGAAACATTAAGTTACTAACATAATTGAAATAATATAATTCTTTATTCTAGTATCAGAAAGAGCGAAACACTTTGAGGAGATGGTAACAGAGTACGATTTTTCAACAGTGGACGGGTATGTTTCCTATGCTCCTGTATTGTATCTAAATACTACATTAATGACAATTACTTACAAACATTACTTAGATCTTAGAGCTCCTGGTTAACAAATAAACTTTGCTGAATGCCATTAAAAGCCAAGGATCCCCCACACTTATGGTCGGAGTGATTTACAAAATCTCGGCAAGCTTATCTTAGTTCATCAATAAGAAACAGACAGCATTGCCTGGATCAGGAAAATTGAACATTGAGGCATGTAATGTTTTGTTTTGTTTAGCTTAAGTTGATTACATTTTGAATGTGTCTAAATTGTTAGCATTTTTTGTTTGGCTAAAATAAAGTTGTTTTTACATATATATAATGATTAATAATGTAACTTGATTGTTTTTTTTTGTTTTAATGTTTCAAAATGAAATGTTGGAATATCCTTAAAATTTGTGATCGCCTCTTATGTCTCACAAAATATATATAATCAAGTATGTCCATCATTTCTTTTTATTCCAGTATAGTAATTTTTGGAGGAGACGGCTCATTTTCTGAGGTGCTTAACAGACTACTTAGGATTTCCCATGACAAGGCAGGAGACAACTTCAATGATATAAATGGACCTTTTATTCCTTGTACCATACCAATTGGCATAATACCCTCAGGTTAGTACTTGTTGTCTAGTAGGTGTAATACCCTCAGGTGAAAACCTGTTGTCAAGAAGGGGTGATACCCTCGGGTGAAAACCTGTTGTCAAGTAGGTGTGATACCTTCAGACCTTCAGGTGAGTACCTGTTGTCAAGTAGGTGTGAAACCTTAAGGTGAGTACATGTTGTCAAGTAGGTGTGATACCTTCAGGTGAGTACCTGTTGTCAAGTAGGTGTAATACCTTCAAGTGAGTACCTGTTGTCTAGTAGATGCGATACTCTCAGGTGAGAACATGTTGTCAAGTAGGTGTGATACCTTCAGGTGAGTACCTGTTGTAAAGTAGGTGTGATACCCTAAGGTGATAACTGAGCAATGAGCCAATACCTTTAAAGCTTTCATAGTTTGATCGAGCTTGTACGCAGAGAAAAGATGCTATCACATATACATCTTTTACATATATCCATACAAGCATATTAAAGTTTGGGCTTCCGACATTGTTTTTTACAGGAACAGGAAATGGTTTATCAGTAACTGAATATGGAAATTACGACGTTGTCACTGCCGCCCTCCACATCATCAAAGGTACAAAGTTACAACATGCATGAAAGAAGGCTGGCCCATCATATAAAATCATAATTACATTTTTATTCTACTTGGTCCACTTTTCCATGTGCACTTATCATCACAGGGTCTGTCTCCAGCTGTTTATTTAACCAGTAATGATTTCTAGTTGAAAACTAAAAAGGCCCAGAATCATTATATTTGAACAGTGGGTAACTGGAATGGAGAACATAGGGTGTAGTCGTCTTATTTCCCAAGAGTAATCTAGATGGAGGAAGGGGGATGGGGTGCTCTGTAAATGTTCTGTGCATTATACAAGGTGTATTACTGAAAGACAAACCGATTTCATACTCATTGTTTAGAGTTCATCAGTGTTTCTAAACATTGTTTTTTAGGTTGGTAAGTATGGATCATGAAATGTTCTTGCATAACCAATAAGATACAAAATCTATGCTGATTCAGCTATGCTGTAAGCGTATGTGCAATAGTTGTTATATATGTACGGAAATGACTCAATGCAGCTACGATTTGTTTAATACTTGGTCATAGATGTGCAAGAGTCTTTAAGATTCGACTATGATTCGGAAACGCTTAGAATTAACCGGGGTTCGCAATCACAACTAAGATCCGGTGTATTCTTTGGCTACATTTATTAATCCACTATTAAAAACCCTGTTGACAAAACAAATGCAACAAATCTTACATGCAACCGAACATACATCACATCCTTGCATACATAACATAGTAAAAGGGAAATAACTCTATCGACAAATGCTATTATATAACATATATCTATTTTACCCTATCAAATGTACATATACAATGATAATTACTAATATACTAATTTCTAAATCTGTAACTTGAATGTATGTATTCAGTTATCTTTTCCAAAAGGTTATAAATTAATTCTTTAAATAATTACATAAATATAATTACTATCAAACCTATACTTTTACTATTGCAAATTACTCATACACTTTTAAAATTCCAGACACATTCTATAGATAAAAACATAGTAATATACACTCATTAAAACATTCTAGACCTATTGAACACTGACCCCCACAGCTATGGTGTGAAGGTTTCCCTCAATTCCTCTCAATAAGTTCAGTTCGAAGTCCAACCAGTAGCTTTACACTAAAATGATATAAATATCCCTAATAAATAATTTGACCATTATGAATTTAATGCCAATTCATAGAAAGTTAAATTAACAAAAAGACCTATCTTTACATACTCAATTTCACTTTGACCTTGAAATTGTTCAATGACAAAATGCCAATTACTTTTAGATAAAATAAAGAAAAAATTCTTAGCCACAATTGAATTACAAAAAATGGTATATCCCCTACATTTTCTGTTATATTAGATGAACAAAAAGCTACTTAACAAAACGTACCAGCTAAAGATTTTTGACTTCCCGTCCTTAGTCAGGTGTCATAACAACTCACTCACTCACTCACATGCACACAAAGGTAAGTACATGTCACATACACAGGCAGATTCATTAAAGGTCCTTGCACCATCTTTCACACCAGACAACATATGCAAATACAAATCATGTATACCAAAACCTAATACCTACAATATGTATATAAGCACATATAATAATTAAGTAATAATTAATTGCTATACAAAATATATACCCTATTACACTTGGCGCAAAAACACAAACCTCCAGATTGAGGACATCATGGATTTGCTGAAATTTGTGGTGACAGCAACACATTTTAGTTTGTTTCCGAAACAACATCTATCAACAACACTTCGGCACTGCTATGGGTAGTCCAGTGTCTCCCATTGTGGCCAATTTGTTCATGGAACATCTAGAACAAGAAGCAATAGCCACTGCTCCCATAGAATGCAAGCATGGCTTATGGAAACGATATGTTGACGACATACTTGAAATAATCAAGAAGGGGTCACGGAAGAATTTGACCACACATATCAACATCATAGTTGCCACTAACAACATCACATGTGTGGAAGAAACCACCGACACAATGCGCTTCCTAAACACTCTGCTGGTAAAGGAAGAAACCGGAACCATAAAAGTATTGGTCTATAGAAACAAAGCCATACGAACCAATACCTAAACTTCAAATCTCACCATCTTTTGCACCAGAAGTTCTGGCCATTTGTCTGATGAAGGTGACAGTGTACATATCGTACTAGTCATCGAAACGTCACATAGAAAATCTTATTGGTTGTGTAAATAGAACTTTTCATAATACGTGTTCATCGGTGATTTTGAATCTTGTATCAAACAAGTATACAGAGCTGCTATGGTTGCTCCTACATGGGTTGTATCCTATAATTGAATGGTAATGATACTTTTAAATTACTAAACTTTCAATGTTATCATGTTTCAAGTGGGCATCTTTATGTTTTTCTAGTAGTTTTTTTACATACATTGTATCTGTGGTAACAGCAATATATAGCATAGGAACTGTATGATTTGTCTGTACTATTTATCTGGCTTGATATAATTTGTATCGCTTATGATTTGTCTTACTGAATCAGTGAGTGCAATTCATTTTTCTAAGTGTGGTTTGTTTCACATAAACACATAAAATTCTTCCACATGAATATCTTTTTCTTGCAAAATAATTTTTTGTATGGCTTGGTTGCTATTTTATCAAAATATGATTGTTATAACACACAGGAAATATCTGCAAGATTTCCATAGTGGCTGATTATAGTGCAGATGAGTTAATAGGATACGGCTCTGTGATAACTGCCTACGGCTTTTTTGGAGACATGATGTATTACACTGATCAGAAACGCTGGATGAGGAGAGCTCGTTATGCAGGTAAATATGCTACTATGTAGTATTTCTTAGTTGAGAACAATTATTACTCTTTTAATAGGATAAATTTTGCTCACAAATTTAACATTTTTAATTTTAAAAACGCAATTTATGCGAAATTAGAAACATTTTATTCATTTTGGGGGTATAAAAGATGCATGTCATTGACAAATTTCAACTTACTCGGTAAGAAAATTATACTGTCAAAAAACTGAGGATTTTCATTATTTGAAAAAGAATTGTATCGATATGGTGGTGATTTGCTCATCTCACCTTAAGTTGTCTTAACGTGGTGAAAATTTAGCTACATTTCCCCAAGGTTCCAAGTTTAAGTTATGGTCTGAACATTTTTCTCTTTACAGATTCATATATATAAATTGCTGTAAAATTGTTATTGCAGTCATGCCATTATACATGATCATATTGAAAACTCATAGACTCTTCAATGCTGAGATAACCCTGATTGGCAGGTTTGTAGAAGGATTATAGACACGTGTATCTGTAGCTGTATAATAATGCTAACTGAGAGGTTTATAAAAGTATTATATATAAACCTCTGTATATCTGTAACTGTAATTTGCACTGACTGACAGGTATATAACGGTATTATATATACAACTCGGTACATATATAGCTGTGTTATTAATATGAATTTAATAAGGGTAATTTTGTTAATGTATTATAGACTGTTTATATAGCTCTGTAAACAACTGGCAGGTTTGAATGAACGCTGCAGTTGATAAAAAGACTTCTCCGTTTAGAATTAGTAGCACGGGGGATGGCTATGTCATTTCAGTTTTTGCTGTAGAATGAAACTTATTGTGTAAGCAAGAACCTTATCATTTTATTTGACATTTGCAGCCAACTCAATCAAGAGGACAGTGAAAAAGAAGGTAACTAAATCTGCATGAAAAGAACATGAAATATACATGGACCTTGAGCGAGTGTTATATGTTTGATTAGCTTAGGAAATATGTGGGCGAGATAATGGCTTAAAGGATATTTTTGTTCTGTGTAATCACATAAAACAATAGGCCTATCAAGCTGATTCTGATTGTGTTTCTTTTGTTATCTTAACCTCAGTTAGCCAATTGACAATCTGCACCCTTTCAACTGTTGATTCCAAGATCCCAAGCATGCAAACTTGGTTGAGATCTGTATACCAGGTAATATGTATAGAAGGTGTATGTTATGACCCAGGTGCTAAGTCCCAAGCAGGAGGGGCTAGGCAGGCTCAAGAGTCAGTCCTGATAGCACAATGATTTCATCTTATCATGTCAAACAATCAATAATATTGTTATAGGGTAGGAATTCCAACAGTTTTCTAGGTACTACCTAAGGACCAGTCTCGGCCAGCAGGACCCAGGAGCGATCATGATAGCAAAAATGTATTTGTCCCATAATGTTGATCTATTTCTAAGGCATAGTCCTAGGCTTTACCTCCAGGGCCTGGCATGACCTGTGGAACAACACCATGCTCAATATATTTGACTCTACATGTAAATGAACTGGATTGTTCATTTAGGCTGAGTGAAAATCTCCACTAATTTCTTTCATAATTATGACCAGAGATGTTTAAGTAAAGTTACCTCTGGAAAAGCAATCCTTTTAAAAACAAGCCAATTCTGGAAGCATGGTTGTATTTGTGTCTTAGTGACTAGCAACTGTATCTATAGTTAAAGGATGAAGTCTTGACGGTTTCCATGCCATGACTCAGGGACTAAGTCTCCTGGGGCAAGAAGATACCTTTTGGCCAATTCCAGTAGCATTAATCACTTGTATACACCTTTTGTATATAAAATGTAATTTGTTTTATGGTGGGAATCTCATGATCAGCCATGGTTATAAAATGAGGCTATTACTATAAAGGGTTTTGTCCAGCAAAAGTATTTGTTAGAGATGGTTATATTCCGTCTTTGCGTATTGCAGAGTAATCTTCTCTTGGGAGCAGGTATTGATTGTTACGTCACTTGTTTGTGAGAGAAACGTCATCAATTTTTTTGGAAAACGACGTAATTTTCTCACACAGACCAATGACGTAACAATCAATACCTGCTACCAAGAGAAGATAACTCTGCAATACGCAAAGACGGAATAGTTGATTTGGGGATCAGGATCGATAACTAAAAGCACTGTGACATACACCGTGACATACACCTTTTATTTCTATTTGCACTTGCCCTTCTGCCTCCTCATTCAAAACACCAGAGCATTTTAAGGGAATTTAGAGTATTTGACATGAAGCATCATCGGGACAAGTTAATTGTGTGTGGTATAAATGTAGCTTATGCCATCTGTGAGCGGATAGGCAGAGCTCAGACAAGGAAAACAAGGGTAAGTAATCAGAAGACTACTACATCGTACGGTGAACCTTGGAATTCACTGTAATGTATTAAGATGTGCCCTCTGGAGGCGGGGGTCAAATAAGGGAAATTGTTACAGGCGTGTTTTGAAGGCTATGCCTAATTTAAGGAGAATGACAATCAACCATAAATATTTCATGGACCATCAGATGATTATGGAGGTTCAGTATTGTGCAAATGAAGGGCATGACTCTGCTTCATTAGGAGCAGAGGTCAATACAGTAGGCCAATCAGGAAAATGCGAAAACAAAAGGTTCGACTACTCCAGTTCCAAAATTAAATGGATGTTGAAAGCCTGTCTTTGTTGAAGACATTTTAAATCCTTTTCAGCTTCTTTTGAATATCTTTTTTTATAAATTCTTTCTATTTTCTGTCCAGGCTTATTGGTAGCCAACCATGACGTGAATAAATCTGACGAGCTTATAAAACATAATATATATGGCTATTTCTTTATTGACTTCTCACCATAACAGTAATTGTTTCCTATTTACACTCTATGATATTTGAGTTGTGTTGTGGGATGGTGTTGTCGGTCTAGCTGAATTAAATTCATGTTAATTACTTGCAACTTATTATGTCATTTGTTTGATATTTTGCAGAAAAATTGGATGGGGAGTTCAGTAATGTGGCGTTCTTCCCTGGAGACGTTTTTGGAAAAGCAAAAGGAACATGGGTCGTTCTCATATTTCGTCAAACTTCCAGATTAGATTTTATGCGTTTGCTTGGCAAAATGGTTAACAGAGAGATGCTTCAGGTATGTTTAATAAGAATACAGGTATGGGTAAAAGGCTACCTGCATTATATATTTAGAGATAACGTTTTATCCTCCCAAGGGTGTCTATTAATACAGGTTTGACTATATTTCTTCATTTTCCTGTTGGGGAATATTGATATTCATCAGATTTCACAATCAGGTTTAATTGTTTTGTATTATGTTTGTTCTGTATAATGTATAACGTGAATAATTATCATTATACTATAAAGAATGATTTGCAATCCCCACCAGAAGCCATAATCAATAGACACATGTTTTCAATTTATTCTGTGATTAGATGCTCAGACCAAAACGAATGATAAGGATAGGTGCAGTACATGTATTACAAATGTAGGTCGAATGCAATATGTTGAAATTTAACTGTAATGTAATAAATTGAACTTTTCCATTTTAAGGAAGGGGAAATCCCTTCAATTACAATACGGCAGCCTTCCAGGATCAGGATAAAGGTCAATCCAAAAAACTTGGGTGACAAGAACTTCCTTAATTACCTCATGAACGTTGATGGCGAAATACACACGATGAAACAGGCGCATGTGACTATGAAGTAAGTATTTCCAGTCTCAGAAGCTGTAAACAGGTAATTCTAACAGAGTTTATATACTATAGTACACGCGTGGATGTGAATCATGAGCGCATGCAAAAACATGAATAGAGTATTTAGGGCCTCATTTGTTTATCCCGATCCAAACGGTTGGACCGGTTGGTGGCCGGACCTAGTAATCTGATGCTGCTTTCAGGCGCACCTTGACAAAGCTTTGCAAGGCCTTTATAAATATTTGTAGGTTCCTCATATTTATACCCGAAAATGTTATATTTAAAAACAGACAAACCGGTAGAACCGAATATGCGAAAGGGGCATTGGACATTAGTTGATGCCTCAATGATAAAGACTTATAACTGACCTGTGCAAGATAAGTTTAATAACCATGAAGACGTCCAGTCATAAAACATATTAATTAAAGAAATCATCAACTATTAGCAGTGTGCTTTACAATTATGTGTGATTAATAATTATGATTGCATAACAAGACAGTAAGATGAAACAGAACCTGGGATAATCCGGATTCAAATAAAGGATCTCGGAGCTTTAATAAAGGACAATCATCAGAGAAAACAATACCCTGTCTCGCTTCATCTCCCATCCTTTCTATTAAAGCATTCACCTCCGAAGACATATTTGAATTCTTCCAATTCAAAGCTTGGTATAGTTCATTATGAACTATGAAAGATAAAGTCAATTAACCTGCAGAACGTACAAGTAATTACAACCCTGGTTCATGTGTTCTGTTGGCAAGTACACACGGTGATTGGTCAAATCAGGCACCACTGCAAATGGAGAGAAACATATGGTTGGGCCAGACCAGTAATAGAACCCTAATTCTGGACAGATGCTCTAACCATCTGAACTTCTGAGTCACTAATCCTGCTAATCAGTCTTGCTATGTTGCAAACATATTGAACATAGGAGTGTGCTGATTTTGTTATAACTATTTTGATAATTTTATAGTCACCTCAATTTGACCAAATCTGTACACCAGATTAATTACCGTCCTGTGTGTTTCAGTCATGTGAGCATGCAGATTTAAATTGTTTTGCTGTTTGACAGGTCATTATGAAGAAAAATTGTTTTTGCTGTTTTAACAGGTCAAAATGCAGATAAAGTTTTGTTTTGCTGTTTTGACAGGTTACTACCAAATGCAGTCAGTGTTTATTCGTCTCTACATCTGTACCCAGACTCCGTTTTACCTCCTCGTACACCAACCTCAGCGCCGTCACCTGATAGTGCTGCCGCCCCTGAAGAGGTTTGAGAACATACATCATTGACTGTGATGATCAAAGTGAAACTAGATGTTGGCATTGCTCCACACACCCACTTACCAAGTGCCATATAACCCAGACATAATACTTTTGAATTGCTTTGAATTGATTCATCAACATAAATAATTCAACATAGTAAATAGTTTGATGAGAAAAAAAAAATGTGAAATTTGCACTGACAAGAAAATTACTTTTGTTTATGAATAGATCTAGGTATATCCCAAAACTTTCTTATAACAGAAATATTTTGCAATATTAAATTAAAGGATATTTCTATCAGATTGGATTGTATAAGATTGTACAATCTTAAGCAGCTCAAAAATATATTTTTTAAAGTACACTGGCTGAAAGAAATCCGACTTTGTGACGGGTACATGAAATGTGCCGCATTACTGTATTGAGAAACAACATGAATTTAACAGGAACTTGGCTAAAATGTATGACCAAGTATAATTCAAAGTACAGAAATTTTGTTATATAAGACAGGATGCCAAAATTCAGTTTGGTAGTGTATTATACAAGGAATGGGATAAGCCTTTATGTCTGATATGACAGGATATGTTGGAAAACTTGAGAAGTTGTATCAGGCAGGGTTTTTCTTTAAAATAAACAGACTTTATTGTATTGAAAAATAATCTTTGTCTAGAATCTCTATCCTACAATAGATTACACGCTTTGTATAACAATTAAGTAAAGATATATTACAAATATAAATATTACCCTTCTTTAGTATATCTGTGATTCTACATGTAGCACAATATGCTACAAATGATTTTCTCCTTACCCTATGAATTGGAAATATCGAGTTACAAAGCATGCCATTGAACTTAAATGCTGATTTTAAGGAGTTATGCTACATTGCAATAGCATGCATATTCCAAAATAGTTCCAAAGCAAAACGAAAATAAATTGTGATTCTCAGAAATCTCTTATGATTAAATTTGTAAATAAATAGTGAAGGATTTGAAATGGACACAAGAATACATGCATTATGCATGATCAAAGGAAGCAGTATTGTAAATCAAACAATGTTTGATTGGGAGGAATCTATTATTCTAAAATGATTTGATTGATAAATATAAATTACCTGGTAGCATGTTTCCCTGAATAATTAAATTTCTGTTGCTTTCTTGCCAAATACAATTATATGAAATGGTCTAATTTTTCTGATCATTGATTTTAGAGAAAGACAATCTTGTCACTCCAGCCATTTTATCTCTCAAAGACTTGTGTAGTGTAATAGGTATGAATATACCTTGAACAGGTTCTGTTCCAGGGTTCTCCATATTCTATATAGTTCGGGTTGAGCTCATTATGCTAACAGTGTTTTAGAAAAACAATCATCAGTCTAGCGATTTTTGTGAAACTTCATACAAAATACCTCGACTGAGTTGACATGTCAGGGTGCTGCGCTCAAGGTTAAGATTACTTATACTACAGTTTTTAGAGAAGAAATAGCTAGAAAGACAATTTTGATATTCTCGAAATCGCATACTTCGGTGCGCTATGCTCACAGTAAAAACTTTATTTGACATAGAACTTGATTTTGAATTCCCTAAACTTAGCACATCGTGAAATTTCATTGAAATGTTAGAATTTTATACATGTGTGAATGTCTAGATGTTATGCTTATATATGATAAGGAATTGATGATCCATTGTCGTTTAACATCAAATTTATCCATTCATTTCATGAGGGAATAATTGTTTTAATTACCAATCAACATAATGTATTTTTATAATGCGAAAATGTGTTTTGAAATTTTTAAATTTATTTATAAAATTTACAAGAATAAATTATACAATTACTCATATCTTTGTTGTTGATATATGGATGTCTTTTTTTCTAGTCAAGATTCAAAAGAAGTGATGTAAAAGTACCATTTACCGGTTATCAAAATAAGGCTCAATATAGAACTATATACATTTAAGTCAATGTGGTACAATTCCAGAAGAACATATAACATGACTGTGTTTGTGTCGGCTCCGGTTTTTTCATCATTTTGCTGTTTCGAAAATATTTCTTGGGCCCAATTTAGAGTTGTTTTACTAAGTGTGCCTTTCAGAACGCATATGAACGTACTTAATATTGAACTTGCTAGCTCAGCATTTTTTGTACATTCAAACATGGCTACCCTTCTCCATTTGCAAGAACTTATAAAAGAATTGTTTTCCTAGCGGCCTCGTGCAAACAGTCCCCCATGACTTCTCCCTACCTCGGGATGATAGTTTTGAATGTTCCACAAATAGCCATAAACAATTGTATAACGTTGTTATAGTCCACAATAGCATTTGCCTTCTAAATGCATTGCAATTGAAGGATGCAGAGCAAATGTAAATATCACCTATTGAATTCACATTTATAAAACAAATAACAATAGCATAAATATGGTACATACATCACATCAAGGGTATCCGTTCCCATGTGAGGGTTTTGGAATTACGGCTTTCCCGGCTTCGTTGAAGTCGACTTGCAGAATCGGGGTTTTGTTTTGTGGGGTTTTTTTTGCTTAGGAGACATTGAATAAGCCAACTTGGCAACATTTGTTATCTCTTCCTTTTTGTTGGTGCTATCTCCCTTAGCACCTGTCCCCATTTGGCCTTTTATGCAGACGTTAACCTTTAAACCGACACATCATCAAAGGGGATTTCGCAGATAATGTCTAGGCCGTGAGAATAGCGAAGAAAAACCCTCGCAAAATACCAACCGCTTTACACAAACACGTTTTTCTCAATTTCCAGCATAGTATTTTTTGGCAAATGACAAATGATATGGTTGGGCCCTCTACTGCTAATAACATACCAATCGGTACGATACCTTCAGGTGAATACAAATTGCCCCATCGATACGATACCCTCTAATAATTCTAAAGTAAATTCTGTATTCAGAGGCAATCTGCGGGTAGTCCTGAACCCCTTTCACCACTGTAGACCATAATGGACTCGATCATCCATATCAATGCATGGTAGTGTCTACTTAAGTTACCTAGGGGTGAAAGGGTTAAAGTGGTTTCTTGTTATAGATGGTCTCCTATAAGTCTAATTTACATGAAACTAACTGCAATAGGGAGTTTCCTATTATTATAAGTATTGTGTCCTATTCGAGATGGTGGATAAAGCAGATTGCATGTCCAATGTTTTGTCTAATAAACGCATTGCCGTGATTGAAATCCAGAATAACTATGTTGTTTTCTATCAAAAAAAACCACGAAATATTAAATGTTTAGCTGTTGATCACAGTGGTCTTTGTTATGATTCTGTGTTTACCCAGTCAATATTCTTCACACAGTGATAGTTCTAATCAAATCGTTTCTTCCAAGTCGATCTTTTCTTTTCTGTCTTTCCTCTTCATCAATGGCTACAATAACTTCATAGACCTTTATCGCAACGGTCTAATATGTGTGTCGTTACTCAAACTCTTATTTTAGAAAAAGGGCCTCCATAAGATTTGTTAACGTTTGTCTAATCCTATTGCATTTCATGAATAAAAATATGTCTAAACTAAACTGAGAACGGAAATAAATACTTTTAGATGTATATTCATTTTCTGGGATTGGATTATCAATGCTGCAACAGCCAACTTTTTTACGTGGCTGAAGAAACCGTAGCTACTAGGCCCGATGGTTTTCTGGTTTTTTTCTTTAAAACGATCAGGCCTAGAAGCTACGGTTCCCGCAGCTAGGTTTTTATGGTAAACTCTTACAGTAGATATCTCTTTACACTCCCCTCTGAGGTATTTTAGCGATCATAAAAAACACTGTTAAGTATTAAATTGGTTTTTGCTGTTGTATTACTTTTTTTATCTTCAATGGAACACCCGAATGATTCCCTTAATGGCAGAGTACAGCAGTTACGAGTTGTTAGGGTATTCCTCGGCGGTAACTGCCTACGGCCTGTTTACAGACATGATGTACTACACCGACCAGAAATGTTGGATGGGCAGAGCGCGTTATGCAAGTAGGAACTACTTTACAATAAAGCAATATTTTGCAAAAAAATGCGCTAAAATGTTGTTTTGGTACATTGTGGATTAAAGGGATATGTCTAACAAATTTTATTCATATAATGAACTTACCGTCAATTTTGTCTAATGTTTAAAGCATTCTTTAATCCATTACGCAATATTGCTTGCTTATCATTTCCATTACGAAATAACGCTATTGTAAGACCACACTATTATTTCTGATATATAATACGTATTCTTCATGTCAGTTATGCCATTGTACCTTCTACTGTGGAAAAAACAATTAGGACAAGGTTCGTAAACTTCGTGTGATTTCGGGTCAGGATATTTATAAGACAGCAACGAATGAAGGGGTAATACTGGTGGTGTTGTACAAGACAATAATTTCGATTTGTGCATGTTTGAGTGAGTACGTTTACAGTCGACATGTAATAAAGAAGATATTGTTAACATAGTCTAGGCAACGAAGCCCATTTTTCACGCAAACATCCATTAATATAATAAAAAGGTTTGATTTGCGACATAATAAAGACTTTAAACTGTTATTGTAGTTTGTCCTGCATCTCATATGAGGAGCCACATAGAACGCTCGGTATTGCGTCGTTTACTGGCCAAACAGTAACTTTTGTCTTTCTAACTCAACCCTCATGAAAGTTATTAAATATGGAATTCTCTAGTGTTTTACTTGCAGTGGGACTAGAATCTTTAAGTATCTCCATTGATTGAATTATGTTCTTTGCTGAAATAAATGTTCTTACACGTCATAACTTGTTTCTTCTGTAAACGCATGATCGGCGAATATGATATTAAACATTAATGTTTTTGAAGAAATCACCAGTTTCCCACCAGTCTTGTTCAACTGTTCGGACGAGGTATTTGTAGTGGCAATTTCATATAAAAAAAAAATATCAATTCATAAAAAGTATCGTTTTATTGGACAACATTCAGATTTGAGTCTTTCCTGATCACGAGGCTTGGCCACATTGTTTGATTGATAGAAGCTACACGTTGAAGCGTTAAAACACAATATAAAAACTAACACAATGTCGCCACATAAGGCCAAATTCACAACTCAATGCCTATGAGAAATTACAACAAATGCAACAGAAGATGCACCAAACCAAAGTGAAAGACAATATGAAACCCCAAAAAAGCAACAGACAGAAACTGGTTTTTCTCCGATGTCTTAACAATGACTGTCTCTAATGCGATACATATGTTGTCTTATGGTCATATTCAAAACAGTATATGTGTCACCAATTGTCAAAGTAGCCCGAGTGTCCTCTGGCCCTGACAGCAGACTTAGACATTTTGATAGATAGATATCTGGTCTAAGTCTGGTGCCCGGGCCGGAGGAAACTCGTGCTACAGTCTAAGACACGGTGAACATTTCTTTGTTATCAATATGAACACCGAAGGCCTCTGGTTTGTAACCTGATAATGATGATGACCTAATACTTGCTTCTGCGAAACATGACGTATCTAACCTGAGCACTCCGTTACTTAAGATAGGTTCTTGAATCAGCTTTGACATGTAAACTCCATAAGCTGGTTTTCTTTATGCATTTTCAGGTAAAAGAAACAGGCTGACGTGGATGCGGAAGAAACTGAAGTGGAATTAAGGCATCACTATGTATTGCCAAATAAACAAGTAATATAAGAGTTATACTTACTGCATTCGGTCTGAATATAATCTGCGAAATCCCAGGAACTTTATTTACAAATAAAATTGTCATGCTTATCGTAAAACGGATTAATAAGCCGTCCTTGTTGACATGTTGACAGTAAGAGGCTGATGGGGAAAAAATCTGTAGTGTCTAAAAGCACGTCAAAGTGATAGTTACATCAACTTTCCTATGGATCGGAACGGACCATCACTGTTGAAACAACATTTCTATGCCATCAGAGGAGTTCCCAATGTGTAAGGCGAAGTTGATTGAAGCTTAACTCAGATTCATACACCATCCCAGGATGAACATCTACATGTCTGTTGTAAAAGATATCATGCCTTGAAAATCTAGGGGATCTGTGATGCTAACAGCAAATTCCGGAATATGGTTGCAAAGTGGCCAGTGTCTACTCACGACTCCTATATTTGGAATAACTGTGGTCTGCGTGATGCATTCAAGGCGAATGATATTTCAGCTGGTTCTTGGGGGACAGCGTGTATGGAGTAAGACCATGCATTTTACTCCAAAGTTAAATCCTTAAACTCAAGGTGACAGGCGAAATATAATGCATCCCACAAAGCAACGAGGTGTGTCTTTAAGCGTACATTTGGAGTTTGGAAGACGAGATTTAGGTGCATCCATAGAGGTATGACCCTTTCACCAGAGCGTGCAATTGCAGTGATACTTGCAACAGCTGTATTGCATATTTTAATTACATCCAATCACAGGGCTGATATGTCATGTTACATGGGTTAATACGCAAATGAATATGACATGGGTTTATTCAGTGGATAACACAGTACATTATGTATTAGAAATAAATCATTTGTAGGTTAAATAGCAATGATTCTTTTCACCTTTTTTATCGTTGTTATTTTTCCGAACAACGCCACACAACAAAACAAATGTAAAACATTAAAATTCTAACTGATGAGCATTGATTAGTTTGCCTTACAAGCGTCAGCTGTATGGAATTTTCCTTTAACTCAGCGGTAGAGCATCAAGCTGTAGAGCTAATGGTCGCAGATTCGAGCCCCAGCGACGGCACTATCTTTATCACTATTCCTCGTCCTACTACAAACTAGTGCCGTTGACCCTTCTCGTTCAGGGTAGGAGAACCGTTGGCGGGGAGTCAAAGAACCTGGGTTGGTGTGTGAAAAGTGGGAGCCCGAGCGACGGCACTATCTTTATCACTATTCCTCGTCTCACTACAAAATTGAAGAAATCTCACTTTTTTAGGTATTTTTTTCCCAAAAATCCCCAGTCTATCGGAATGCTTACATTTTCATAAAATCATCACTACATAATTGCATAACCTTAATGGAAAGTTTCAACGAATGCCACTGGTTACTTGCGAATGGGTGGAGCCTCCTTAATTATGCGGAGGGGAGCTGCAGTTTAGATGGAATAGCAGATGAGCGCTACATGCCCATAAAACATTTCAATATTACGGGAGTGCTCAGATTATATAGAGTAAGGTAATCACAGACAACTGAGGATTGAAAATCGATAGGCCTAGAGGATGAACATTTCATTACGTTAATGGCGACAAAATGACCGAGATTACACCGCGCAAGGATCTTTAATCATTCATGAATGTGGTGTTTTCCCCAGTTCACGTTTTTATAAATAGCTCCAAAACGGCCTATCTCCTACTAGCTAGGAACAAATGGTTTCGTATTTGACACAGAATACATGTAAATAACAATGCGGAATGTTCTGATTGTTGATGGTAAGATTGCAGAGTGCACTGTCAGCGAACAGGAGCTTCGGATTGTTATTCAGGGCCGGAAACCGAAAGGTATGAATTGTAACAACATTTACGTACACTTAACATGTATACAGTATCACATACCAATTGATCTAGTCAGTAAAATTCGGTCTACATCTCAACCTCTCACGGAGCGAAATAAAAGTGACGAGTTTTATTCACTGTTTGACGCACGGGGCGTAATCGTGTACACATGTTATGAAAACACGCAATTAATGATGTATATATCAATAAACCTAAGGTACTGTATATATGGTTCGACCAATTGACATAGAATATATACACATTATAAATATTTCTTGGGATAAATGCTAGACAGACTTAAGGTGGTGCTTATTGCTTAAGTGTCCTAAACACCTAGATGATGTCAATTGACATTTAATTAATGTTTCTGATTACTCATCATCATGACATGTTTGATTGAATTTATGTTACTTTCCCAATTTCAATATAATGTTGCAACACATGATACAAGTAATGTCTTCATTTCATGGTGTTTATAGTTTGTAAGTGATTTTCAATCTTATAGGAAATATGTGATTTATTTAAAGTGCTTGTAAAATACATGTATAACGTTAGCTCTTATCGCTTATCATTTAGAGGACAATAAAATAATATCTAAACCATATTGTATAATGTTTAGAATCCACCATAGCATTAGATGACGTCATAGTAATTGAGAAAAATGACGTTGCGCTGAATGCCTCCACTGACCAATCAAAATCTGCAAAACCAAAATGGCTGGGTAAGGTACACTACATCACACGGAAGAAGTTGATATGGAAACAGGCCACGTTGTGTATAACTGGACAGGTGTTGGAGTGTCAGCAATTCATCTCAGATCTACAGTTACACTTCCAGAAAGGTAAGTACAGTAGGTCTGAGTTGTATATGTATGTAGCTAAGGAGCAGGTTCTTAAAGTACAGTATAAAGCCCTCAACCGCTTCCAGCTTCTGCCGGTCCATGGAGACATCTGGCATGCTTACTTGGCTATGTAACAAGTTCATGGAATCTACGTAGGGGGCAGCCTAGCAGCTCCATGGTTCTTGCAGGAATGTCAGTCCAATCCCTGAACATTCCATAATATGTTTTGATTAATTATTCCCACAGGTAAGCACCGGGGAAACTATACCCCCTCCAACCACACAGGTCTCAAATGTCTGTTAACAGATTCTAAACCCTGAGGGGTAGCAGTAATTTTAGTTATAATGAAGACAAAATTAATACTTTCCTGCTAAACCCCACATCAATCGTTCTAGTCACTTTACAATGTTGTAATAAGAATTGTACATAGTGCAATAGTCACCTTACTTAAGCCTCAGCTACAGGGAATTTTCCTTTAGCAATGCAGTAGAGCATCAAATAAGAAAGTCTGTGATCCGGGTTCGAGTCGTAACAAACGCACATATTCTATTTACTATTTCTTCCTACTACATATATACCCCCTAATTAATCTCACATATGCACAATCTAGATTATCTGCAATTATGACTAGATAGCAACTAGTTTTATCCAACATTTAAAAATAATATTGAAACTTTTTGAAAAACAAAAATTAAATGGCTATCTATATCTACTCTATTATTTTCTGGATATAATTAACTAGTAATTTGTTTTGTCCTGAGCATATCTCCAATACGGTGTTATGGTCACAAATTACCTAGAGTTACTGAATTAGTAACACAGGTACAAAGAACATCTTATTTTTTCACTTTTTTATTTTTCAAAATAACTCTAAAAAGCATTCATTTGATTACGAAAAACCTATTATGATCATTACTCTCTACCTGCAGTAGCTAGGAATTCATTTGACCACATGATGAAGATGTTGAGTTTTTGTGAGTTTTGAGGGAGATTGGTAAATTTTGGTCAAAATGAGGGAGGATTGACAGCTATATACCTATGACCCCAATCATTTGAAAGTCTGCATTCTTTCTTTTTTATCAAGAGTTACCTAGTTTTGTATGCTGGATAATATCCTGGGATGGCAATATTATGTATCTAAAAGATTTTTACGCAGGAGTAGTTTGACTTATTATTTTATATCTGACAGTGTGTGACCTGCGCCCCAAGCGTTTCCTGGTGTTAGTGAACCCAATTAGTGGCGGCAGATACGGACAACGCAACTCTAAACGAATATTGCCAATGTTTGAACGCGCTGGAATCACCTGTGATGTCAAAGGTAGGAAACTAGTGGTCTAATAAAGCTATAGCTAATAAATAGGGTATCACTGTTATAATTGTTCATAATTAGTTATTTCGTTATTAGTAATATGTTACCCTCAATATTGCTCTATCAATGAATAACAGACGAAACAACTGAGTATCTGAGCTCCTACTCCTGCCAAGGCCACACAAGGACTGATTCTCTCTGGCACACGGATATAAACATTAAAGGCAGTCCAGGGAATGGTCAGCAGTAATAAAATACTGTTATTGCTTCAGTCACATCCGGACACTGGCGTTACTCAATATGACTGATGAGAGGTGCCGTGTTTTGGGAAGCACTCCTGACTTTAGGTGGTCAGATGCACACTGACGACATGTTTGACCTTGAGTGATCAAAATCCCCATTTACATTATAGTTATGAAGAAAAGTGCCACTTTGAGTAGCACTTTTCTTCTATATAAGACGAATCAACCAAAAGTAGATTTTCCTGACTCAGAGTTAGGTACTTTGTTTTTCCTGTAGACCTTGCAGCCCATAAGTCAGGCTCTCATTTTGATGCTGTGCATTTGTAATTACTGGTTAGCACCATTGATGATCTGTAGGATTTGCAGTGTAATTAGGCCCTATGAGTTGGACCTCTATTTTTTTTTCTTATTTCTATTTTCAAATTATGAACAAATTTATAAATAATTCTGGAAAAATGCATTGCAACTGATGATTTAGGTATATTTTTTGTATAAAAAGGATTTAAACATTTCATTAAAGTGTTAATGGTAATAATATATTTGAACTTATACCTTTTACCTTAATATGTTGCACCTTAATGATTTGACAACTATGTTAAATTTTGTTCTATCAACACACAAAAAATGTTCGCACAAAACTTCCCAAAGCGATAGATCAAAGTCTTAAAGTTAGACATCATTATAAGAGAAAACATCAGTGTGGAATATAGTTAAATTGATGGTGTCAGTTGTTGGAAATATTAAGTTACTAACATATTTGAAATAATGTAATTCTTTATTCTAGTATCAGAAAGAGCGAAACACTTTGAGGAGATGGTAACAGAGTACGATTTTTCAACTGTGGACGGGTATGTTCCCTATGCTCCTGTATTGTATCTAAATACTACGTTAATGACAATTACTTACAAACATTACTTTGATCTGTGAGCTCCTAGTTAACAAATAACTTAGCTGAATGCTCTTAAAAGTCAAGGATCCCCCACACTTATGGTCGGAGTAATTTACAAAATATCAGCAAACTTCATCTTAGTACATTAATAAGAAACAGACTAGCATCGGCTTGACCATGAAAATTGAAAATTGAGGCATGTAATGTTTTGTTTTGTTAAGCTTTAGTTGATTAAATTTGAATGTGTCTAAATTGTTAACATTTTCTGTTTTGTTAGATTGATATTTATGTATATATATATAATGATTAATAATTTAATTTGTTGTTTATGATATTTTTTATTTTCTTTAGGTTTCAAAATGAGTTCATGGAATATCCTTAAAATATGTGATCGCCTCTTTTTGTGAAAATATATATAACCAAGTATGTCGAATATTTCTTTTTATTTCAGTATAGTAATTTTTGGAGGAGATGGCTCATTTTCTGAGGTGCTTAACAGACTACTTAGGATTTCCCATGACAAGGCAGGAGCCAACTTCAATGATATAAATGGACCTTTTATTCCTTGTACCATACCAATGGGCATAATACCCTCGGGTGAGTATTGGTTGCCTAGTAGGTATAATACCTTCAGTGGAGTACCAGTTGTCAAGTATATGCAATATTATCAGGTGAGTACATGTTGTGTAGTAGGTGTGATAATCTCAGGCGAGAACCTGTTGTCTAGTAGGTGTGATACACTCAGGTGAGTACCTGTTGTCTAGTAGGTTTGATAACCTCAGGCGAAAACCTGTTGTCTAGTAGGTGTGATACACTCAGGTGAGTACCTGTTGTCTAGTAGGTGTGATAACCTCAGGCGAGAAACTGTTGTCTAGTAGATGTAAAACCTTCAGTTGAGTACCAATTGTGAAGTATATGCAATATTATCAGGTGAGTACCTGTTGTCTAGTAGGTGTGATAACCTCAGGCGAGAACATGTTGTCTAGTAGGTGTGATACACTCAGGTGAGTACCTGTTGTCTAGTAGGTCTGATTACCTCAGGCGAGAACCTGTTGTCTAGTAGGTATGATAACCTCAGGTTAGTACCTGTTGTCATGTAGGTATGATAACCTCAGGTAAGTACCTGTTGTCAAGTAGGTGTGATATACTCAGGTGATAATTGAGTAATGAACACATCACTTGAAAGCTTGCAGATCCTCAGTGATTTTGGACACAGAGAAAAGATACTATCACATAAACACCTTGTACATATATCCTTACAACTATATTAAAATTTGGGCTTCTGACCTTGTTTTGTTGCAGGAACAGGAAATGGTATATCATCAGCTGAATACGGAAATTATGACGTTGTCACTGCCGCCCTCCACATCATCAAAGGTACAAAGTTACAACATGCATGAACGAAGGCTTGCCCATCATATAAAATGACAATTACATTTTCATTCTGCTTGGTCCACTAGGTCATGTGCACTTGTTATCACAGTGTATGTTGCAATCTGTTTATTTAACCAGTAATGATTTCTCGTTGAAAACTATGAAGGCCCAGAATCATTATATTTGGACAGGGGGAAACTCGAATGGAGTTGCATAAGGTCTAGTTTTATTTCCCAAGAGTAATCTAGATGGAGGAGGGCAGATTCTCTGTAAATATTTAATTAAAAAATCAGGAAACAAGTTTTAGCAAAGGTGTTTAGTGCATTATACCAGGTGTATTTCTGAAAGACAAAACAATATTACGCTCATTGTTTAGTGATTTTAAATATTGTATCAAACAAAGTATACAGAGCTACTATGGCAGCTCCCACATGGGTTGTATCCTATAATTGAATGGTAATGACACTTTTAAATTACTAAACTTTCAATGTAATCATATTTTCATGTGGGCTTTTGAACTTTTTTCTAGTAGTTTTTTTTATATATATAAGCGCTTTACATTAACAGCAACATATTTCATCTGACCTGATATAATTTGACTCACATATGATTTGTACATTATTACATTCTTCAACATAAATATTGTTTCTTACATGATTATTTTGTATGACTTGGTTGCTATTTTATCAAAATATGATTGTTATAACACACAGGAAACACCTGCAAGATTCCCTTAGTGGCTGATTACAGTGCAGATGAGTTGATAGGGTACGGCTCTGTGGTGACCGCCTACGGCCTATTTGGAGACATAATGTATTTCACGGACCAGAAACGCTGGATGAGGAGAGCTCGTTATCCAGGTAAATATGCTACTATGTAGTATTTTTAGTTGAGAACAAGTATTACTCGTTAAATAGGATAAATTTTAGTCACAAACCTAACATTGTTAATTTAAAAAAAAGCAATTTATGCAAAATTAGATACATTTTATTCCTTATATGGGTATAAAAGATACATGTCATTGGCAAATCTCAACTTACTAGGTGAGATAATTTTACTGTCAAAAATTGAGAAATTTCATGATTTGAAAAAGAATGTTATCGATATTGTTGTGATTTGCTCATCTCACTTTGAGTTGTCTTAACTACGTGAAATGATTGCTACATTTCCCCCATGAAAAGTTTAGAGGTTGTAAGTTTAAGTTCTGGTCTGATCATTTTTTTTCTTTACTGTTTCATATATATAAATTGCTGTAAAATTGTTATTGCAGTCATGTCATTATACATGATCATGTTGAAAACTCATAGACTCTTCAATGCTGAGATAACCCTGACTGGCAGGTTTGTAGAAGTATTATAGACACGTGTATCTGTAGCTGTTGAATTGATACTGACTGATATGTTTATACAAGTATTATATATAAACCTCTGTATATCTGTAACTGTAATTTGTACTGACTGACAGGTATATAACGGTATTATATATACAACTCGGTACAAATATAGCTTTGTAATTAATAGGAATTTAATAAGGGTAATTTTGTTAATGTATTATAGACTGTTTGTATAGCTGTGTAAACAACTGGCAGGTTTGAATGAACGCTGCAGTTGATAAAAAGACTTCTCCGTTTAGAATTAGTAGCACGGGGGATGGCTATGTCATTTCAGTTTTTGCTGTAGAATGAAACTTATGTGTAAGCAAGCACCTTATCATTTTATTTGATATTTGCAGCCAACTCAATCAAGAGGACAGTGAAAAAGAAGGTAACTAAATCTGCATGAAATATACCTGGACCTTGAGCAAGTATCTATGTGAGGAAATATGTGGGCGAGATAATAGTTAAAGGATATTTTTTTCTGTGTCATAACATGAAACAAGAGGACTATTAAGCTGGAACTCATTATCTGTTTTCATTGTTATCTGAACCTCGGTTAGCCAATAAACAAGCTGAATTCTTCCAACTGTTGATTTCTAGGTCACAAGCACGCTTCATAGCAAACTTGGTTGAGATCTGTATACCAGGTAATATGTTTAGAGGGTGCATGTATGTTATGACCCAGTCCTGATAGCACCATGTTTTCATCTTTTCATGTCAAACAATCAATTATATTGTTATAGGGTAGGAATCCTAACAGTTTCCAATGTATTATCTTAGGACCACACTTGGCCAGCAGGACCCAGAAGCAATCATGGTAGCATAAGTTTATTTATCTCACTGTGCCGATCTGTTTCCAAGGCATAGTCCTAGGCTTTATCCCCGAGACTCTGGAAGAGCAAACATTTGTGCCGTTTCTGGTAGCATGACTGTATTTATGCCTTAATGGCTAGCAATTGTATCTATGGAAGTCTTGACGGTTGTCATGCCATGACTCAAGGACTAAGTCCCCTGGGGTAAGAAGAGACCTTTTGGCCGATTATAGTAGCATGAATAAAATGTAATTGTTTTTAGGGTGGGAATCTCATGATCAGCCATAGTTATAAAATGGGAATGTTACTACACAGGGTCTTGTCAGCTGGGTCCACTCTCCTAAATCAACCAAGGCATCAGTGATATATTCATTTCCTTATGTCTAGCAAAAATATTTGGTAAATATGGTTATATAGTGGGCCTTGGGATCAGGATCGATTTTAAGTAGCACAGTTACATACACCTAAAATGACTATCATAAATAAAATGACCATAGCTTTATTGACTGGTCATCATAACAGTAATTGTTTTTCTACTATGTTGTCGGTCTGGCTGAATTAAATTCATGTTAATGACTTGCAGCTTATTACATCATTTGTTTGATATTTTGCAGAAAAAATGGACGGGGAGTTCAGCAATGTGTCGTTCTTCCCTGCGGAAGTATTTGGACAAGCTAAAGGAACATGGATGGTTATTGTATTTCGTCAATTTTCCAGATTAGATTTTATTCGTTTGATGGGCAAAATGGTTAACAGAGAGATGTTACAGGTATGTTAAATAAGAATACATATATACATACATGTGTATATGTTATTCAGTCAAAAACAAAGACAAAAAACACTATTACATAAGAGCCCATCTGCATTATATATTTAGAGAGAACGTTTGGACCTCCCAAGGGCATCTATTAATACAGGTTTGACTATATTTCTTCATTGTCCTGTTGGGGAATATTGATATTCATCAGGTTTAACTGTTATGTATTATGTTTGTTCCGTAAGATTGCTTCTGACATCAGCCATTTATCATATACAACCAAAGATATCAAAAGCTAGATCTTTAGAATACAAATTATAAGCACACTTTACTTATTAACTGACCTACCAGTGTGTCTGGACATTATTTGACCAGCAAAATATCCAGGGCACTTTTTGGGGTGGGGGGGGGGGGGGGGGAATAAAAATTGCAAAACAATCTAAAATTCGTTTTAAAACGTAGCCATAATCAATAGACACATGTTTTCAATTTAGTCAGTGATTAGATGCTCAGACCAAAACGAATGATAGGGATAGGTGCAGTACATGTATTACAAATGTAGGGCGAATACAATATGTTGAAATGTAATTGTAATGTAATCAATTGAACTTGTCCATTTTAAGGAAGGGGAAATCCCTACAATAACATTACGGCAGCCTTCCAGGATCAGAATAAAGGTCAAGCCAAAGGATTTGGGTGACAAGAACTTCCTCAATTACCTCATGAACATTGATGGCGAAATACACACGATGAAACAGGCGGATGTGACTATGACGTAAGTATTTCCAGTCTCAGAAGCTGTAAACAGGTAATTCTAACAGAGTTTATATACTATAGTACACGCGTGGATGTGAATCATGGGTGCATGCAAAAACGTGAATAGGGTATTTAGGGTCTCATTTGTTTATCCCGATCCAAACGGTTGGACCGGTTGGTGGCCGGACCTAGTAATCTGAAGCTGCTTTCAGGCACACCTTGACAAAGACTTGCAAATAAGGCCTGCATCAACATTGTCAGGTCCCTCCGGATTTATACTCGAAAATGTTACATTTAAAAACAGACAAACGGTAGAACCGATAACGCGAAAGGGGCCTTGAACATTAGTTGATGCCTCAATGATAAAGACTTATAACTGACCTGTGCAAGAATGAAGATAAATTATATAACCATGAAGACATGCTGTCATGAAACATATTAATTAAAGAAATCATCAACTTTTAGCAGTGTGTTTACAGCTATGTGTGATTAATAATTATGATTGCATAACAAGACAGCAAGATAAAACAGAACCTGGGATAATCCGGATTCAAATCAAGGATCTCGGAGCTTTGATAACAGACAATCACCAGAGAAAACAATACCCAGTCTCAACCCTTTCTATTAACTCATTCACCCATGAAGACATGTTTGAACTCTTCCAATTCAAAGGTTAGAATAGTTCATTATGAAATTTCAGGGGTGAATGAGTTAAAGTCACTAAACCCGAAGAATCATACAAGTAATTACAACCCAGGTTCATGTGTTCTGTTGGCAAGTTTGCACGGCCATTGGTCAATACAGGCACCACCGTATGGAGAGAAAAACGTGGTGGGGTCGGGTCACACTACTGATAGAACTGCGAGATCTCCTAATTCTGGACAGATGCTCTAACCATCAGAACTTCTGAGTCACTAATCCTACTAATCAGTCTTGCTATAATGCAAACATATTGAACATAGGAGTGTGCTGATTTTGTTATAACTATTTTGACTATTATATAGACTCCTAAATTTGATATTTAAAACTTTCTAATGGCTTTACACCAGATGAATTACCGTCCTGTGTGTTTCAGTCATGTTAACATGCAAATAAAATTGGTTTTGCTGTTTTGACAGGTCACTACCCAATGCAGTCAGTGTTTATTCATCTCTACATCTGTACCCCGATTCCGTTTCACCTCCTCGTACATCGACCTCAGCGCCGTCACCTGATAGTGCTGCCGGCACCTGAAGAGGTTTGAGAGAGAAAACACACCAGTGACTGTGAGGACCAAAGTGAAACTAGATGTTGGCATTGCTCCACACACCGATTTACCAAGTACCATATAATCCAGACATAACACTATTGACTTGCTTTGAATTGATTCATCAACATAAAAATGTCAACACATCCCAATAGTTTGTTAGGAAAAATCATGAAAATTTCAAATGACAAAACATGACTTTATAAATGCAGCTGGGTATAGTCCAAAACTTTCTTATAACAGAAATATATTGCAATTTTGAAACAAAGGATATTTTTAACATATTGGGACAATCTTAATCAGCTCAACAATTGGTGGTGTTTTTTTTAGAAAATACATGACACTGGCTGATATTAATACATCCGACTTTGTAACAGCTGTATCAAAGAGGCCGCATGACTGTATTAAGAAACAACATGTATGTAACTGCAACTTGGCTAAAATGTATGACCAAGTATAATTTAAAGTACAGAAATTGTTATATAAGACAGGATGCCAAAATACAGTTTGGTAGTATATTATACAAGGAATGGTATAAACCTTTATGTCTGATATGACAGGATATGTTGGAAAAATTAAGAAATTGTATCAGGCAGGTTTTACTATAAAATAAATAGACTTTATTGTATTAAAAATATTCGTCTAGAAAATCTATGTTGCAATAGATTACACGTATAACAATTAAGTAAAGATATATTACACATATTAATACCCTTCTTTAGTATATCTGTGATCGTATATGTAGCACAATATGCTACAAATGATTTTCTCCTTACCCTATAAATTGGAAACATCGAGTTCCGAAGCATGCCATTGAACTGAAAAAAAATAAGGTTAAATCTAAATGTTACTTTTAAGGAGTTATGCTACCTAATGCAAACATGCTTCCAAAAAGTTCAACATCACAAAATATCATTTGTGGTACTCAGAAATCTCTTATGATTAAAGTAAATAAATAGTAAAGGATTTGAAATGCCACAAGAATACATGCATCATTTATGATAAGAAGAAGCAGTATTGTCAATCAAACAAATTTTGAATAGGACGACTTCTAGTATTCTAAAATCATTTGATTGATAAATATCAATTACATGTATTTACCAGGTAGCATGTGTCCTTTTTTTCGTTGCTTTCTTGCCAAATACACTAATATGAAATGGTCTAATTTTCAGAATTGTTTTTAGAGAAAAACACTCTTGTCACTTCTTGTCACTCCATCCATTTCATCTCTCAAAAACTTTTATACAAGTGTTATAGGTATGAATATACCTTGAACAGGTTCTGTTCCAGGGTTCTCTATATACTTAAGGTTGAGTTCATTATCCTAACAGTGTTTTAGAAAACTGTCATCAGCCAAGCGATTTTTGCGAAACTTCCTAAAAAATACCTCGACTGAGTTGACATTTCAAGGTTCTGGGCTTAAAGTCAATGTTACCTATGATAAAGTTATTAGAAAAAAAAAATAGAAAAACATTTCTAATATTCTCGACATCTCGCACTTCAAGGTGCTATATATGCTCAAAGAAAAGAGTTGTATTTAACATAGAACTTGATTTTGAATTCCCTTAACTAAGCACATCATGAAATTTCATTTAAATGTTAGAATGTTTTACATGTGTGAATGTCTAGACTTAATGCTTGTATATGATAAGGTGTTGATTCATAATTGTTTTATATCAATATGTATCCGTTTATTTCATGAAAGAATAATTGTTTTAGTATTACCAATTAACAGAATGTATTTTTTATATTAGTAAAAATGTGTTTTGAAATTAGAAAATGAATTTATAAAATTTACAAGAATAAATTATACAATTACTCATATCTTTGTTGTTGATGTTTATATGGATGTCTTTTGTTCTAGTCAAGGTTCAAAAGAAGTGATATAAAACTAATGGTCTAGATTCCAACCTTAGGTTATTGTGTTTTTTCTCACACTGACTGATAACATTAAAGTACTTGTTTATTTCCAGGTTTACACATATTGTTTTGTCCATCCCCTGATCACTACACCACTGTATATAAATTGTATGCCTGTATTTTTGTTTTGGTAATTAACATATTCTTTATTCAGCCCCATGTGTTATTATGCTAAGAAAATGTTATCACCTCATCTGTTTTCCCATAGCCACAGTACACTTAGGTGAGGTAATTGTACAAGAGCTGTCCATCCATCTTCCGATAATTTATTTATCTTGTACTTTATAATAATTTAAATAATTATACTGTCCATTTATAGGTACTATATATATACATGCGATGTACAAGATTATGCTTCATTCATGATGTTATAATTATTTGGTATTTCATATCACTGATGTATCAATTATACGTTGCTGTGTATGCTTATGAGCCGTAAGGCTTCAAGTTGGACTAGCATGGCTACGGAGCACGAGTACCACGGATACAAAGTCCTAAAGAGAACAAAGGATGACATCTGCCATTCCGTAAAAGAAATTGCATATTCTTTTAATCATCATGACACAATGTTGAAAGAAAACGATGATCCTAGTCTCAAAATTAGAAACATGGTACACAAGATCCTACAAGATGGTTTAAGGGTGTTACACCAATGCAGTACCCCCACAACACATCCTTTGAAACCAGTAGAATACTTAAAGCATTAAACAGCATATATTTATCTGCCCAAGTGTTATAACTGGGGTTTCAATTCTGATTGAGATTGCAGACTAATCAGAAAATGCACATCAACTTCTTTTGACTGACAGTAATCGAAGTATATATATACTATACTTAGAGGAACAGTAATTTAGTGGTAGGACCCCGGACTCGCGATCGAAGGGTTGCGGTTCGAGTCACATCACGGCAGGGCACAGCACTGCGACGTTTCTTTGAACAAGATACTTTACACTGTTGTTCCAGTCTACTCAGCTGTAAATGAGTATGTGGTTTGGCAGTGTTAGAATTGGTGAATGCTAGCTGTGAGTGCCGAAATGGCAGCACCGGCTGTGTTCTCCCAGGGAGTTCAGAAAGATATTGGCTGGTTGCAAAGGCCCTATAACCACGAATGGTAATTTGAGAAGCCCTTTGAGACGACCTACAAACTAGGTTGTGATAAAGCAGTATATAAGAACCTGAAATTATTATTACTGTTATATATAGCAGTGAACAAAATGCAGCTCATGTTTTCATTTTTCGCTGATTTTGAAAATAGTTTGGTATCTAAAATAAATAGTCTCCAAAATATGAGGTAGGTTTACAACAAATGCAACAGCCATCAGCCAGTATTGAACAGCACAACCCAATGTAATGATTGTGATGAAAATGTTTACAGAAATACAATCTTAATCATGATTTGTTTTTCTCTTAAATTTGATATAATTGAGAATATATACATTTTTTTCTTCAATTTTCTTGTTTGACGGACATTTTCCCATTTATGTAAAAAAAAAATGTATATATTACTGCCAGTAGAATTTTATCATAATGGTAAACAAAAAACAAAAACAATGTTTTTAATCAGGTCAATAGAGTTTTAATTTGATATATTATGTATTCATTTGCTATATTGTATTGAACAGTTCATGACATCTTCTTTATATAGAGACAAAAACACCTATGTCCATTTTTCACTGTAAAGCAATACTTTTGCCTGTGAAATTCTCATTCTGTGGCTTTTCAAAACTTGACCCTGTGTTTAGTTCAACCTTATAAACACTTCCGGTCACTATCTAATACGATATATATATATATATATATATGTTATGCATGTTTTGCCCAATGTTAAATATTCCTTCTCTTGTTAAAGTTGATAATGGTGGAAATATAAACCAGGTTTTTACAGCACAAATTTGAAAAAGAATTCATCACCGTAAATATTTAGTCAATGTGAAGCAAACATTCTGGACATCCACTTTCAAAATCATTTGCTTCTAGTTTCCTTGTTAGATACCTTTTTACCTCTTTCCTGCAACACAAAAGACTCACAGGAACAGGAAATCATACCCTGTATGGTACAATTAACTAAGTGTAAATGAAGTGCTAAAATAAACTTTTACTGTAGTCCTAAATCCACAAACTAAAGCTCGGCAAAATTAATATACAGCATATCTCATATTTAAGGGTGCTTGAAACTACTGAGCAGCATGATATAGGCTTATTACTGATGGTATAAATACACTAGTTAAACAAGAAAAACAATCTGAACATGTCAGACCAAACCAAACCAAAATGTACACACACAACCATACAACCATGCAAAATGTACAAAATTAATCAGGTCATTTCTGCAAAAAGTATCAAACTACATTTGAGAAATAATTTCTCAAATTATTATTTTACCTTTAATATTTGGATGTAGGATAATGCTCTATTGTTCATGACCAAAACTTTTTTCAATCAATTCTGAAACCATTTTTATCAAGTATTATAGGATCGAAAAATATTAATTGACATTACTGCCACATTTATCATTGTACAAAGTGCTCAATTGTTAATACCTGGTACCGTTTAATTAATACTGGTCAAGGAACTTTAGTTGCACTTAAGAAAAACCAAAAATGCCAATATCTTGAATTACATCCAAATGAATAATGTCCACTGTCTCTCTCCTTTGTGACACTTTCTATAATTAAACAGAGGATCTACAGTACATAACTGTAAAATTACTGTCAGGCACATCAATTCTCACTCTATTTACTCATGCAATGATCTTAAGCTTACTGTTTAACAAGTGTCCTGCTGTCTATTTGAGAAAAGAACAAACAATTTTGTAGAAAACTTTAATTACTTCTTCTTGGTTAAATGGTTAAGGAATCCTTCAGTAAAAATACCTTGGAATTATTTTAAATTTTGAAAATTTTCTTCAAAATAAATCTGCCTGCATTAAATCTCTTTGAGATTGTGAATCCTGTTCGTTGATTATTGCCAATGCATACCAATTATTGCTTGCTATCTTCATCTATATCATTACAGTCTGTTACTGATAGGTAGAATGTGGTTTCTGGGATATATGTAAGCATAAATAGGATATGGATACATAACTACTGAATTAATATCAAAAGTTGAAAATAAAGTGAAAAAACAACACATTTTTAATATGAAAAAAACTGTTGTTTGTATTTGAAAAAATTGAAGCATGATGATTATTTAACAAATATCAAAAGTCATTTTTCGTATATGATTGAAAAATTGAGAAATTTTCCATGCTGAATTAATTTAAACAAATAGCAATTTTACACATTATAAATGCCTTTTCCTACAACATTTGTGTATGTATGACCGTCTTTGTATCAGAAATACACCATCTTTACACAGCAGCTCTATACATGAAATAACTAAAAAGACTTTTAATAAAGCACATTATGACTTGAGATTGAACACCAGCGTTAAGAACTGTTCATAACCTATCTGAATCCATCCATCTTGGTCTGTGTCATGCTGTCGAAAGGCTGCCGTCAAAGTCTGAAAAAGTACAAGATTGTGATCAGATGGATTAAACTAGGTGTCAAACTTTTAGTCAAGATGAGCATCCACTGAATAGAAGTCATAAAACTTTGGTTTGGGTTGGTTTGTTTGATTTTTACATCCTATTATAACAGCTATGGTCATTTAAGGACGTGCCAGGTTTTGGTGGTGGAGGAAAGCCGGAGTTTCCGGAGAAAAACACTGATCTAAGGCCAGAACCTGGCGACTGTCCCACGTAGGTCTCAAACCCGTCACCCAGTGGTGGAGGGATAGTGATAGCAAAATGTCAGATGCCTTAACCACTTGGCCAACGTGGCCCCCTAAAGCAAAGCTGCCACAACATGCTAAAGTTATAAATTAGTGTCAAAACTCGGAGCAGTCTTGTACAAAGGTTGCCACACTATATATTGATTACACGATGTAAACTAATCTGTGATAATATAGGATTTTTTACTGTATTTTAGTGTTGATTTTGCAGATTATTTATGATGTAATCAAGTCATTTGAGTTTCGCTACAGGAAACATGATATCTTATGTAAACTGGATGAGTTGTACACCCATGCTCCGACAGAAGTCGGGGGTATATAGTATTCAGTTTGTTTTTCAAACAGTCATTTGAGTTTACCTGCAGGACAACACAACACTGAATGAAGTCATCAAAGGCAACTGTTCCTCGTCCTTGTCGGTCAAATTTTCTCACCAAGATGTCATAGAATCTGTCAGAGAGGCGATACCCTGGAGAAAGCACAGAGGTTTATTATACATACAACTCTGTACAAGTACATAATCATATGTAATTTCCGAACAAACACACTTTCATATTTGTTCATTTTTATGATTTTCAAATCTGAGAAATTCATTTAAGTCATGATGGCAGAAATTTACCATATTATATTTTCCAGATATTGGTGATAAAAAGAGATGTCTATTGTTAACTTTTTATGATAAAAATATATTAATTATGAAATATTAATTTTAAAATTATTGACATACTCTATAAACCCAGTATATCAATTATTCAAAGAGTGAATTTTCAATAAAAAAAAACATGTAAAATATTATATGCAAGATGATAGCTAAAGTACATGTATACAAAGTCATGTAAATCAGTGGATTATTTTCCATTAAGGATGACAGGCATTTCATTTTGGCGTCAACAAAGAAGTGGGTAAATTAAACACTGGCAGGAAAAAATGCCAATTACCTGGTAAACAAAGGTCAGATTTTAGGTTCCGTGCATAGAATTGGGTAATTGCAGAAATTGGAAAAATCCAATATTTCACAAAATATGAACACCATAATTGTTTGACTGACTGCTAGATTGTCAATCACTTACAAAAGTTATCACAGATGACAGAAGAAACTATGTATAGATCGCTTCTAGCTTACCAAATCCTGTCATGGCTGTTTTCAACTCATTTTTATCGATGGATCCCGAGTTATCACGGTCATAAGTACGGAAACAGTTTTGCCAATCCGTTACATATTTCCACAGCTGAGCAAACTCTTGAAAGTTGATGCTTCCAGAATTGTCCCGGTCAAACATACCTAAAGAAGATAACATATTAAATCACATTTGCTGAAAACTTAAAGAAATGTGTTAAAATAACACCATATACCAGGAAATTTCCGTCCTTTTATGATTAAATCTGTATTTGCCCAATTTGAATTTGCCTTCAATTCAAATTGATATATATATATACATGTATATTATGTTGTTTTCAAATGTTCGCTGTAATAATAAACTCAAATTAAACTGCAGTAAATATTTCCCCGTATACCGTTTATCATCCTGATATCCCATAAACCATTTGTTTTCATATTTCACAGTAAACCATTTTCCTATTCTATATTCCAATTTTTGAAAATAGACAACTGATTTATAAAGTGCAACAAATTGAAACCTGTGTAAACCAAACACATTTATCCAAGAAAACAGATTAAAGAGTTTTATAATTGACATAAAATGTTACACATGCTTGAAGGTTAAGGTTGATCTGTTTAAACAGTTTTCCTGGGTATTTGGGAAAGATGGCATATCATAACACCTGAATCCAATTTGCACCATATTTTCCCAATGACAGCACAATTGGCAGATTTTTTTAGAAGACAACACAAATAATTTTCTGGATCCTTCAGTTAAGTATATAGACAGCAATTAGAAACCTTTTGTGGAAATACAGTCTAGTCACAATATTTTTGAGGAAAATATCCTCTAAAAGAACCCTCATTCCAGACCGACTTGCATTCAGCTTTGAATTCACCAAGGCCCCTTTCGCTTATCCTGTTCAATCGGTTTGTCTGTTTTTACATGTGTAACATTTACGGATATATTAATCCTGGCAGACCTGCAAATGTTTATGCAGGCCTTGCAAGGCTTTTTCAAGGCTCGCCTGATGAATGCAGCATCAGGATACTAGGTCCGACCTCATTTCATAGACAAACAACTCTGGTCCAACCGGTTCAAGCATTTGGATCGCAATAAACAAATGCGGCCCTAGAAGATGGCAATACAAGTCTTCTTGTCAGACAAAATATGTTTTGTCCTAAAACCCATTCAAAACCTGACTTTCAATGAGATATAAAGCCAAACACTTACCAATCATCAGACGGATGGTCTCCGGGTTGAACGGTGTCCATGATCCTTTGTGACAAAAACATGAAGAAATATTACAAATTGACAGGTTTTTGGACAACATAATGAGATTAACACAGACAGGTGAATTCCCCTGTTTTGAAAAAGAAAAGTGCCCGAGCTAGTCTTATAAGTAACATCATGTACAAGTGGGGTCTTTCGAGAAAATTCATCTGGAAAGTAATAAACCTATTAAATAATTTAATGAATCTATTCATTATTACATATATAAGCAAACAAACAAAAATCTATTCTTCCAAGTCTCGTTAGATAAATTATTTTAATAATGCATGTACGTCGTAAGAGTCATTTTCTTTAAAGAAAGTCCAATAAATCTTTGAGATATGATCTGACAAATGTAAAATCTGATACAGGTGTTGTTCATTTTTGGGCACTTTGTGGTTACATCTATGATCTATATGGTTATCTCCCTTGGCTTTTTTAATTATTATATTCTAATCGTAATTATGATCCAGATTATATATCCAGATTGTACATTTGTAAACTAATCAAATTTGTTCAAATTTCCATTCATAAAATTTCTTAGTATGAAAATCTTTTTATATAGCCGATATAGTTCAAATCACAGTACATGTATTGGTTATGAATGTACAATGTACTAGTACTATAGCCTTTAACCTTGAAAAAGGGGGTGGGGCTACTACGTATCTGTAAAATATTTTGGCATAAATATGTATCCATGTGTTAAACCTAGATGTCACTACATAAAACACAGTGATTAGTGATAGAATAAAATCTATTCAAAAGTTCAAAAATAATCATTGATTAAGAAAAGCAAACTTCCACTTATAATATAAAGGAAAAGCAATTAATTAAACATGATCATGATTAGTCCAACACAAAGAGTCAAACATATGATATGAAGGGAAAACAAATTCTTTTATTATCCTGATGTATACCATGAACTGTGGACATCTGAAGTACATTATTTTTACCTGTATGTTTAATTAGCTCTATGATAGTAACGGTACATAATTTTGAGCTGGTACATGTTGACAGCATATGTACATTATATGTTGCACTTTGAAGTGAGGATATCACATAATTAACTCATTCACCCCTGAAATTTTATAATGAACTATTTCAATCTTTGAATTGGGCGAGTTCAAATGTGTCTTCAGGGGTGAATTGGTTAATGGATAAAACAACAGTGTCTTTAATACTCGCAAGTATAGTTATTGTACATGTACATACTTGTACATAAAAGTGCAGATACATACATGTATCAACTATTCCTAGCACTGAGTGTATTAACTTTTTATACATACAAGTGCAGATACATACATGTATAAACAGTTATAAACAGTTACTAGCAGTGGCTAGAATATGACATAAATATGTATCCATGTGTTAAACCTAGATGTCACTACATAAAACACAGTGATTAGTGATAGAATAAAATCTATTCAAAAGTTCAAAAATAATCATTGATTAAGAAAAGCAAACTTCCACTTATAATATAAAGGAAAAGCAATTAATTAAACATGATCATGATTAGTCCAACACAAAGAGTCAAACATATGATATGAAGGGAAAACAAATTCTTTTATTATCCTGATGTATACCATGAACTGTGGACATCTGAAGTACATTATTTACTAGCAGTGGATATAATATTTATACAAGTGCAGTACAAAAAAGGATTTTTTCCAGGGATATCAAATTGCCACCTTCCCCGAGTTGAAAATGTTGATTATCAAAGCATCTAAAGGAATGCAGGATTTTCTGAAGTCCAGGATCCTACATGTATACTAATTATAAGACCACAGATTATAAACAGGGCCCGTATTCATGAAACCTTTCTTATGTTCAAGCTTCGATTTTGTGCTCAATCTTTATTTCTTGTACCAATTATTAATCAAATATAAATTCTTAGTTGTCAATGATTTGGAAAAATTGGAAAAGACTTAAAAGTCAAATACTGTTTTAAATGTTAAGATTTTACTTTTTGATAGTTTGACATGATTTAAATGAGTTACAAGAAAGTTGGTTTGAGCACATGTTTCATGAATACGGGCCCTGGAGGACGCTAACAGGACAATGTTTTTCTTAATCTTATACAGTAGCATGAAAATGGGACTGATATATATATATCTTGCCCCAAATATATAAATGCAGAGAAAAACTCTGTACAACATGCAGTATAGACAGAAACAATAGATATACATATGTTAGCAAAGTTTTAATTAGATTATATATAATAGAGCACAGAAGAAAATTGAAATACCTTCACCAAAAAGATAAAGAAGAACCCAGAGTTATGGCTGTGCAATCTCTGTTGAAACATCTTAAAGTGAACTTCGCATACTTTTCATGACCAATACAGCTGGTTATTTTAAAAAGAGATATGTTATATTGAGTTCTTGTTCCCTTTGGGTTTCTGTTCAAGTATTTCAATGAATAAACAACACAATTTACAGTTGTTTTTTTAAATACATGCAAGTGTAATACACAAATATTCAATAGTAAAATAGTGGATATTTTTCATTTTGCATGTGAACACATCATTATTTTAAAGTTACAAGTGATAAATGAGTAGTGATGTATGCAACATGCAGCAAACAAATGGGTGTGTAGTTATATATTCATTAGGATTTGTTAAAATCACACATCTATGTTATAAATGCAAGATTTATGAAGTGGGTTAAACAACCATTCAACGTGTCATCTTTCCTTTCTTTATAATAATGACTTTTTTTAAAAGAAAAATTTAAATTATTCAAATTAAATTGAAAGGGATTTTTTTTCTTCATTTTAATGGTTCTTTGTATCAGGAATTTGAAGCACATAAGAAAATACAAGAGGCCCAGAGCGCCTGTATCGCTCACCTGGATACCTAAGCAATCATGGCAAACTATTCTCCAAATGAGATCAAGGGAATATGCCAGACCCCAAGGCCAATCCTTGTAGCATAGCTATATTAGATTTTTCATGCCCAGCAATTTTATGTATGGTTATGGGGTGGGGATCTCAACTGTTTCCAAGCTTTGACTCAGAATTTAGGTCCCTAGAGTTGTGTCCAGACCCCAGGATCGATTCTAATATCTTGACTGCATTTGTCTCTTTTTGCCAAGCATTTGTATATATAGTTTTGGGGTGGGGATCTCAACCGTTTCAAAGGTATGACCCAGGGGCCAAGTCTGCAAGGGTGGGGCAGACCCTGGGATCAATTCTAATATCATGACTGCATTCGTCTCTTTATGCCCAACAATTGTATATATAGTTTTGGGGTGGGGATATTAACCATTTCAAAGTTATGACCCAGGGGTTAAGTCTCCAAGGGTGGGGCAGTCCCCAAGGCCAACCTGGAAGCATATGTGCAATCATCTCTTTATACTCAGCAATTGTATATATACGGTTATAGGGTGGGGCTCTCAACTGTTTCCAAGCTGTGACTAAGAAACTAGGTCCCTAGGGGTTCGGTCAGACCCCAGGGTCTATTCTGATATCATGATTGCATTCGTCTCTTTATGCCCAGCATTTGTATATATAGTTTTGGGGTGGGGATCTCAACCGTTTTAAAGTTATGGCCCAGGGACTATGTCTCCAAGGGTGGGGCCAGACCCTAGGGACATCCTGGAAGCAAATGTGCATTCTTCTCTTTATACTCAGCAATTGTATATATGGTTATATGGTGGGGATCTCAACCATTTCCAAGTAATACATTTTATTGGCCCCACCCCTTAGCCCGGGGGGTCAGCCCCACCATTTGTACAATTTTGAATCCCTGCCTCCCATGAATACTTCCGACCAAATATGATCAATATCCATGGCATAGTTCTGCAGAAGAAGTCATTTATAGCAATATAACCAAATTGCCCCCTTTTGGCCCCGCCCCTCAGCCCCCTGGGGGGTCAGCCCAACCGTTTGTACAATTTTGAATCTCCACCACCTAGAGATGCTTCCAGTCAAATAAGGTTGATATCCATCACTTAGTTCCAGAGAAGAAGTCACTTAAAGCAGTATAGCCAAATACCCTTTTTGGCCCTGCCCCTCAGCCCCCTGGGGGGTCAGCCACACCATTTGTACAATTTTAAATCCCTGCCTCCCAGGAATGCTTTTGATCAAATATGATTGATATCCAGTGCACAGTTTTACAGAAGAAGTTGTTTGTAGCAATACAGCCAAATTGCCCCCTTTTTGCCCCGCCCCTAAGCCCCCTGAAGAGTCAGCCCCACCATTTGCACCACCACCTAGGGATGCTTCCAGTCAAATATGATTGATATCCACTTCTTAGTTCCAGAGAAGAAGTCGCTTAAAGCAATATGGGCAAATTGACCCCTTTTGGCCCCACCCCTCAGCCCTCTGGGGGGTCAGCCCCACCATTTGTACAATTTTGAATCCCCATCACCTAGGGATGCTTCCAGTCAAATTTAGTTTAATTCCAACCGGTGGTTAAGAAGAAGTCGTTTAAAGAAATTGTTGACGTACGGACGGATGGACGACGGACGCCACGGTATGGCATAAGCTCACCTTGGTCCTTCGGACCAGGTGAGCTAATAACCACTAATACTACATACCACACTCAAAACATCTACTGATATGTTTATTAACACAGATGGCACCACAATCAACACAAGTACTGTATTATATTGCTGATTATTTATGAAAATATACTTTACATCTATTTTAACTCTGTACTATTTTCTCTAATTCAAATGAGACCCTTTAGATCATATGTTTTTTATGTTATGTGTGTAACAAATTGCAAACATGTAGTTCTTTAATTCTAAATATCAATCATTGCCATTGGAATAAACCCTGGCTTTTAATTAATAAATCATTTATTGATATGTCACATTTGCGACCATTCCATAATGATCATATGAATGAAGAAATGTTTCGTATGAAATAATTAAACCCTATAGTGGCCTTTCACATCAGATTGTTAACGATTATTCAATAGATGAATTATTTAAGAAAAGTGAGAATAATTATGAAAATTATGTTGTATTTTATGTGACAGATACTTTTATAATATGTTTTATTGTCACAACAGTGGCAACAGTTAAATGCATAATGCAGTCCCGACTTGGCATGCAATATGCCTTCAACTCTTACGTACGATTCTATGAGACCATAGCTCCCTAACAAAACACTAGCCTGGTACAATGTATATGGTTCAGTCCTAGTCTGGCTTACCATTGGACAGAGCTTGTCCAAGCTCAGCAGCTGAGATAGCACCACTCCTGTCAGTATCAATCCTGAGAAACAGAATGTTAAACTAAATTTAGGGAAATAGAAGATCAACCTTGCATTAAAATTAGTTTTTAAAATCTTGACAAACTGGTTAAAAAATTAGGCTCATGATCACAAAATCATGCTTATACCTACCACATTAATAGTCAATTTCCTTATTTAATCCATCATGCTAATTCACCTGATATTCTGACTGATTTCAATCCCTGTCTTGGTTAAACCCATATTTAGTATGTACATGTATTGATATGAACATGTAGGAACATGTTTCAGAGTAGACTATATGGATAAGTTCACTTTTTACTTATTTCTTTTAGTCTTGATGTTTGTTTAGATGTAGATTTATAATAAAAAATAACAGGTACATAACTATTTACTTAAAGTATGTAGTATAATATTCTGATATTATTATCTAGGCAAAATAGCCTAGTGAAAATAACACCTGTTTTCAATAATAGTAGGTAGCTAAAGTACCATTATAGATATTTCTTAACATTTTCTCTACGTTGTTGCTACGCATGGATTTTATACAAGTTTCTGTAGCACAAGCACAACCAACAAATATTTACGTGGGACATATGGACATCATCAAAACCTCACACACAAACATTCTGCTGGTTGCATTGTGTTACATGTACATACAGGAACCTTTCTACAAATCCACCTTATTATAAATGTTATTGTTTTTCCGATCAACCTTAAACAAGCACTGTTTAAGTTGGCAATCATTTTATTTGCTCCATATCATATACATGTATTACCCAAAAAATATCATGAAAAATAAATAAATTTACCTACCAAGCTAATTATAGATAACTACCCTATTTTCTCACAGCCATTAGATAAAGATTTGAAAATTAATTTGTTCGTAATTTTGTTTGGTCTTTCATTGACAAGATATCCAACTTCAATCAGTTCAATTACACACCCTTCATACATAATTTCATCAAAAATCTAAGATAATGAAAACAATGCCTTCTTTATGTATTATGACACATATTGAATATTGATATTTTCCGTTGGTTAATGCATGACTTAGATCATTTGTTTTAAATGTAAGCTGTATGTATGCATGATGTCAACTTTTCAATTCCTCAAAAAGGTGAGATCAATTCAAGCTGAGTTTAAATTTAGCTACTTAATTCAGAGCAATATTATTATGCAGAACTATATTATTATCAAGTAATTACATAAATCAATATTTAATTTAATTCAAACTCTTAAATTACAAATGAACAAACTAATAACTGATCACTATTAGTCATAACTACACATCTTACTCAACATTTCTGCATGCCTGCACAACACCAATGATGCATGGCTGCATTATAACATGCTGTTTCATACAAAAAGTCATAAATCCCTGAACAAAGTCACCACTTAAACACTGGTTGTATATAGGATATGTGTACAAAAAAATCAAATAGCCAGGTCTTAGTTTCACATGCAATCCTTAAAAAATGTGCTCTTCTCATGGTAAAACTTGTGTTTAACAAGCTATAGGGAATTTCATCAGGTTTAGAAACATTTGTGAACCAGAGGCAAGATAGATATTTGTTATAAACACTGTCACCAATTTCAATATTTTCCCTAGGCCTGAATACCGGGGTATATATGACATGCCAAAAAGTACTTATGTATTAAGAAATTATACAATAAAAACAATGTGATCTGGGTCTTCACATACCAGTAGCTGTGCATCCCCAATCCCTCCAGATAGGGTGTGAATTGTTACCAATGACACATTTACCATTATGGGTGACGAACAAAATTTAACCAGGTGAAAAACTTGAAGTTACCATACAAGCTTTCACTTCAAATGGGTCAAATGGGACCTTTAACCTTTTTTATTTTGACCAATGATCACAATACATTATCAGGTGTAGAACTTTATGTTAGCATGTATGTTTAAATATAAACTTAATCTGTTGTGTCCAAGCTATTCATTTCAAAAGCGTTCAAGTATAACATATGACTCCTTTTACCTTGATCAATGACCTTTGCCATTTCATTTAATAAGGTGTGGCACCTGCTGCTACCATAAGATGAAGAAAATTTGATACATATACAAAACCTATAAGGAGTTCATGAAATATTCAATACATACTGGTAGGTTCTTTTTTTATGAACAGTCCAAGTTTTTAATTGAAAAAATACAGAAAAGAGGTTCAATTCAGGGACCTGATTTTGGTACACAACACATCCCTTGACCAAGCTGAAGATGTGCATATACATATACCAAAGGATGATCTCTCTACACGAATCTTTATCTTGCTGTTAGGGTAATTCTCTGAACCACTCTCATATTATTTTTATTTATTTTTTAAATGTTATTGTGAATGATGAATGAAGTTTGAAAATGATTAGCAGAGACAATTAATTAATTTCAAACTTCAGCCATTTTCTAACCAATCTCTAACTAATAGGATGGTAGTCTATAACCTGTATTTAATTCATCTATTTTTACATATTTTAATATAAATTAAACAAATTTAAGACATATAAGTGCAATGTGCCATATAAGCTTAAGGTAGTAACATACACTGACCATGATCAACAGAGGAACATTATTCCAACAGGGAACAAGAACAGTTTTAATTTCTTTAACAAAAATATTTGCAAAACCAAATTGTAGTTCTCTAATTCTAGAAATTGATTGTTTTCACATTTCCTTCAGTAGGACATTTTCGTCACATTGATTTGTGATTTTCACAAAAGAGACCAAGAGAATTGAAAAAATAATTGTGTAAGGAATTCTATAACACAGAAACTACAACAATAAATTAAAGCATGCATATGATATATAACTGCATAGCTACAGGCAGACAAGGAAAGACAAGTTTGTGTTAGGGTCTAACGTCATGCTCCAGGCGCTTTGTGGCGGTGACCTAACTTACCATTGGACAATGCATCCCCAAGCTCTTTGGTACTAATCTGACCACTTCTGTCTTTATCAACTCTAGAAAGGTACAAGTTTACAATGAACTTGTCAAAATTTCTGGCTATACAATTCAAACAGGAAATGACTTAAAAAACCAAAACCAAGTTTTTACTATAAAATTGATACCTAAAAATTAGTTTTTTTCTCAAAAGCTTACAATTGTGCTATGGTTTCCTTTTTCATTTTCTGTTTTGGTGAACAATAGACTACTTCTGTTTCCATAACTTCTATTTAGCTACATGATTCAATATTTCCTCTTTCATATTGTGTTTCAAATATACTTCCTGTCCCATAAAACATGTTTAGTAGTTACACAAATAGTCAAATGTCCATTTGATTTGCAAACCATTTGTCCAATCTTTATTTTATATTGAATTCTTTGATACTTTTGATTAATTTGCATACCACACTACAGTGATTTTTGGGACTAAGACATTTGAGTCCTTGACTTATGCTGTCTATATATGGGTCTCTAAGTAATGAGACTCATCAAAATTTTGAAAAAAATATACTCAGGGCTCACCAGATTTTTTTTAAAACATTCCACATAGTAACTAAATAAATGCCCAAACTGTTAATATTGACCAAACTATTGTGGTTTTTACTTTTTACATGAAATGAACATGAAAGTGTGATTGAAAGTTAAAATGTGCACTCCACAGGGTCAATGGGTCACCAGTGACCAGGTACATGTAGCTCAATTGGATATTGAGCATTCATTTAGAGTTTTGAGGTCCAGTCTAACTGTGCTCTTCTTGTTACAGGTTGGTATACGTATATATACCCAATGATATATCAATGGAAGGAGGTACATGTATATAGGGTCTTATGTGTCTCGGAGGGAGAAATGTAGCGGAACTGACATGGACTACAAAATATTGCATGATCATTAATGAAACATTGTTGATTTTATATAACAAATAAAAAGACAAAGAAAGGTTTCTACATTTCCAACCAACCATAATGTATTTTTAGTATTATTTTGTTGTGCTTATTTAAGACATGCATGCACTGTTTAAGTCTGAAATGCAATCTCTGCCAAACTTTTGTAGAAATATTTTGTCTACCTATATCCACCTGTCAGTACCCTAATTTTTGCAGAAACAATTTTTTGCTGATTTACTGAACGAAATTTGATTAAAAGCATATATGATATGAAGGTATAAAAGAAACGTCACTTTAATTTCTCACCATGATAAACCATTTAATGTTGCAGAAAGATTGAGGCCCAGTAGAGGGACTTCATATTTGAAGATGTATTGTTTATCAAATGAAACTGTTATTATCTGTTATTATAAAAGTTAAGAATATTGGCGATTAAACTCCAACTGTATTTTCCGACATGATATACTTTGCCTGATCCCTCTAAATCGTGTAAAAAGAGAATCACAATAGCCCAAACATATCCGGATTTCCGTCTGGTTTGGTAGTTACTATATACTTTCGGTTTGGGTGGAGAGACGAAAAGACTGAAAATTTGAAAGAAGCTTCAGTTTCTATAATTTTTAATGGCATGAATTTACATAACTACAGAAAAAAAAATATCATATAAAGATGTATTTTTGAGAATGTGTAGCAAAGCTAAACAGCATCGTAAAAATAGGACCGCGCTAGCTACTTCCCTGACGAAGGATTTTGGAAGCATAGTATTTCGACGTTACCATGACTTCAATTGTTCGTACACATGTTACCGGAAAAGAGCTCGGCGCCAGAAGAGCTGCGCTCTTATGATTAAAAAAATATAGTATACTATCGAAACAAATGTACCAGCTGCGCTCTCTCCAGGCCATGCCTGAGTCATATTATTATTTCCGAACATACCGGAATTGAACCGTGACAGAGTATGGACGAGTATGTAACCGAGTGTTTCTAAATCAACACTTTAATTTCGTCAACTTTTTACTATTTAAATATCAAACTACTCATCTTCTTACTTTTGGAATACATTCCATAGAAAGCCTTGATCTACGCCACCGGGCGGAGGGGCCTGAGGTTGTCCATATCCCTGTTGTTGCTGATAGTACGCCATCTTTCCGAGTCGGCTTCTCTCTTCCTGCATCAGCACTTTATAAAGCTTAAACGTTCTCGAGTAAAAATAGGTGATTTACAAACATTCTGGTGACCAGGAAAAAAATGCTACTACATTCTAGGTATGTTGAGACTTTTCATTACTTCATATGATACAATTAGAAAAGTCCGAATGCATGGTTATTTGTGTAAACAACATGGCGCTCAGATAAAATCAAAGGTTCCATAATTTTGTTGGTAAGGAAACTGTTTGTCAGTATGAATAAGAATGTCATATTTTATTTAAGTACTCTTAAAGAAAACGTGGACAATATCATGTCATAAATAAATCCAACGCTTTTTGTATATATACCATCAAAACATGCTGCTGTAGGTACTAAGCTTACTAAAATTTAGTCAAAGGCCTATCTAGTTTCGAACATGGACTAGATGAGATCGATTATTTCCATTTAAAAGAGTTTATTGTTATAAATTTAAGAGATCTGACAACAGTCATGTTCAATCTAATTTGCTTCAAAACTTATTCTTTAGGCCTAATTGAAATCCAACTCAAACCTACAATGTAGCCGGAGTTTCCTCTGGCCCAGACAATAGACTCAGACATTTTTGACAGATAAGATGTCTGGATATTCCTGTCTATCTCTTAACCCTGAACTTGAGTATGTCAACAAAGAAAAAAGGTCATCAATGACCAGGTTGATCATTTATAAGAGTGTCTTGATATTCCTGAGTTTATATTCTGGTCTTTGTTGCTAATTGTTGCCATCTTATACTAGCAGTGAGAGTTATATTCACAGCTACTTTATCACAACATTGGTCAGGGGCCAAGGCCCAAGGTTGATAATGCATAATGTGGTCCCCTTAACATTGAGCCATATGTCTAACAATGGCAATTATTTTGGCGTACACAAAAAGTTATTAGTTGACAAATAGAAAAATTGTATTATTTTTGGTATTCTAACTATTCTTAAATAATTGGATATTTTTTTTTCAAATGAAAAGTATATGCTTAAGTGAGAAGATGTGTACAAAAACTTTCTACCCTTGTAATCTGTGATATTGTCATAATAATAAAAAGCATCACTACGAAAGTTACAATCGAATGATATCACATTTTAGCATAGTTGATGTAAAAGCAGACCTGAATATTCTGGCTTTATAGGTTTATGGTACACTAGTACTTTCACTGTGCCAGAATAGTGATAATGATCGTTACTATTGTTGAAGATTACAGAAGGAATAATAATAATGATTGCCGTAAGATAATTGTTTGTTATCTGCCCCTTGTTTTCAGATAAGTTACATCTGGTATTGTAAAGAATTCTTAAAATGCCTGCTGGAGGACAAGGGGACCGAGCTCTGTACGGCCATGTTGGCCATCCCCAGAATATGAACGCACTGCTCGACACTATCACCAAACTGAAGCAGGACCTTGCTCAAAGCCATGCAGAGAAACAGAATTTAGCAGGACAAATGAATGTCCTTATAACTCTTGTGAAGAGGTGAATAATGTCATGAAACTGTCATTGAATATTTTTACTTTATCATATAATCATTTTAGTGAAGTCTTCCATAAATATATTTGTTTTACTTTGCACTTAATAGACACTTCAATTTGTACAAACTGCTAAATTGTTTGGTTCAATGATGTCTTTGAATTGATAGATTTATGTAATGAAAGGATAAGATTATTAATTATCATGTCTAATGGCCAAACCTGTTGAATGCATGGTTATGATTTTAACGGCTATAGGCACATTATATGTACTTGTAGGTGCAAAGAAAACCATTCTATTGCTGCCCAGAGTTTACAAATTGATTTTTGTAACATTTATAAGTCTAAATCAACACCATGAGTAATCTAGATATATATATGTGTAAACTAAATGATAAAAAGGTCACTGAATTGTTCAAATGCATATTGGTATCAAAATTCAAAATCTTGATGTTAATTTATTTTCAATCTTTTGTCAGACATATAAAGGATCATATTTTTAAATAAATAAATTAATGTTGAAGTTACATTTTGTATTTAGAGAAATATTGAAATGGTTTGGAAATGAAAAAACAAAAACCTTTTGTTTTTCTAGGTCTTGGAGTGGAGACTTTAATGCTTCTTTACACCTGGGAAATATTATTGGTAAGCGAATTAATTTGTTCATAGATTCCTGATTGAATGAAAGGTTTCATTGTGTCACCTTATAGTCATTTTGGAAACACAATTCTTACATTGTCAAGAAAAATTGATACATAATAGTATATCCATTTTTGTATTGAGTGAACATTTGATTTAATAGGTTTATGCAGATGTTGAAAAAAATCATATTATTACATAGGGACATTATGACAAAGTCTGTTTTGAGAAATAAGTCTGTCTATATTAAACTTAAATTATACTTTGAAATGAAGTATAATTCTTGTCCTTCAAGACATATACTTTGGTCACTGGTCGTGCAATAATGCTAACTTGTGTAACTCTACAATTGTTTATCAGATTTATCAAAGCATATCGCTCAGTATATGAGAACAAAGCAAGGGAGTTTAAAAATAAATGTAATAAAATCAATCTATGGAAAAAAAGATCATTTACATTGCTTTTAGAAACATCACCATCCAAATGGGGGGAAAATGCATTAACTTCCATTTAGGTATGCAAGCAGCATGATTCTCACATTCAGCCCTTTTGATTACATACTTTTCCATGTATATATAATTCACTAGTATACAATGTAGCTAGCCCACTTCAAATACTTGCACAATTGTTTGGCTTTTCACATTTCACATATTTTGCTTTGGTCCACAGGTCTACAGCCTCCTGAGTTCATGCAACCATATCAGGATGGGAAACGCACAACCAACACACCTATTCCAGAGATAAAGGTATACATCGAGAACTGTTTGTGCTTCACCCCACGTAATAGCTGCAAATAGTTTGACTTTTCAAAACAATCCATGTGACCAGGTCAGGATGAGAGACCTGAAGCATGCATGGCCCAAGCAGCAGGTGTTTTTTTTCTGACAATGGAAGATTACTTTGGTGAATAATTTACCAATAGTGATAACTCCAGAATACACTTGTACATGCTAACCTACTGTCACAAACATTCTTAGTTCAAGATGTTTAATAAACAAATTAAACTTTTGTGTAAAAACTAAATTGTGATTTTCTGAAATTTTCACCAAAAGGAACGAATGTGCAATATTTGAATTCAGTATCATGACAAATAGGCCTCATATTGTTTACCATGACTACAAGGGCAAGGCACAGACTAACTGCTACTCCCTATATGCTCATATAGTGTCATTAGATGAGCATATGGGGGTGGGATTTAGTCTCTACCTCTCCCCTGTGACCATGACAATCATAATAAAAATACTTTTTTTACAAGGTATTCACTTTTGCCAATAATCAAAATTGCGTATGGACAAGTCCATCCTCGATATCCGGGGGTTACGCTCACCAATGATCTCTAGTCTCTACACTAGACTCTAGAGAGCTTAGGTGAGCGTAACCCCTGGATAACGAGGATGGGACAAGTCCAATATAAGACACTTCGAAGGTTTATTACTGGAATATAATAACAGTACATGTATGCTGATTATTTTTTTGTAGTAGGTAACTCTAAAACCAATTACAGCTTTACACTGTTTAAAGTTATTTAAGTAATATAATAAAAAATATTCATGTATATAATAACCTATTGTTTCTTTATTGTGTTTACCAGGAGAAGGTTGTGAGGGCTTGGGAGAGACTCGCTATCAAGCTTTTGGATAGGGAGTACGCCCAGATTCAGGAGGAAATCTATGCTCGTCAACAGGTTTACATGCAAAACAGACAGCTTTACATGGATGAAGTGATGCACAACCATGAACATGACATGGCTAAAACTACCGTTCCACTCCGCAACAGACATAAGACATACGAGGAGGTCGACAAACAATTCCTCAAAACTGTAGGGGTGAGTTAAAAAAAAGAACCTTTCACTTTCTTCACTAAAAAGAGGGATTTGTTATAGGGAATGCCTGTAACTTGTGATAATTTTTATTGATTTCGATTCATATGAATAATGTTGAATTTCATGATTTTTAATTTCATCTACAAGCTTCAGCATAGTTCCTATAGATCTGAGAGTTTGGAAGGATTTTTTCTCTGAAAGTCAATATATGCCTTTTTTTCAATGATATCCTCAGGGATTAAATCAAAATGTTTTTGGTGCAAGTGCCACCATTACTGTTTATTAAACTCAAAACTATAGGAAAATCACACTGGATATATATGTGATTAGTTTTCATAGTTAGTTGATGGTGGGTTTTTTTCTCTCAGACAAACCAGCCCCAAAGCCGTCCCACAAGTGGTACCAGTACAAGAGGGAGGATCAGATCTGCCCAGAAACAGCAGCGACCAAACGTGAAAGAGAACAACCCTGACGTGACTTTGAATGATCTTTTTGTACAGCCAACTGGAGACAGGAACAAAAATTCAGTATGTTTTCTGGTACCATTTTATTTTTGAAAAATATTTTTTTACTAAATCAAAATTCCAGTAGATTGATAAGAGTATAGCATTTTGAACAACTTGGACGGTCAAATTAAGATGTACACTAAAAATAGCTACATGCTGATCCTTATGGTGACAATATTTTCTCTAAAGCAGTGATAAATTATTAGAAAAAAAGGAAGAATAGTAATTTGGACACGATGAATTCATGATGATAAATTTGAAATATACATTTAGATATGAATGCAATGATGCATTCAAAATTATAAGATAATTATGCTAATTAAAATTTTATATATATATATATATATATATATATATCTAACACAAATCACAGTAAAATAAATGTGTTTAGTAGCACATATTGCAATCTTTTTATTCCTGCCATCACTTATATGGTTTGGGGGAAAGATTTCCATTCAAAGTATCCCAGTAATCTGACTGTGTCACAATCCATTCATTTTAATTTAATTGGGCATAAAAGTTGCTGATTTCTTTTTCAGGCTTTTTCTGGATTGTATCAAATGGAAAACGGTCGTGATAATAGAAACAAATACAGAGCACCATATGACGATCCTCAACGATATAAACAGGTAAACTATCCACTCCAACATTGTACTTATTCAGTTTAGTGTATAATTATTCTGCACATCAAATCGCATCAGATGAAGATTAAAAACAAATCAATTTGGTGGCCTATAGCTAAGGATATGCTCTCCACACAATTGCCAGTTGTGAAACTGCCTGATTTACGTATGAACAATTTTCTTTTTCAACAAAACCAAATCTAGATCCATGTAGCTTTATACCTTGCAATTGAAATACATGTTTTTGAAATTTTATTAAGTAATCTTGAAAGGGGATTGATATCTGTTATCCATGCGTCAAAATTTCAACATATTTAAGTACTAAACAAATCTATTTGACCTAGATGCAGTTTTTGTTTTTTCCCCTAACTTTATTGATTGATTTTCAGACAAATCTATTTAATTTGGATGCTGTGTTTGGTCCAGACGTCGGTGTTAAGAAACCTCGACCCGCCAGTGCATTCACTGCGACGACCAACAAAGACAAAGTTAATAACCAGAAACCAAGGCCTAAAAGTGCAAGTGGTATGTACTTAAATTACGTAACGATATTGGGTACTTTTAAATGAAGTTCCTTTACCTGAGATGTTATGCATACATGTAGCTGTCAATCACCCCTCAATAGGAGGGAGACTCCCTCAGTTTGAATTTAGTGTACATTTCCCTACAAGTGAGATGGAGAGGAAATCAGTTTGAGATTCTTGTTATCAAATGATTTACCTATCATATTTATAATGAATTGCTTCAAAGCAGTAGGTAGTTTCATATTATACCAGAAACCTCATGTGTTCAATGAAGGATATATTTAACATAAATTGTTCTATGTGTATATATAGTTAGCACTTTAAATATTGTGACCGGATGGTCGAGTGGTTATCAGTAAGTCACTAGTCTCACAGGTATAGACAGCCAGATTTGATTCCTTGTAAGAGTGGAATCCTAAGATCTGCCTATCCCCTGCCCAACCTATAGCTCTTCTTGACCTATTACTGGTGACAGTACACAAACATGTAGATATTGTGTCTCGGTTATTAGTCCCTCAGACAGTACAAAATACTGTAGATGTTGTGTCTCAGTCCTTGCAATAAGAGTAGCAGCTGCTATAGGGGACACTATGTTTGGAAGTGACTTCAGATTAAGCAACAATAGATAAGAACTCTTCATACTTATTAAAAACAGTTTTTGACCATCAATTTAGCTATTTGCATGTGTTCATTGACTTCTACTTTATTTTTGTCTTGCTAGTGTTCGTTACCCAGTTGCATGATCGACCATTGAAGTATGAAGTGACACATCCTGTCAGCAACAAACCCTCTACAAAGAAGAAACCAGCACAGAAACAGCGACTTAAATCAGCCAGTGTACCTAAAATGAACATCATACAGGAACAAGGAGGGGATGAAACTCCGGAACAGGATACAGAATCTCTCTCCAGCTACCAGCAGTCACATGACTCTCCACCTAGTGCTCCAGTGGCGACACCTGCTCCAGACAATCCCGATAATTTTGATGTGAATTCAGAGACAGACTTTAATCAAGGTGTGGATGATGTGTATCGTGAGGATGCACCGTCTAGTCCAGGTTTACAGCAGGACAGGTACAGTAGTGACTCGTCGGATGAGGAGCCTCCTGAGGACCACATAGGCGAGCATCTTAGGGTACGTGTTGGCTCAGCCACCAACAAACCGAAGAGTGTCGCCAAGTTTGTAACCGACATGAAAGTCATGGAGGACATGGAGAAGGATTTCAAAAAGTCGGCAGCAACGCTACAGAAACGTCTTGGAATAGCAGACATGGGCATGATCAAGTAAAAGGAGTCATATTAAATGTTTCATGCGTCATTGGTTAAACAACATTTTTACTCCAATTTTCATCAAAGGAATTTTCATATTTTCAAAAGTTCTTGCATGCTTAATGTTGTTTTCTGCTGGTTAGTTTAAATAGACACAGATTTTTTTATAAATGTCGCTAAAATTAAACAGACTTAAACTTAAACATGATTTTTTTTGGAATGGGTTTCTATAAAAGGGTGCTACCACAGGACTTATATAGGTATTCTCATTAAAGGATTCCATTACCATTTCAAAACCTCAAATCGCTACCTTGAGTGATCAACAAAGCACCCTTGATTTTTAACAATTGGACAGTTGGGTCTTTATAATGGTTTCATAGCCATTTGATCATACATTGAGTACATGGGTGATCCCTTGATGGACCTGATAGCAAATTGTAGATTTACTTAGAAATTGGTGTTGTTTTTGGCCATTGTGAATAGAACAATGGAAGGAGAGCCTGTGATTTAGTAAAGTTTGCTTCATTTTAAAGTTAATTCAGTTTGTTGCTGAAGTCCATATTGTTAGACTTAAGTTTTACATGAATTATGAAACAAGTTATTTTCAACATATATTCATCACTCCTAATGGAAGCGCACAGGGAGTGTGACAGGAAATCCGGAAAAGGCTCACTAGGTAAGCCAATACCTTTCCACACCCAACTGTGGAGTCAAAGCTGAGTCATCTTGTTAAAAGGCAAGTGTGCTATCCACTGCGTCACCACCGAAACCCCTCGTAGATGTATGTTGTTGTCAGAGATCTTACAATGTTTGTAAATATGAAAATATGCCAACATCTTGAATGCATTTCCAAATGATGTACCCGGTATACAATAATTTTACAGTCTTTCTCCTGCCTGATACTTAAAGTTGTAACTATGATCAAGCAATCACTTGAGACCTACGTAATCATACTGTTGGCTGTTAGGTACATCACAGGACGTCGCTCATTAATTCCACAATAATCAATGTTTTACAACATCCTGCTGTCCGTCATTTGTGAATGAATCAATAACTCCAGGCAGCATCATTTAGCAGCTATACATGAAGCCAAAAATAAAAAGTTTTTCTCACAAAGGCCCCTTTAATATTATTTTTGTATCGTTATAACATTACAAAGTTATGGTGCAAAAGTTGCTAAATTTGTTAGGAAAGCAAATTTTAGCATTTCAATTTTCAGATTCTTCTTGTGAAAGATAATTGAAAAAACTGTGTTTGTTAATTGTTAAAACAGATGTTAATTTTGATTAACCTACATATAAAGTTAAAAAGATACTAGTAGATCAAGGCCAAAACAAATCAATTTCTCTTGTCATGTTACTGTCTCAGTGTTATTTTTATTTTTTCAATGTGTTTTTTTTTATTGCAAAACCATTCAGTGAGGGACAGACCAGTTACATCCAGACATTGTCTTGGTCTAAACTGTTTTTTTTTTAAAAGCATGCCTTATATATGGTGCAGCCCGAGTTTCCTCTGGCCCTAACACCAGACTTAGACATTTTGACATATAGATGGCACACCAGACATCTAGATATGGTGATAATTAAATGAGCTCTGCCATACTCTACATGATATTGTATGTTTAAAGAAACCTGTCCAATCTGAACCCTGAGTATTCTGATATCCTGTTTTATGTTTTTGATGGAATAACCCTTTCCTTAGGCTTGAAGCCACAGTAAAAAGTAACAGATTTTGAAAGAGACTTAAATAGTATAAAATTATTCTGATGCACTTCATTGCATCCACGTGGTTGGATATCTTAATCTTAATGTAGTGATACCATTTATAGAGAGATTGAACAAAAGGGATGGGAGATTTATCAGAGATTTTGTTATTATAGAAATGATGTCATTTTATAAGATGTATATTAGACTTAAAATGGTGTCAGGAAATTTAAATATAATTAACCAGAGAAAGAGTTGTGTAGTGGACAGTTTAATATCATGTATAGGAATAGTGCAATGTTGTTGTTTTTTCAGAGCTTTACTTACTAAATGACATTATTAAATGATAAAGATAATGACATTCAGGGTATCATTTAGAACTGTCAAGATGTACAGTACCAAATTCTACCTAATCATTGTCCATGCTACTATAAACACTGGATCTTCATTCTAGCTGCCATAAATATCTTTGAAATTTGTTTTAAAAGCAAACTCAACATCATCCATATCATCAACAAAATATCATTAATGCCACAACAAAATTAGAGGAGAGAAAATAGAGAAATTTCACTATCATCTTTGGATTTCAACTAAATAATATTGCATGTAAAATTTTCACTGAAAAACATTTATAACGCTTTGATTTATGAAAAAATAGGGCTTACTAACATATCATTCCTTTAAGTGCCTATTCAATTTTGCAATTGACAAGTGCCCTGGGTGCTTATTACATTGAATATGGTATTTACACATAATAACTAAACCAGAGTTTTATCATAGTTAACATACCTTGTGATCAGAAGAGCTTCGACCAAAGGTATCCATTACTACATATTAATTCATGAAACAGTCAAACTAGAATAGCATAGTAGGTCTGGGGTATCGACATATCACTGTTGATCATATAACTTTGTCAATTAGAATATCTATATATATATATAGTTTGGATTCCATATTTGAAAACTTGTAATTTTCTGTTACAATAGTACATTAACCCTTTCACCCCTAGGTAACTTTACTCATTTATTAGGTTGAGTCCATTATGGTCTACTGTGGTGAAAGGGTTAAATTTAGACTGTCCAGATCAAATTTCCTTCTTGGTTCAGTCAGAGACGTGTTATATACGTGTCTGGTTCAGTCAATCCATAGTACATATGTGTACATTTCATTTTTATGTATTTCTTCATTCCAAGCAAGTTTTCGTTATAACCGTTGCCCTAGTTTTGAGATTATATATACATGTTCTAAGTATTATAGTTAAGATGGCTTCATCATTTGAAAAATCTTTGTTTGTTACTCTCAGGTTTTTTATGAGGATGGGGTTAAAATTTTCAAATATAAATTTAAAATATATCATATATTAGAGAAATGCAGGTGGGGGCACTTTAACGAGAAAGGGCAATTAATGTTGATCATAAAATTACATTGTTGATCACACCAACAGAAAACATAAAAATGGTACTTCTACTGCAACTATATATTCCAATGTTATTTTATCTCCAGTTTAAGGTATTAAGGGCTTTTCTCCTCATATTATCTGCATAATTTTTTATTGTCTTTGAGTTTTGTTTTTACAAACACTTGTTAACATTGTTCAAACCAGAATTATATTTATGAAACTGTCTTTATACCTATATTTTTTTTTCTATTCTACACAAACTTAATTGTAATGAAGACAAGAGTGAGAATGTAATAATGTTTATTGTTGTCACCAAATAGATAGTAAAACACACCTAACAAACTTGTATTTAGTATAAACATTTTTTTTCAAACAGATAACTAAGTTTATCACATAATCGGCCTGTTGTCCAGTGAATTCGTCCGTGTAATATTGTTACATATGTCACTAGTGTAATATACCCTGGAGTGTTTTTCATTGGCTGTGCCAGTCAGAAATTGATTGTGACGTCATAATATGGACAATGACGTGACGTCATAAATTGTGAATATCGCAACAAAATGGCTGCATGTCTCCGTTTGATTAAGCCCTCTACATTTTGGCTTTAAAACCTGTCAAAATGTAAGTTTTCTGAGTTATGTGATAAAAAGTATCTCAAATTTATTTTCATTTCATATAAGCTTCATGAAATTCGTCTCCAAGTTTTAATTTTTGCTCACCAAGGCTCACAAAAATAAAAACTCCTAATACTCGTTTCATAAAATCTCATATGAAATGAAAACTCATTTAAGATCCAATATATATTTTACTCTGAACTGAACATTCATACTTTTCTATCAAATTGTTTTTGAATTTTGAAAGCAAGTGTGTTTAATATTTTTTTATTTGGAAAACTGGTTTAGGTTGATTAACACTGTGCTGTATTGACACACTGGTGAAGGGTTTGTTTGTAGATATTGATAACGTTTTGAAAATCAACTATGCATTAAGGTATATATTCTTGTAATGTTAATTTAATTTAATTCTTTATTTGTTTAGAGGATTACGAACAGCCCAAGGGCTACTAGTCGCTTTCCTCTTGTAATGTTCAATCTTATGTCAAAATTATATTGCTTATTAATCAATTTTTGCACAAAAGTTTACTTACAAAACATATTTTGCCAAATTTTACAATAGTATATATAACTAAGTGAAAGATCTTGTGGCAAAAATGCTTAAAACTTTTATGACAAATGAAATGTGACATTCTTGTGCTATAGATTTTTGTGTTGGCAGTTCTGTGGCAGCATCTAGATATTACACTTTATGACAGTCAGGTATCCTTGATGTTGTTGTTGTTGTTGTTCAGATATTGGTTTCTGGTAGATATCTGTTAAAAAAATTGTCAGCTTTTGATGTATATTACCCCAATACTGAGCTCTTGATGATTTGATTGGGCCACGTTGGCTATATAAGTGTTTAAGGTGTCTGACATCTGTGATCAGTAGCCCTCCAGCACTTGGTCATGGGTTTGAGACCTACATGGAGCAGTTGCCAGCTACTGCCAGCACTCGGATTTCTACCACCACCAAAACCAGGCACATTCTTAAATGACCAAAGCTGTTGAAAGGATTTAAGCACAAACAAACCAAACTTGATGATTGACTATCAAAGTCCTTGAACTGGGATATGGTTTGCAATTGCTCTCTGTCACAGTGGTAATGATAAGTTTTCACCTCAATACCTGCAATGTAGCTCAATAGGCAGATATTTAATAAGGATGCTGGACCATGCAGCATCTGATTGGCTAAAGATTTACGGGTGGCAGTTTTCAAAGGAATGACATTATCCTATGATGTAACTTGGTGAGGTTACAAATCAATTCATTACCTATAGGTCAAGAGAGTGAGATTCTGATTACAGGGCAACTTTTCTGGCAGATGAAACCAATCCCAGCTGTATACATTAAGCATATTATAGCACTGTACAATTACAACACACTAATTATCAACACGTCTCTCTATATATAACACAGTATAATTATGTCACATTCTGTGGTACAAATCAATAAATGCACTACAATAACAGCACAATCATATTATTCATATTTTACATAACATTATGTAATATCCCCTAAATATAAATATATAATTTACTCCTTTCATACGTCATACATGCTCATACACTGTCCCACCAAGCTGTCACACAGCCAGGAGAGCCAGGACAGCATGTTATGAAAGTGTATTTTAGTCTTCCTAGTTACTTCCCTTCATACATGCTCATATGCTAAGCATCCCTCCCATCATTCAACCAGACGCTGCAGACAACAAGAGTCTGGTTGAACAAGACTACCAATTAACAAGTCCATGTAAGTACAACATGGTTCAATATTAGGTCACATAGTGTAGGTCATATCAGCAAGACTTCTATTTATACAATACTCTACAATTACAGCACAGTCATTATTAACAAATCTATGTAAGTTCAACATATTACAATAAGGTCACATAGTGTCCGTCATATCAAAAAGGTCTTATTATCTAAACAACACAGGTCAATTACTATGTACATATAAGTATCATTAGTACTCTTTTAATTTACTGAACACTGAGTCAATTATTTTCTGATGAGATGTAGATGTTGCAATGCTCAAAGTATTGAAGAACTTATCTTACAGCTTTCAGTGTTATTTTGAGGGTACTGCATTCGCTGGTGATTAGAATTTTCTTTTGATAGTTCATTTGAAGGTACCGCATTCAATGGTGATTTGGTGTTCTGCCTTCAGCAATGGTTAGAAGGAACTGCCTTCAACAGTAATTTGAGGGTACTGCATTCATGGTAATTTGTGGGTACTGCCTTAGCAGTGTTGTTAGGATACAGACTTTAGAGATGATTTGAGGGAACTGCCTGCAGCCTTACTTTGAGGGTAATTCGATGGTGATTTTTTGGTACTTGTATTGCCTTAAATGGTGATTTTAGGATATGGCTTTTATTCAATTGACTAACCTATCTTTAACATAGAGACTGTTATTCAAGATGTGTGTGTATGAGTGACCAACATACCCTGTCTCCTGCATACACACACGCAAGCACGCATACACTACACACATGGAGGCACGTTCTTATATGACCTTAGTCTTAGCTGTTAATAGGATGTTAAACAAAATTAAACCAAACCAAACCAAGTATGAGTGTATCAAGAAAATGTGTTCATAGAGGTGTTATGTATATTCAGATGTTTTATTTTACATATATATTCATTGTGTTTATTTTAACTTAAGTTATTCTTGGATTGAATTTGTTTGTTTCGTGTATTTCTGTGATGTATTTTTAAAGAATTGGTACTTTTTGAGAACATGAATATTTGTATTATTCAAAGCCAACATCCATGTAACAAATGTTACAATTTATATGTCTTTTAAGCAGACGACAAATTTTGTGAAAAGTAATAAGTTTAAGATTGATAACAAAGAAACATATAAGTACCTTTTTTATTTTACTTTTTTCCTTGGATATTTGAATAGAAAAATACATACATGTATATATTTTCTATTAAAATAGCCATAATTAATACATAGCTGTGGGTGTCATTGCATAGATTATGATGTCACCATGATAACGTTGGACAGCACTGAATCTTGATGACAGATGTATCTTATTTGTTGAGGAATTGAAAAAAAGACATGAACATCACCTGTTTTCATATAATGTTCCAGTATAACGCTAGTACGACATATTTCTTGTGATTGCTATCTGTAACTAGTACACAGTTTAATATAGTTGCGTCCAGTGTATAAAGGCGGCCTATGTGAAAAGAATGGTGTGGTACATATGTCATATGTCTCAAATATTATCAAGTATATATATATTTATTTATATTCGCATCTTTTTAAATACTTCCGTCCTGATATTTTGAAATAATTTGCCTTTTATACTTGATTTAGTACTATGTAATTAATGCATATTCAAATAAAACTACTAATTTGACAAGCCTTCAATGTCATCTGATTCTGTAATACCTGTAAACGAAATTTGTAAAACATGACAAAATGAACTTTGTGTATTAGCTGCCAATTTTGCTATTAAATTATTTTGGAGAGGGAAAAAACTGGAGAGCATGAAATCTGACCATAAGCGTTGACGTTGGAATTTTTAAATATATACACTATGTATCATCAATAATTATATGTAAAAAAAAGGCGAACAGCTACAGACTGCCATTTCTAAAGTACCTCAACACGACATTCTGGTAATAATGGGAGATCTTAATGCAAAAGTAGGACCAGATAACACTGATGCTGAGCATGTCATGGGCAGGCATGGTTGCGGGGTGAAAAATGAGAATGGCGAGCGCATTATCGATCTTTGTCTTTGCAATAAATTGGTGATAGGAGGGACCATCTTTCCTGATAAAAACATCCATAAACTAACTAGGAAATCACTGGATGGAAGAACAGTAAACCAGATCGGCCACATATTGGTGCAGACGTAAATAGTGATCACTATCTACTGAAAGCCACCATCTTATTAAAACTTAGAAAGGCACCACTAAAAATCAGAACAGAAAGAGACTAGACACAGCAAGTCTGAAGTCAACAAATGTCAAAAAGCATTTTGCTTAGAATTAAAAAATCAGTTTAGTGTACTAGACAACTCTGATGATGGAGAAGGCAGTATACAGGAGAAGTGGGATAACATCAAAGACATTTATGTAAAGACTGCAGAAAAGACAGTTGGTCACAATACAAAAATGATCAAAGATTGGCTAACACATGAAACTTGGCAAAAAGTTGAAGAAAGAAAAACTATAAAACAAAAAATAGTAAATACAAAATCCAAAAGGCTACAAGATCAACTGCAAGTTACATACAGAACAAAAGACAAAGATGTTAAAAGAAATGCAAGAAAAGATAAAAGGCAATATCTGGAAGACCTGACAAAAAAGGCAGAACAAGTAGCCATTCTGGGAGAGTTAAGTACTGTATACAAAATCACCAAGCAACTTTGTGGAACATCAAGTGCCCAGACAGCCCATGTAAACGACAAAAATGGCAATACATTGAGAACAGAACGTGAACAAGCAGAAAGATGTGTACAACATTTTAAAGAGGTATTGAACTGCCCTGAGCCTGATGTCATAGCTGATCCAGAACCAGCAGAAGTGGATTTAAACATCAATACAGAGCCACCAACTACAGAAGAAGTAAGAAATGCCATTAATTCTTTGAAAACAGGCAAGGCACCAAGCATCGACTTCATCCACGCAGAGATGTTAAATGCAAACCTAGATACATCATCCAAGGTACTTCACAATCTTTTTTTCGTCACTTGCAAAGAAGGGGACATATCATCAGACTGGAGCGAAGGCCTCATTGTGAAATTACCAAAGAATGGTCATCTGCGTAAATGTGACAACTGGAAAGTGATAACACTACTCTCTGTCCCTTGTAAAGTGTTCTTATTTTTTTTTAAAAAGGAATTGATAAAGTCGGAGATGAAAAACTTAGAGAAGAACAAGCAGGCTTTAGAAGATAGAGAGGATGCATTGACAAAATTTGCATACTCCGGAACATCTTTGAGCAATGCATAGAATGGAACGCACCACTTTTCATTAATTTTATTGATTTTAAAAAGGCTTTTGATAGTATACATAGAGAAACTCTTTTGAGAATTATAAGATCATATGGAATTCCAACACAAATGTTGACGCTAATAAAGGCCTTCTACAACAGCTTTAAATGCAGCATCATCCTTGGTAGCTCTATCTCAGACTCATTTGAAGTAATATCTGGTGTAAGATAGGGATGCATTATGTCACCCATCTTGTTGTTATTGGCTATTGACTGGATACAAAGGCATACAACATCAGACAAGAGAAGGGGTATCCAGTGGACCATGTTTAGCCAGTTAGAAGATCTGGATTTGGCTGATGACATAGCCGAACTATCAACAAGTGAACACCTCCAAGAGAAGACCAACATACTTAACAACTATGCAAAGCAAACTGGTCTGAACGTAAATGCCAACAAGACCAAGGTAATGTCAATAAACACCAGAAATACAACACCAATTACAATCAATGATCTGCCAGTAGAAAGTGTTGAAGATTTCACATATCTTGGAAGCGTTATAAGTAAAGATAATGGGACAGGAAAGGATATAATGGCAAGACTTGCCAAGGTACGCGCTACATTTGAAAGACTTCATTCAATCTGGAAGTCCAACCAATACAGTCTAAGGGCCAAACTACGAATCTATAACAGCAATGTGAAATATGTCCTACTGTATGGTTCGGAAAGTTGGCGTGTGTTAGTAAGTGACCTTCTGACAAAGAAAGATCAATAAAATATTCTGGCCAAACAAGATCAGCAACAAGAGCCTTTTGGAGAAATTTAATGCTAGCATTACATCAGAAATCAAACAACGAAGATTAAGATCGTTAGGCCATGTACTGAGAATGCCACAACACCGCACAACTAAAACAGCTTTATATTGGACACCATCAGGAAAAAAGAAACGAGGGAGACCACGAATCACCTGGCGAAGAACAGTAACAGCAGAATTAGAAGAACTGGGTTACACATGGGGCCAAGCCCAGTACATGGTTAAGGACAGAGAGAAGTGGAGGCAGTTTGGTGTGGCCTTATGTCCCACTGGGGATGAAGAGGATAAGTAAAAAGTAAATATACTATGTATTATATTTAAAAACTACAACTACAACGCTTATGATGATAATTGATATATTTATATATACACAATGTTTATATACATATTAATAAGAGTGTAATGGAAGGTATGTAGAGAAAAAGTTTGCATGTATTCGCAGCAAAATCATTAGAGGGAAAGGCTCGGAAACAGCTAACAAGGTATACCGTTCCTTTTCTATGACGAACACCGGTTGGCTGTCCATACAGTTGGGTGTTGAAACAAAGCTGCAACGTTCCAGGGGTGAGCAGTGTATGCCTGTATGAGTTTCTCTGGCATCAAACCATGCATAAATGACAGAGTTACTATAGTATGTTCTTTGGATACTGACTGAATATCATCTATAATAGACCTGATTCATATAAAGACCCCAGATGAATGTCGGAAGAAGGAAGAAGGCCCCAGAAGAATAAGTGTAAAAGAAATTCAGATTTCGTGATCTGAATGACTCTCCCTTCAGCATGTTCTTGCGCCACGTCTTCATACTACCTAGGCCCGGCTGGACATATGTAGCAAATGGCGATCTACATATTATTTATAATGCAAACCTGCGAGCTTTTCAGGATGGGCCCTACGTATCGAGAGACTCCTACATTAATTGGAATGTAAATTTCTAGCTAATTATGGATTCTGTGGACGACTACCCCAGACAATTGGTAACACGAGAGCATGCTGATTTGGATACACTTTCAGAGTGGGCCACATCAATCAGGTCAATCATTCTAAAAACAATTCGATGCTTGAAATCTAAAATGAAAACAAAACACCAGTCTGCATTTTTTTTTTTTTTTTTTTATAATTTTTTTTTTTGAAACATTTTTAGCATTACAGAATAATTACAGTATTAATTTTCACACTCATTTTCATTCTTCAACCAACATTTAATACAAATTTGTAATGTTTTTTTAGAGAGAGAGAGAGAGAGAGAGAG
>NW_018480077.1:966224-985084 GCF_002113885.1 Mizuhopecten yessoensis | reverse complement strand
ATAGATGACTTTGGACATTTGTGAAAAATTTTGATCCAACTTCTTATATCATTTCCAAAATTAAAAAAATCAAGTACTTTATCAATAAAATCCCAACTAACAGAATCAAAAGCTTTCTCAAAATCAATAAAAAGTAGCATACCAGGTATTTCATTCTCTTCGGCATATTGCATTATGTCATATATTATTCTAGTGTTTTCTCCTATATATCTTCCTGAAATAAAACCTGACTGATCAGTATTAATTAATTTGTTTAAAACAGTTTTTACTCTATTTGCGATTGTTCCTGATGCTATTTTGTATACTATATTTAGAAGTGAAATTGGTCTCCAGTTTTTCAAAAATTGCCTCGGCTTATCTCCCTTTGGTAAGCATGTTATGATTCCCTGTCTTTGTGTTATTGAAAGTTCATTATTATTATATCCATATCTTATTGATCTAACTACATACTGACCTAACTGTTTCCAAAAGCATTTAAAAAATTCAGAAGTAAACCCATCAGACCCCGGACTTTTATTGTTTTTCATCTTTTTAAGTGTACAAGATGCTTCATTATAAGAAATACTCCCCTCTAAACTTTCTGATTCTTGACGACTCAATTTTGGAACACTATTACCATTTAAAAACTGATCTAAATTAACCTCATGAAGATCATTATCTGCAGAATATAATTTTTCATAAAAATGTTGTACCTCATTTAATATTTCACCCTGTTCTCTAATCAGTTCTCCATTTGCTTTTTCTATTACTGGGATAATTTTAGTAACAAAATTTCTATTTTCAAGATTTAAAAAATATTTAGATGGTTTTTCGCCTTCTTCTACCCATTTAGCTTTAGATCTCAAAATACTTCCTTTTAATCTATGTATTCTTATTACTTCTAATTCATTTTGTTTTTCTTGTAGTTCTTTAAAGTCTACATTTTCTTGAGCTTCTAGTTCTTTAATTCTATTTCTAAGATAGCTTTCCTGTTTGTTTTGGGGGATTTTCTTGTATGAAGCATAAGAAATAGTCTTTCCCCTTATTTCAAATAAAAGAGTTTCCAAAAAAAAGTTGGTCATTGATTGTTAGTTAAATATCTTCATTTGGAATGACAGACAAATAATCGAGGTTGTAAACTGGTAGTGCATATTGTATTTTAATGTCTAAAATATGTTTATTAATAATATTAAGATATTCTCTATCATGAAGCAATGAATTATTGAACTTCCAGAGGCCTTTTCCTTTCTTAAAATCGTTAAAAACTATTGATATAATTGGTGTTGAGTGGTCTGATCGATAGCCTGGCTCAATTGTTGATTTTTCAATACAAGATATCATATTTTCTGAAACTAAAAAATAATCTATACGTGACTGTTTGATTGGGTTTGACCTTCTCCATGTATATCTTTTGGTCTCTGGGTGCTGCTCTCTATATATGTCTATCATTCCAAATTCATTTATTAACTCAATTACTCTATCTCTTGCTTTAGGATTGTTTACATGTCTATAATTATTGTCATAATCTAGATCAGGGTTCATAACTAAATTAAAATCACCACATATAATATAAGAGTCATTATTGTAATCATTAATAGTCTGCATTTCTTGACCCGATGTCCAAACCACAATCAACGATCGGCATGATATGTATGTATATACCACTATAGACAAAGCATCCAATAATGTAATCTTTGTCTGCAAATTCTTTTATATTACCTGCTTGCAGAAGGAAGTATGTTTGCTAGATAAGCAAGGAAACCATGTAATACTAGCAGACCAGGCTACCGTATTACAGTCTTTCCGAGTATCCACTAATGATAAGGATACGTTCGTATTAGATTCCGAAACTTCACAAGAATCCTTATAAACAAAGTTTTATCGCTGGCTCTTCTAGTTGCCCGACCAAGCCATTTTCCAAACTCCTCAGAAGTGGAATAAATGGTATGTGGATTTTATAGAATTCAAAAGGATCTTTTTATTTATCTTGAACATCATCTTCTAAAAAGGTTTCTTCTATCAAAACCTTTGACTTTTCGACACTTTGCACTACCATACCTCACACCAAACCGAAGGAACGCCTTCGTCCCCTTGTTATGAGAGCTTCCTTTTCAACGAAAGGCGAACAGCGATATAAATATTTGGTTGTACATTTGTTTGGATTAATTTTGTGAAAATCACAATAAAGGCCAAAAGGTAATATGTAGATAATGATATTGTGAGAATGATTGAGTTCCTGGTTGACAATATCTTTATTGAGTTTGGTGGCAAGATTTTCCAGCAGATTGTAGGCATTCCTATATGAGAACAAGTTGTGCCCCTTTTTCTGGCCGACTTGTTTTCCATATGAGACTGATAACAATATATCACATAACAAGTCCTTCAATTTCACTTTCGGATCTATCGACGATGACTTATCTGAGGTCCATGTTACGTAGTTAGTGTATGTGGAAGCTAGATTTTTTAGCATTGGTCACGTTCGTGATGACCCAGGACTGCATAAATAGGCGTATTGACAATAAAAGAACGACAAACTATGAAAGCATTTGAGATATTTACTTTCTTTTCACGAATATGGCATATATACAACAAATAACAAATAGCAATAAATACGGGATTATCATGTGTATAGGCCAATTAAAATCTAAAACTACATAACATCAGGTAACAGGACTGAGCACCAGGTCTGAGTATGTAAACCACCGATTGTCTAATTAGCAGCACCGATGTTTGATCAGTATTATCACGAGGTTAAATCAACGTTCATTAGCTTGATGAAACGTTGTGGAACACAAAAAATAACTGATATTTTTCTTGTTATAAATATAAAACAAATAATTAAGGATTAACTTGAGTATATTTATTATGTTTTGGAGCTGTAACACAAAAAAAACGGTGTGTACTCTAAATAAACCGCAAAGCGGTTTATGATGAGAGTACACTCCGGTGTTTTTCCCTTTCATGGGATGCACTAAAACCTCACATTATCTCTTTCATGGGATGCACTACAACCTCACATTATCTCTTTCACGGGATGCACTAAAACATCACATTATCTCTTTCATGGGATGCACTAAAACCTCACATTATCCCTTTCATGGGATGTACTGAAACCTAACATTATCTCTTTCATGGGATGCACTAAAACCTCACATTGTCTCTTTCATGGAATGCACTAAAACCTCACATTATCTCTTTCATGGGATGCACTAAAACCTCACATTATCTCTTTCATGGGATGCACTACAACCTCACATTATCTCTTTCATGGGATGCACTAAAACCTCACATTATCTCTTTCATGGGATGCACTAAAACCTCACATTATCCCTTTCATGGGATGTACTGAAACCTCACATTATCTCTTTCATGGGATGCACTAAAACCTCACATTATCTCTTTCATGGGATGCACTACAACCTCACATTATCTCTTTCACGGGATGCACTAAAACCTCACATTATCTCTTTCACGGGATGCACTAAAACCTCACATTATCCCTTTTATGGGATGTACTGAAACCTCACATTATCTCTTTCACGGGATGCACTAAAACCTCACATTATCCCTTTCATGGGATGCACTACAACCTCACATTATCCCTTTCACGGGATGCACTAAAACCTCACATTATCCTTTTCATGGAATGCACTAAAACCTCACATTATCTCTTTCATGGGATGCACTAAAACCTCACATTATCCCTTTCATGGGATGCACCAAAACTTAACATTGCCCCTTTTTTTATAAGTTCATTATAGGTTCAGTTAACACATTAAATTCTTGTAACATTGCGAAAATCATGAAAGTGATCTTCAAATAATAGTGCTAACATGCCTTTTATCAAATATTGTAAGTCGTTTGGGGTTTTACCCAGTAAATATAACCACCAAAATATCTAATTCTTATAACTGTATTTCAGATAAGAACAAATCTATTCAAAGATATCTATTATTAATGCAGATGTATGTTTTTTTATTATTGAAAATATATCTCAAAAATATATGGCGATATCAGTATTTAAATAGTTCAAAACATAATAGAAATAAAAATCGCTATTAAATGCTAAATACAAAATAGCTTACTGAAAGCTGCAACTAAATCTCAAAACGTATCAGATTTATCATATATCTTATTTTGCGACTTCATAGATTACATAGATCTGAATCCTTTCACGTCATATGTACACTATCAAATTCCTGAAATCTTGTCATATGAATTTAATTTCATATATATTTGTAACTTCTTTGCAATCCAAAGCATATGATACTTTTTGAAAAAAAAGTATTCTGTGTAATATAATTCTACACAAAACTGAAGTCTTGTAGCTCTATATCAAGCACTGAATCATGAAGGCTTCCGTCATTCATCAACGAATTACTGCTAAAAGTGTAACCAGTAACGTCATGTTCTTCAGATACCTCTTCCAATCCTTCTTTCTGACGGAGATATTCTGATATCCTATTATTATGTCTGAAAATAAAACCAAAGTTCATCACTGTAGTCAAATGATATGCTCGTGCTCATCCTTCCCTTCGATTAGGAATGTTCAGGTGCTCAATTTAGATTTGATTATTAAAATATCAGGTCATCTTTACACGATTTACGAATTGAATTAATTCATTTAATACTTTCGTTTTAAACACTAGAATTATCTAGGATAAAGTATGAAATTACATCACTCAATCGAGCAAATTAGCTTTTCCACTTCAACAGAAGAATTGTGTACTGACAACGTAAAAGGAAATGCAGGGTGTTTGATGCCTACTTTTTCTAGCATACACATAACAGTGATGTTACTATCAAGGTAACACTAACTTGTTTTAATATTTCGAATGAGACACTAATATTGACCATTCTAGAAATATATTTCATATAAGTCACTATTTTCACTATCTATAAATGATATAAAAATAGTTGCTATTATATAACTAGCAAATTTTAATTTCAATATCATCTGTAAAGTGAGCAATGCTGTGTTTAGAACCCATTACAAATGTCTAGATTTTGTTTCTTTTTCTAATTTCTGTTCATGGTGTTATTTTTTTGTATCACCGAATTAACTTCAACTTTTGGGTATACACACGTTTGAGGTTAGCTCACCTACTCGAAGGGAAATGGCTGACATTGGCTAGATTAACATTCAAGGTCATAGGGGTCGGATGTGAGTAAATTCTAAAACAAATATACCAAAGACATAAGGTTATGATATTTGAATGGTGACTTACTCCTGGAATGTAACGCTTACAAGGTGTTTTTTTTTACCTTAGCACAACTTTATTATGTTCACCGGGGTCAAATGCGTAAATCTTTTAAAATGACCAATGTGCTATGGCATTTGGTGGGTAGCATACCAAGGGAAGGGGTTAGAGACGAACTTTAAAGTTCACAGTGATTAATGACTGCTGATCAATAATCATGGGACCTCAAGTATTTTAAAACATTTGACCTCTATCGTGCAGGGTTGACCTCGCAACACTTAACACAATTTCATTCACAAGGTGTAGACAAATTCTCTTTACCCTGCTTGCTACAATATTTTTTAGGATATATTTTACGCCGACCTACTTTAAAAGACACCTATGTAAGATTTACCTACATCATTGGGTAGCAATTCAGTGATCAAGACCCAATGGGCCTCCTGTCTATATCTTTTCCATAAATTGCAAAACCTTTGTGAGGTAATTACTGTGTGCAATTCACGAATTTAAATGCAAAACGTAACAACCTTGTAGAATGTCACGGAATCTAAGGAAGGTACGGTGGTGCTAAATCATTCTAATGTTATGTTCAGTAAAACAAACATCATTATTTAGTTTTATTTGTATCCATATTTTTTTACTGAAACGATTAGAGCTGTAGCAAACTCCTTATCAAGATTGGCCTTTTGCTTTGTTTGTTTTAATGAAATGTTATTAAATACCTTTGGGTGTCGCCCGCTTTGTCCTCCGATATTGTTGTCTGTTCTGCGCTGTCACAGGAAGACGATAACGTCTGTAGTCTTAACGCTGCCTGCTGTAAACGCACCATCACTTTGGTCTCTTTCCTACTAAAACAATAACACGCCACTTAGTCGATACCGATATATATATAAATATGTATAATTGATAAAATGGGCAATTTACAATCAGCTTCCCACGCACGATCTAAACAATTTGACATACATAAATGTATATGCAAAACTAAATAGAAAATGTTCACATCGTTATGACAAGAAACGTTCTATCTTATATTTCTCTTATTAGACGTTTTATACAAACCTTGCATTGTTTGTTTGTGAATATTGACTTTGAGCTGATGCCGTCTTGTCGATGACGTCATCGGAGTTTTGTTTAGTTTGGTACGCAGAGTCCATTTTCTTGACTTTTCCAACTGATTGTATGTAAACATCTGCATCATCTTTGCCACTGTTAGGTGTAAGTAAACTCCTTGATGACGACGAAAATCCGGTATCTGTTTCGGATGTAAGTGGAACTTTCAGCGTCACGCTTTTGTTGGTATTCTTTAAGAACATACCAGACACATCAGAGGAAGTTGTTGACTCATCTAATACGTCATATGACGAGAACGGGGGTAGTCTCGGCAAGTCGTTTTCGCTCTTCTCCAGTCTATATGCCAGGCATTGGTCGGTGTTGAGCATGCTGTCGGGGTCGTATACGTTCTCAGAGTTCTGCTGTGTGTGGTACGAGTGTCGCCGTTGTACAGTCGGTGCATACAAAACCTTTCCATCTGAACCATTTTCAAGACTACAGGGGGTTTTGGCCAAATGATTCGGCACTAGATCGTTACTTCGAGATTTACGTACAGAAATCCTCGAGGTTGAAGCAGGTGACGTATTATCGGCAATTGATGATTCTAGCATCCTTTGAATACTTTGGCATTGTTCGTTCCTTTGTTTTTTTCGTGAGCGTCTGTGTTTGTGTTTTGTTTTTGAGAAATATGGCAAATCTGTATCACTGCTTGTTTTTGAAAGCGGTAAGTTTTGATGTTTTGCAGAGCTTATTTTATGAGAATGACAATATCCTCTCCTTCGACGCTCCGTGCGAGCTAGACGTAATTTCCTATCTGATAAGCCCCCGTTGTTACACGGATCATCCCTGGAAGTATTTTCTGCCTTCGAACAAACGCTTGGTCGTTTTTCCAGCATGTCCACCTCCATCGGGTCTGTTCCGTATTCCAATGAGTTTATTCCATACATTTCCTCATATGAACGAGCGCCATGGGATTCTGAACTATCAATGGTAGCAAATACATCGGGAAGATCAGTGCTGTTGTTCAGATTTATAGTAGAAATTGACGAATGAGGCACAGATATACTTTCACTGTTGAACGGTGTTCTTTCAACACGCAACTTTGATGCAAAACGTTTTCGTTTGCTGTCCACGTCTAAAAATTTGAAAGGTATTTCCGGCCGCTGCGCCGTAGGACTTTGATACGGCATTACTAAATAGCCGAAGGACCCACTTCTGTGAAGAGGAGAGGGATCGATTAGATGTGTTGGTGTTGAGCCTACCACAACGATTTCTGGATAGCAGTGCTCGACGTTTTTAGGCAACAACCTATTACCCAACTGCGGCATTTTTGTCTTAAAGGGACTTAGGTAATTCATCTCAAAAGATTTCATTCCTAATTCTGAAATCTTTAGGATAGGGACTGCGGCATCAAAACAGGCCCCAGCTATCTCACTTTCACTCGTTTCATCACAGGTTATGTCAATGTCCTGGTCAGTACAAAAATTGAGGGTGCCTCCCTTCATTCCTCCCACGGAGTCCTCGGAATTCTTTTCCAACATCGTGGGACGTTTTTCCATGACAGGTACAGTGAGATCCGACTGTCGGTTATTGTAAGATGCGAATAGTTTGGCAGCGGCCCGATGATTAACAAAATTGATATCTGGCGACTCAATTTCGTCACAGAGCTCTTCTCCCTGATGTTACGAAAATGAATGAAATATAAGTGTCGAACTGCATAACTTTGATCACACTATTTCACTTCAAAGAAGTTTTATCTGTTTATCTGTGACTTTTTCTGTCGATTGACAATGTCATATTTAATATGAATTTCTATTTCAATATTGCTGGTCACCTCTAGAACGCTTCCACTTTTTGTCCAATACAATTACTCTTACAATAATAGTTTTGCTACATGATTTATGAGTTTTCGGAAGATATTGTAGCATTTACAGGATTACATAGAAATATTTCATGTTACGAAAATGAATGAAATATAAGTGTCGAACTGCATAACTTTGATCACACTATTTCACTTCAAAGAAGTTTTATCTGTTTATCTGTGACTTTTTCTGTCGATTGACAATGTCATATTTAATATGAATTTCTATTTCAATACTGTTGGTCACCTCTAGAACGCTTCCACTTTTTGTCCAATACAATTACTCTTACAATTATAGTTTTGCTACATGATTTATGAGTTTTCGGAAGATATTGTAGCATTTTCAGGATTACATAGAAATATTACATATAAGAATACAAGCTATATTAAATAATATGTTTGCATTTATGTGCTAAATTTGTCTCTCCAATTAAATCTTGTAACTGGTTTTATCTACTTATTATTAATTTTGTACAAACTAGTATCAATTCATTGTTTCTTGAGTACCTTTCGAATGTGCCATCATTGAATTACAATATAGCCAAGTTCGAACTACATTAATAAAATAACCTTCATTTGGAACTATTTTGGCATTATAATCACATAGAATGAGTCGCTGACTTATACCTCATTGTCTTCCAAAGATACGTCCTGGTCATTGGCAGGGTACCGATAGTGTTTATACATATCTGCGATGCAAGGGTAATTGTTTTCTGTCAGCCTGTCTGGCCCTCCTTTCTCTATGGATTAATTAAATAATGTTGTCACAAATATATAAAAACAATCAGAAAATATATAATTTTAAATTGTACCATATTGTTTTCAGAAAAGCATATTTGTGAAATTTTATGTTTCCTTGTAGAGTTCTTGTAATTCCAACCTTCATATCCTTCGGACATTAGATTGTAATAACCGCAAAACTTAACCAAAACAATCTGCAAAATGATGTAGCCGTTAAAATCCATATTTAATTTTAATGCAATTAAACAAAACAGTCTACAGATTGTGCAATAGCTATTTTGTTAATAGACATACATATATCTATATAGAACTTGTACCTATGCCATGTTCGGTCGACTTTGTTTCTTTGCAGCAATTCAATTTCTTCTCACATCGACGGCGTACGATGAACATCGACGTGAAGGCAAATACAAGGTTAAGTACGACGATCATGCCTATCCAGATAGGTTCATTTAGCAGTTTCTCACCAGTTCCCATTATCGTTTTCTTCGCTGGCTTCTTGGACGAACAATCTTCACCTTTATGTTAAAATAATCAGAGGTATTTAAGTAAACTGTTTGATTCAAACATGATGGTAATAACTTGATATACTGAAGTCATTTTGTTGACCATCCCCCGCATTTTTTATCTGGTCGCAATCCTTTATCCATAAAGTGTATAAAATATCGGATCACTGTTACCAATACAAAATTAAAAACAAGACATTTCCCTGTTTAGTGAGTACATTTTGAACCCTCTAACACAAAAACAGATGATTGCACGTTTTCAAAAGTTCATTAATAACAAGTACTAATTATAATGGGGACCATTACAGAAGTCCCTCAAACGACCCCTTTACTATGAAATGTTTGCTGAAACCGGAACATGGACGTTACGGTTGTATTTGGCTGTAATAAAGTACCTATATCCAATTTTCATGAAAATCGAACGATATTTAATTCAGAGGCCAGGAAATGGCGGCCATTTTGTTGGAACCGGAAATGGACGTAACAGTTGTATCTGTGGTGTCATATAGTACCTATATACCAATTTTCATGAAAATCGGACAATATTTTAATTTTGACCTATTTGACATTATGAGAAGAAGAAGATACGGAGCAAAAACAATAAGTCCCCCCACTTCGTTTGGGGGACTTAATTAACCAGGTCCTAAGAGGCAAAATAGAAAAGTCAATAACTGGATTTTCCAATACACAAATACAGAATTGGCATTGTAATAATGTCTCCAGAACTATGTAGGTTACCCTCAATCCAAGACTTTGGCCCATTTTGTTGACATTGTGACATTTTCTTTCTTGACTTTACAAACATTGTAAAAATTCGATTCTGGTTTGTTTAAACGACTTTCACGTGCGATGTCAATTTTTCATATACATGCTTCATAAAGATTGCTTTTGAATTCATATGAGTATTTGATGAGATTTTATAGAATATTTGTATGCAAATTAGTGCTAAATTCATGTACTGCAAAGATTATTTAAATTTACAAATAAGCTAAACAAAAATGGCCCACCTATCCATTGCCCTGTGCAGATACACTGCGGACTTTGTTTGGACTGTGCGCAGACTCCGTGGCCTTGACACCAATAGTCGCTACACTGTACTTTTGTCATGTTACAGTGCTCGCCCCATATGTCGGATTCACATTCACAGGTAGCGCCACCATCATTGATATCACATTCTCCGTGTACACAAGGGAAAAGGTCACACAAGTACGTTTGGCAAAACAGACCTATAATGAAATGTTGTATTTAAGCTGCATGTGGTATCGAAACACATTTTAAAAAGGAAAATCTGACTCGAGAAACCTTCCTTCTTGCACATAGACAACACTGAAGTTCTTAAATACTTGCATCGTGTTACTTTTGGAAATGACCATTAATATTTGAAGTGTTATATGTCAGTTTGTTACAGCATTGCCGTGAACAGTGAGGACACTTTTTTAACTCAAGTATCTGACTTAAGATTTCATCCATTTATTAACTTCATGAAGGTACAACGGTTTTTGTTTGCAAATCGCTTACTACCGTGAGACGTAACATCAAAACATTCATAATATAGTTCATTCAAGTTGAAGATATGTTGATTCTAAACTTACATTTAAGCTATTATTGCCAAAGACACGAGCGAAAAATGGGACGGAACAGGCATTCAAAACCAAGAAGGGGGTTTGGTGTACCAGGCGATATTAACTATCTATGTTGGAAGACAACAAGTCAATCTACTACCCATTCCCTATGTATACTTACAAATTAATGATGATTGACAGAAAGGAAACAAATTCATATTGTCAGGTGGCTTATGTTACTACTGTTATATTGTTAGGCGTTCCTCATAGATTGGGAAGTTTGACAACAAAGTCCCACATAGAAAGTGTTGTATCTTATAACACCGGATTGGCGAAATAATATCTGAGGCTCCGCACCAGCAAAAACAAACCAGGGAATGCCAAATGCTTCAGGATAATCAATTAACATTGTGCAAGAAACTACGTGATCAAAATGAAATCCTGTTGAAAATGGTGGTTCACTTAAATAAACATGAACAATGAGTTGAGAACTTGTGGTCTTGCATCTGGCACCGTACTAATTAACGAACCCAGATAATTTAGTAAGTTAACATTAGATACTGCATGTTTTGTTATATCAGAAATGGAATTGTCTCAAACACATTTAAGGAAGCATTTAATTTTAAAAAAAACTGATCAGTTTTAAAACATTTTGACTGTCAATCTTGTTGACATGATACATGTAGTTGTAAATTTAGATGTAAATTGATGAAATTAGATACATATCATTGTCGTTACTTTCTGTAACGAAATCAATTATGTCATTGTGATACGTTCGTGAATTAGTATGATGTATTTGGGTGATGATTGGTCAAATTTAATACATATCATGTTCTTTGCAATTATGGTATATCTGTGTGAAAATTGAATTTGATACAAACCGGTGTCATGTTCGTACTCTCTGTCAAACGAAACCAATCATTACATTGTGATCTAGAGAGCAAATTTGATGCATAGCACGTCTTTACTGACAATGACGAAACAGTTATATTATTGTGATAAGCTTATACTTATTGATAGTTTAAATGATAATGTGTGAATTGGTCAAATGATACACAATGCCGTTTCACTGTCAGTGGTGAGGTTTGTTACTGCATAGTTACTTTATTTAATGACATGAAAGATCCACCGTTATAATATTTTAACTGTTTATCATATCTTAAATTTTGTAGAATAACAACTATATCTAATATGATCTTTAGATATTTATAAACAAACAATGACAGATCAGGAGTTGGCGGTGAAATTATCAATGGCACAAAATTATACTCGTGTGAACATTTCTGGCTAGACAATACATCGATGTTATGTTTATGACATGTATTTATGAAAATTCATGTACTATCAGGTTTACCTGTATAATTTGCTCCACATTTACAGGCGGATCTCTCGTTCTCTAGGCTGATACAGACTCCGCCATTAAGGCAAGTATCGTTACCACAGCAACGTATTGTTCCATCCGTTAAGGATTTGGTCTTTTCTAAATACATATCATCTAAAATAAAAATGATATTAATCAATGATGAAGTGAAACCTAAAGTAATCCCATGTTTATGATACAAATGTTTCATTTTTCAAAGCTAGTTCGTGTATTATCTGTGTAAAGGAAGGAAACAATTAGTGAAATAAAACACTATCAATCATTAACGTGTGTGTTAGATGGAGCTGTCCAGGGTAAGACATTTTTAACTTACACCCCATTTCACGTGACTTGACGTCACAATGGCTCAACAATTACGTGACGAAACGAATTTTGAAAACTTCTATACGGAAAAGATGACGTGATACAATTTAAACCATTTACGTTATATTTACCGTACACGTTAGAAAGACGAAATTATTTATTCCTGCGCTTACTCCGTTTGCAAATATGGGGGATGCTTAATTTCGCAGACGTATTCGTTTTCGTCAAAAAAGCTCAGGGGAAAATTGATATTTTTAAAATGGTACCTGGACCAAACAAACATTCATGGATTCTGAGCTTATTCTGGTAGTTGCAATGAGAGAAAAATACATTTTCATGCCCTAAGGTGAAGGATAGTGAAATTCCACCCGAGGGATTTTTCAAATTTGGCAAAACCCACGGCAAAGCTTCGGGTTTTCCAAAATTTGAGACCCCAAGGGTGGCATTTCCTACACCCCTAGTCATGCAAGATCAGCTACCCCGGAAGGATAAGTGTGTTCTGCATAATCGATGACACCTGCCTTGCAAAATTAGGTTAAAAAAAGCAAGAAATAAAACGTCCTCAAATCAATAAATAACTGCGGAAGTGGCAACAAACAGAAAGACAAACTTATGGGTTAAATTGAACATATCGACCTTCATATCACACAAAGGTTTATCATATTCCAAATGGTGGTGACCATATACTTGTCCATAGCGTTCATAGCAACCGGCAATTTTTTGGAAAACCTATGTGTCAAATTGTCAGCAGTCGACATCTGTCAAGGAAATTAGATTATTAGGAGAATGCTCTTCAATACCAAATCAAGAGCGACTGTAAACATGTATTTGACATGAAGGGACGTTAGAGTCATGAAAGGGAACGTTTATAATAGGAAATTCGTACAGTAACCAGTTCCTGCGGGTCATTCGTAAAGACTGAGGAAGTAGCAAAGCTAAGGAGGGTATACACGATGGACGTGGTCAATACATTTAACATGATTTAAAATATTTTATGCATCGCAAAGTGAAGTAAAGGACTTCGCTATACCGATTTTTAAGAATTCTTTTGTATTGTCCGTAATAAAGAGAGAAGAAGCAAATTCAGTGAGGTTCGAACATGGTGGCCACCATCTCGTCCTACGTCTTCTAGGAAGAGTTAACAGAGACATCACTTAAGTTTTCCACATGATCCACACTGTCATAACATCCGTATGGCGCAGAACTTCAAAACAGTCTTACGTTATGTTCCTCTGTAGTGTTATGGGCAAAATAGGATGGTCAGGAAAATTGTAAGAATGGTGAGTTTTGGGGAACTCATTTCACTTGTTACTTTCTCTATAAGTGTTTGTAACATGCTGGTCTATTACTTTCTCTTCAGATCTGTTATTGTAATCAATATGTAACCTGTTTTTGATGTAATCAGTTATTGGATGTTGTACAGTAGTTTAGTGCCTTCCAAAAGTGATGGTAATTAATTACAAAATTTAAAATTCATGATGTGATGGAACCCGTTATTGTGTTTTTTACCTGTCTCGCTCGCAAGCGTAATACATTCCCGTTGTAAGCTATAAATTTAGAGAGAAAAAAAATGACGTTAACACATGATCTGCAAACAAGACTGATTTGGACCTAGCGACTTGGTGATTTTGTTATAATTGAAATACACACCTGTGATTGTGGTAAATCTTGCTTGGAACATGCAGTGTTTATCCGACCCAGATCTTGATGAAAATATCACCTGCACAGAATTTAAATGAGATCGAAAAACGTTACGACCCTGTGATGTTGAATTTGCCGTCATGTTGACGATGGGTCTGTAATAACCATGTCCTAGGGAAGTATCTGTAACTTCCAAATACGCAGTATCTCGCAAACTATCCATGAGAGTCACATCTGTAAACTCAAGCAGTATGTTTGATCCGATGTCTGTCGTCAAGTTGATGGTCTGTTCAGAGTTTCGTGGGGCACTGTTGGGGAAGTGAAGACTCTGTATGACCCCGGAACGCTGTTGGTTAGGTGTGATCTTTATAGTTTCGGATACTCGTATTATTTCCTCGTTTGCTGTGATGAGAAATAATAAAGATACACAAGTGTTTTGTTTGTTTGTTTGTTTGTTCAACATATGATGCCTTTGTGATTTCAACGTAGAGGTTTTTAAGAGTACATAGGAATACATATCATTGATAACGCTCTAGTAATGATAAATGTTTAGAAACCACGAAATAGAAAATGAGATGACTGAGCATGAAAATCTTGAGTCACGTATTACACATCATATATCAAAATCTTAGGACAAAACAGTTAATACATTGTGTTACACGAAGTAGTATACTTACAAATTGAATAAGTGCCGAAAAATCCTTCATTTTCCTCTATCGAATCAACGTTTAAACAGAACCGTAAACCACTCATGTCCGATATAAACGTTCGCTGACTTACAGGAAATGTTGTATCTAATTTGTGTGGTAAAGTAACCCTTCGCTCCTCGGTGTACAAAACCAGGGATGGATCTAACTTGTTTTGTGAAATGTTGATATTATTGAACAATACAATAATTCTAGAGTTACTTTGCCAATTGAAGGACTTGCAACATCTCACCATGTCTGGGTAGGGCAGTGGGTAGTTGATATTTGATATAATTCCACTCTTATCACTATTATTCACACGTACATTCTGTACACATTCTTCTTTATTTATCCATTTCCAAGATAGTTCAAATCCCTCAGCGACAATCGAAGAATCTGTGTGAAATATGATCTTGATCTGTTGTTCTATAGAAAGAAAATACTTTGTACGGGTAGTGCTTCCATTTCCACACAAGGTTGTATTGTTACCCATGATGTCGTTCAGGCTCAAATAATCATATAAACATTCCTCTTGGTACTCGATTGCTAAGAATTCTAAAGTGACGAAGATTCTGTTTCCAACTGCAGCGTGTAATTCATATTCCTTGTGTAGATTGTTGTCATATGGGTGACCTGTATTCGGAGGCATTTTTATCTGACCAGTTTGTTTGCCGAGAACTTCTGTCGGGATATGAACTGAATCTGAAGTAATAAAAATGTTCATGCTTCCAACCTTCACGGGTGATTATTTCAATAATTTAATTTATTGTCTTATTATTTGAAAATATATATATATATGTATATATCATCTGAATAAGTACACCGAGAAAGAAAAATTCGAAAAAAATATATAATCCTTTTGAATATATGTATTGCAGATCCCTTCAGTCCGTTCAAGAACAATTAGCGCCCTGGGAAGGTAGCTTCTTATTGGTCTTTAGTTTTTCGCCTACGTACAATCACTAAACGTTTATTGACAAGCGGGAAAACTATAATTTTACCAAAAGCGCTGTCTTAGACTGTCTGTATAATTATGTTTAGACATAGCCTACCAGCCCAATAAACACTAGCATACGCTGTAAATATAAACGCCGGAAGAACTGGTGAAAATAAAGAATTGTTTTAAAAGGAAAACCATAATCATTTCAACTAGAATCAAAACCCATTATATACATTTTGTGATTTCGTTAAAGTGACATTATTCTTGCATACTTCGGTGGTCTCAGATTGAGTTTTTATTAATATTCCGATATTAATTGTTATTACTTTCATTTCTAGAGACAACTCATCAACCGTTTATGTAGCGTCAACTATAGCTTTTTTCTACGTTTCGTGTTCGTGCCAATATTGTCATACTCTACTCAACCATTATCAAATTAATAAGATATAGATCGCGTTCTATTTTTGATGTTTTTGCTTATGTATCGTCTAAGACACAACATTATCGAAATAACGTAATAATCTGAGAGATTCATCCATAGCTACGTAAATATGTATGTGAAGCTGATTGTAAAGTGTCACAGGGACAAGTATAAAATATCGACATTACCAAATGTGCATCACAAAATTAAGAATGGCCGAACTATGATTAAAATGATTTTCAGACAGGTTCATAAAATGAGTATGTAACGTAATTACCTGTCAGATGATGTTCTTTTACACATATAAATGGACGAGGTATGTTACAGTCAGCATACGACATTACGTCGTCCATTTCTAAACAGCTTTTCCCGGATAGTCGAACATTCATCATTCCACAGAGAGATCCTTGAAGAGAAAACATGAAATCATATAAGGTAAATTTCCTGTAGTGATCTCTTTCTCGAATATGTAATTATCAGTAGATTCAAATTTATTCAAGCATATTTGTTTTTTTAATTGTCTAATTTTTCTACCCGTCTTGTTTTAAGTTTGTTTCCCTTGCCCCAGTGGTTGTAAATATTTGTAAACTTTCATTTGTCAAACTATGATTTCCTTGCTCCAGTTATGTTGCAGACCAAATATGGTAAGAATGCGTGTAGTCTTTCAGGTGAAAAGTTCAAAATTCACCATTTGTTTCTCTTATTGACCCCTGTTCTTCACCATCAAACAACACGCTATTCCAATATACATACAAGTAATTTTCATATTGATACCAAAAATTGCAACACAACAAATGTTGTTATGTTCATTCAGGAGGAGTAACGTTTAGAAGGGGAAACATTAAAGGACGGATATTTTTCTCTTTCTTTTTATTATCAACTCTTGCCACTTGCCACCTATCTTTTATTATTGCTGTTAAAATTATAGTCATTTTTACATTTACTAAATCAGCCAGCTAATATTCGAACGCCAACAGACAGACAAAATGTAGAATATATACATTGCAGAAATAACGTCAACGTAGAAATTTTTCCACAAGCATTTTGCAGAGTCGAAATGAAAATAAATCCGCTTTTATTTCAGTGATTAATAATACCATTTTTTCTCGTCCCATCCCCTGTCCAGACACTGATATATTCTTGACTGTAATCTACAAAACACAAAACAGTCTAAAAATCAGCGATTTTGTTGCAATGGTCAATAATTAGATATACAACATATATACAAACGATTAAACAAATATGAAAAATCCCTCAATGTTCAGACTGAGACACCTGACTCACCAGTGGCAATGGTTGAGTAGCCAGGTCGCATAACGATTCGGCAGTTTTTGGGAGGTAACGAAATGAGGGTAAACTGTTTGGAACACATATGTACCGCTCAATTCTTGTTATAAATATGTACCTTGAAAAAAACGGGAATATTTACTTTTATTGAATAATATGTGACTGTGTCCGTCTTACCTCATCCAGCACGAAATGAGGTATTGGGCCTCAGCTGACATACGTGTAAGCCCTATGCACCATGAGTTCTGCTCACTCGGTCCTTGTTTTAGATCCATAACCTTTTTCGAGGTATTATGCAATAATTCGTTACTCTGTACCCAATAAATTCTAAATACTGATACTTAGTAATAAGAGATTATCAAATCCAACTACTAGGTAACTGAGATATGTTGATAATGATGGTGCATCACCACGATGCCAGGAACCTAGTAATTTTCGCAGAAGGATGATTAATGTGGAGCAAACGCAAGCCTTAACGTGATACGACCTAGATCTCCTTTTATTGGTAATCGGACATAGAAACTTTTAGCTAATAACGCAGCTGAAAGCTGATTTCAATACACGTATATACGAGCTAATGCTAAGAAGTATGACACTAGTAAACTCCAGGTAAACAACTTAATGAGGACAACGCTGCTGGTACTGGGTAAATGTTCACTGATAAAAGTTCATTACAGATAAAGCGGAAATAGGTTAGAAACATCAAGTCGGAAATAAATATATATTCACCAAAAACCCAGATGATTTGGACTTTCACAGCAAGTTCACGTTGCCGTTTTGTGAACGCGCACCAAGTGAGCTGATGCAGTTATTAAATACCCGAACTTTCAGACCGAACTTTTTAATAATATTAAGGATGGCCGTATGGTCACATAATGTCAATGAAAGCCGTGACTAGAAAGAAACATAACTCAATGCTGGCTTAAGTGGCAAGCCGTGACTAATGTTTATGTCTATGTCAGCTATGGCTCAACAAGACCGCTCTTATGACTATGAAATATGTAGCCGCGACAAAAGTGGAACATAAATCAATGCTTGCAAAATTGACAAGCCGTGATCAGGGCTGAACCGAACCCAATGTTTTCTTGATTGACAAGCCGTGGTCAGAGTTGAACCTATCTTTTTTTTTTTATATTGTTTTATTTTTTCAAGTTTTTTGTTACATCTACATCAAACAGACATTACACACAAACTCTCACTTGTAGACAGAAGCATGCGTTTCTCAATCATAGTCATTTATACACGTCATCATCATCATCATCATCATCATCATCATCATCATCATCATCATCATCATCATC
>NW_018480077.1:915968-965517 GCF_002113885.1 Mizuhopecten yessoensis | reverse complement strand
AAAATTTGTATTTACCTGATAAATTTGAGCAAATTCTTGAAATGTGTAAAAAGTGCAAGTCTCAATGTCTTTTATTAAGTCATAAATTATAGTCACTCCTTTATTATACCATGTCTTGAAAAATATTGATTTTCCCCCAATAGTAAAATTCCTATTGTACCATAATGGCATTTTCCAGATGCAACTTTCATTAATTTGTTTCACCCGCTCCTTTTCATTAAACCTTCTCCATGCTTTAAAGACATCTTTCCAAAAATAATTTGTGCACTTATTAAGACATATTGAAATGTAATCACTTCCACAATGAGATAGCATATGTAAGTCAAGATGTGTTTCTAAGATAACTTGCCACTTGCCCGACTTCTGATATAATCTCCGTATCCACCCTAATTTTAAGGAATCAATGAATGACCTTATATTAACCATTTTAAGACCCCCTTCAAAATAATTTTGAAATATCACATCTCTCCTTATTTTATCAGTTTTACTGTTCCATAAAAAGTTAAAGAGAATATTATTTAATTGATTCAAAAAAAGATCATCAGGATTTGGCAATGGTGATATCATTAAAGACTTTATCAGATGGATTCTACCTATAGGAGTAAGTGATCTGCTGTTCCATGCCATGATAAGTGCTTTAAGTTTAATTAATTTTTTATCAAAATTTAATTTCGGGATTTCATGAAGATTGACACTAAATTCTATTCCCAGAAGCATGAATAGTTGAACTTATCTTAATGCTGGCTAGATTGACAAGCCGTGATCAGAATTGAACCTAACAACTCAATGCTGGTTAGATTGAAAAGCAATGACTAATGTTGAACCTAGACTGATAACACGTGACTAGATCGAAACCTTACACAATCCTGGCTAGATTGTAAGAATGCTATATGTTCAAAGAAGAATTTAATGTAAACTTTTCAAAATGCACAAAGATACAAATAAATATATAATTATTCACCTGGGTATATACTTCGTATTGCTTTCGTCCATAGGTTACAGAGGTCATTAGAAGTTTGATTGACTAACGACGCATTGTACATAGCGCACGTCATTTTCGCGATTTGGAACGATTCAGTCGCACGTGGAATGATGAGATAACACGAGAGATCGTCTGACAGTAACATGATCTTGGAATCCACGACCAGTTTAGGATATATATCATGGAAAGCCTCCCTGCATCCTGGGTCTGAAATTAGAAAAAAAATTCTTAAGTTTTAATAAACACCGGCTTTAAAAGATTTTTTTGTTTGCTTGAGGGATGTTAAAATTTCTGATTCTCATAGATGCAGTAAGGTCGTCTATTTCGAAACAAAGCCAAATAGACCTGCTTAAAAGGAACCACAAACTTCCAATTTTACTCCTTTATTATACCGAAACGAAATGAAATGATAAATAGAAATATTCCGAGCAGCAAGAACTAAAAACAGGCTATTAAGTGTCTATACAGTCGGAAACAAAATAATATAATATCTCCGAATTGACCGGGGACAGGATTTGTTACAGTTTCCATCCAGAGATCCAAATATACGATTTGCTGTCAATATTTACGCCCTTACCATTAACTAAATGTTGAAAGATATGAAAACAAATTAAGTTCAACTTGCTTTATTCCCCGAAATATACTTGAAAATTATCAGGACATTTTAAACATAAGTTACTCTCCCCATGTAAAACAATTCTCTGTATATACTATACAAATATATAGAACGAACGATGACTGGGGTTAACTTACCATCAAATTCTATTTATAAAGGAAAATAGAGAGGTAAACGAGCACTAGACACACTCGGTATAACCAACAGACAGATTGATATTTATATTATAAGAGTTCCTTAGATTAAACGAGATGTTTTAGATGAAATTTGGGGTGCGATAATATCATGAAGGTAAGAAAGAGTTCAGGTATATGAATTACTGTTTAATATAGACTTTCTCGCCCTCATCTTCAAATGTAATTGAACCAGTTTCAAAGTAGAGGGATTCTCTTATATAAAATGGCATTCTTGTGACCAACTGCAATTTATCTGTATCGTACCGGGCACAACCATCCCATACCTCACAGCCGTACTCTAATGGAGGTAAATATCATCGCTTTACAGAATGAAAGATATGCTTAATAATCTTCTATTCTATGAGTGTCGACACAATATAAATCTATCTATAACAATATTTTGCGTTTGAAAATAAAGGTGTGAGCATTATTTAAATTGTTACTTCTGAAATATATTTTAGCATGAAGCTGCTCGACTTAATCTTTCCTAAAATATGAACAAAACACCACAAAAGAATACAGAATTACCTGCCAAACTTTTCAGACCGAAACTTTGGCGTTGAACGTCTGTACAAAATAGCAAATACTGTCACATTTCTTTAATGATCTCGATTCATAAAATACGTATCTTACCTTCACGGGCGACGACCGAGAGCTTGAAACCTGATGCAGAAACTGAATTATCAGACCTAAATCGAAGATCTGCTTGGTTGCTTTGTGATGTCCAATCCATTAATTTAATCTTTGTATTCCAATCACCACATCGCACAATATCCGGGGATGCGGTAGTGAAACTGCTTAGGGTGAAGTTATCGCAAATGCAGCTGTTAAGAGAAAGTATTATGACTTGTGTCGTTAAGCTGAGGAAAATCCTAATCGAAATATAGAATTTCTAAATCATATATAATAGTAAATAATTAGCATAGCACATCAACCACAAAGGAAATAATTGTAACACAAAAGAAAATTATCTGATTGATAATAGAAAATTGCAAGCTAATAACCTCATCACACTCAGACGCATTTCCACTACGTCCTCAAAGAAATTGGCTGGATGCAGTAAGAACTTTTACAGCGCAAAAAGATTAATAGATACTTTTGATGCTAACCACTTATATTGCACTTTTGCAACAGATTGAGTATAAATACTGGATCCAAACTACCATTGGATATGGATACAAAGAATCATAACGTTCTTCATTTACTTCTGTACTGGCAGCTGGTGAAGGTCTTTTGGACATCCCTATACACGCCCTCTGTCTTTGCCTTTTTGAATATCCTGATTTCTTCCACGACATAATTGAGGAGCGTACTTGGTTATGTAAATATGGACATCAAAAAACGATGGAAAATGTGCAGCGCGTGATGGCTTATTTATTTGGAATGGACTAACGCAGTGAGAACGTGGAAAGTGCGTGGCAAAAGCGTGGTGGATCTGATTGGATGCAGGAAGAACGCAGTAAGAAAGCATTAGGCTTTGTGCGCGCGTGTTCATGTACATACTAAGAAATTATTGGGAATGTATTCGAAATAGTGAGAACCTGGCAAGTAGGTACAATGTAGGAAGGACGTATTATGAACGTGAAAACTGAACTTTATTCAATTTTCACCATCTTCCTACTCCGTTTACCGAACATTTTAGGACACAGTGCGTCCTTTTTAGAACCATGTTTTACCTTCTAGATGGTTCTAAGTCGAATGCTTCAAAATGGACATGTAAGCGGTGAAATGGATTAGAGCTTGTCAAATGATGTGTTGTGTCCGTGAAGTCATCATACTTTCTAGGAAAGTTTGGGCTGTGTATAACAATTTGTTCCTGACTGTCCATTTGTACATCAACAACTGTCGTTGTTTTCAAGCTGTTCCAGCCAGCAGAAGGCGTTGCTAAATCTAAAAGAAAAGATATTACATTACACATGATTAAAGCGTCAACATGCAATGTACTGTAGCTAAATTTAAACTTAAAGTCGACACGAAAGACAATAATGATAACTTAGAAGACATTGAAACAATATGATCCTTCCAAGAGAACAATACATGTAGACCAGTCATGTTGAGCTAATATCATAACCATTATACCTACAACTGCCCCCTTGTTTAATAATCACCATTAAATGGTGTGTTTCTTACTTTCCAGTCTATATTTTGCCCTTTACAGTGTATTCAATGTACAGTAAACGGTGTTTTACTGTCATGACGCATTCGCCCTCGACACGATGGAAGATAATCGCGAAAGTGTATGTAATCATATAGTCTACATTTCTTAATTTTGCCTTTCTTCGAGAGCTGAAACTAGTAGAGTAAAGTCGATTTTACCATTTTACTGCGGAAATATTAAATATATTTACGATTAGCATTGCTTTGTTCTTTCGTTAATTATCAAATATATATGCTTTATATATACATTACCTCCATGTTTCGATCTTTGACAGATGTAGGGGTTTCTAATACGGCAGTTCCTGTCATTCCAGTAGTAAGTATGGGTGGCTTTCTCCCCTTTGACCGGGAGGGGGAAACTGTTTCTTATTTCAACACAATCCTCTTCAGATAAGCCATCGTCACTCGGTTGTTTGACTTTAAACCCATTTTCAGGCCATCCTTCAAACCAATCTACAATTGTATTTCATTCATACAGGCATCATAAACGTTACAACAAACATCAATACCCGGTTTAGTAAACAGCTATATCGTTTTTGTTTCTTCATTTGAAATGAAATTAACTTAGTTATATAAGAACAGTGTGAATAGAAAATAGCGATTTGTGTCGTGCACCTTGCGTTCAACCTATGTGCATGGCGGCTGTATAATAAAACACTATTTTATAAAGATGCACTATAGTAAGCTTTGGTTTTATAAATTCTAACAAGGCAACTGCAAATATATATAATTTTGTTACCAATGAGGTAAATACTTACAGAAGTAATACTTATTACGTACATGTAAAGTTCAGACGTGTGAGGTCAGCCCAGTAAAAGTCTCCTTCAAACACATGGTCACGGGCACCAATCCAAAAAGAGGAGGACAGCTGGGTGCAATAGGAACTGACAAAGAGAAGAACATTAAAGACATTCAGCAGAAGCCCAACCTCTTGGACTTTCATCGATCTCGGTAGCATAATGTGTAAATTGAACATTTGCTAGTTAGATATATACAAATGTAGGAGAGAATCTCATGATTTAACGTTTATTCCGGAGATATTTATACAAACGTCATTAAATAATGGACACATACATATATATTGGTTATGATATTCAATCTAAGTCATCCCTGGACTAATTTTCTAGTTGAAATCATTTATTGACGTAATAGATGATAGTCAAACATCTCACAATTGGAAAATTCAAGCGAACCTACACAGGTCCTATAATTCTAATACATCTCTCTCTCTTAAGTAAATTTTAAACATTGCAGATTTGACACTTTTAATTAACTGGATCCAGGCGGATCGGAACACAGAGATCTGGGAATTAGTTACAGCTGCTATGCTTGGATCTTAACTGATGTTTTTTGAGTAATATGAGTTATCTTAACCGTTTTAGTTCTTAGATTAGTTGCCAATGGAAAGCATCCCCATGCAAACCCCACACCCCAACCTAAAACCCAACCCCAGTTTCGAAGTCGATCCCCTATTTTTTTCTCGCATAAAAAATCACAATTCTAGACATTGCACTTGCCTTACTCTGACATCATTGTGTGATACGTCAAGGAAATAACCCATTAAAATTAATGTATCGATGACATTTTAATTAAAATCTCCATTAAACCAGAATTTAATATTGAAATATATTGAAACGATTGAAAACTGTTGATCTAAAGACAAAATATCGAATCGTGTGGCCTTTCAAATGAATAGTAATCAGAGTTAAAAGTAGTTGTTTTCAGCATCATCAGAGTCTATACCCTTTTGTTTGAATTTTAGAAGAAAAAAATATTGTGAACGAATACTCCAGTGGTTGGAGGATAGCACAAACAAAGCTAAAATAAAGAAAATGTCAATTAAAAACTTCTATCTATAGCCAGTAATACTAAGTACACGCTGTCACCGACATTTGAAGAAAATGATCCTGAGTGTTGTTAGAGGAATATATTTCTAACGTTTTCATTTAACGACTATTGTAAGGAATTATACTCAAAACAGTAAACGTAAACACGGTTGGACTTTTCGATAAAAAAAATCTTAACCACACGGAAAGATATTATATTAATTATAAAGATTTAATAAAAAAGGAAATACTTTGCTTTATATTTTCAGAGAATAGTAGACGTGTTATACTCACTTGTTCCTTAAGAACTTGTCAATTAACAGTTGTGTAAAGATGTTGGTAATAGAGGCAAGTAAACCTCCGCTGTTTCTGCAATCCAAATTTGCCTCAGACCAGGACTTCCCCTTCCAAACGAAGTCATACATGATGTCGTCGGTATCCATGGATATGGTTGGACAAACGAGGTCATCACGTGGTACGGTGTCCACTAAACGCCACTGCCCACTGTAGCCAGGTCGTGTGAGGTGACCGTTAGAGACAAATTGCACCTGAATGAATCTTGATGACGAATAGAACAACAATGGTATTCTGTCCCGGGTACAGTGGCCGCACATGCGCGTCATGACACCATCGGTATCTATGTCTACATAATCATCTCTACAACTTCCAGCGTGCATGCAGGCATCGTTTTCGCTTGAAACAGTGTGGAAATATGTAAATTTCAGTTCTAAAATTCCCGAATATTCTGTCAAATTTATAGTTGAAAAGCAATTTTGTTCATTCAAATAATTATCAGGAAAATTTACGCTGTTCAAATTCCCTTTGGTGATGTTAAGGTATGTGGTATTTTTGCAGGATTCTATCGCGCTATACTGAAACACAAAACCTTTACCTTCATGCAAACTGTATGATTGAAATACCACATTTACTGAAGATCCACTAGACTGTATTATTGTTTGTTCAGCGCTATAGTCCATCCTTCTACCACAAAAATAGAAATTGTTTAATGGTAATTGGTCGTGTTCTGTGGTATTTTGTATGATTTTTAGATAATCCTCATTATTAGAGCAGCTGCCTGTCTTTGCTGATATGTCCAGATCTAGATATTGTAAATGAAGTGAAATTCGAAAACGGGTCGGTAGCGTTATTTGAACAGTACATTTCATCATAGGGAAATATTTATCCGGATGATTTGGGCTATATATTTTTCCTGTCAAATTCGATGTGGTGTAGCTACAGGAATCTGTAAAATAAAATCAAGAAAATATATTTGAAAATTAAATGCAGGGCAAGAAAATACACGAACATACTCCCATGATACACAAGTTTGCGTAAGACATCATTTCCTTATCCTACTTATTGCAAAAATGCAGTTGTGTGATCGCACAACGCACCCAAATTATCGTGCTCATTTTGTCCGCACATATACATGTGCGATTTACAAACAATCGCCTCTGGTGTGATAAAATGCACACATATCTGGAATTTGGTAAAATTCATTGTAGATGTTACGAAACTTTCATATTCGAATTGTTCTATTCTCTACAGTTCAGGTAATTATGCAACATAACGCAAAAAACAATATTTCGCGAAAAATATGCTTTAAAGAAAACAAGACCTACCGTAATGCATAATTTTACAACAGTATTACACAAAACGTTCCTGACAGCAAACTACTCTAAGTCAAAACATGTGCAAATCCGACGTGAATGACTTTATGCCTAGACAATATTAAAATTAACTTACCGATATTGGCCTTTACTATGGTGTAGTAATAGGCATCGAATCCTCCAGCAACTACCTTATAATCCGTCACGAAAGTCAGAAGTAAAATCCCGTCATCGGAAAGGAAATTCAGATCATTTAGACCAGTACTGTTTCTTGTCCCACAAAGTGTTGTTATGTTATCTGTAGTTTGAATCAGGACAGAGTCAAAACACTCTTTGTCATAAGCAGGTTCAAGATGAAACGATCGGAACTGAAAGGACAAACGAAATATGTGTTGACCCTAAATAAAATATGTAATATCCACAAGCTGCATAATATATATGATAAGTCGGTGATTGTTTACACTATCCTTGAAAATCAGTCAGTGCCATTCCTAACTTAAATGTGGCAAGATTCTGAAAAAGCTAGACAACGATACATTTTTTGAAAATGATAAAAGGGAATACACTGCTAAAAATACTACATTTCACCACGGAACAGTCAACTTTGTAGTAACTGGATTATTGAGACTAACCTTATTTTGGTTTAATGAAGGGGATTTGTTTTCTGTAGATAAAAATGTCGCGATTCACACCTTGCACGGCTTTGTGCGTATACTATTTTTATACTAGAAATAAACCTTTCTCTTGAACGGACTCAAATAGATTCTGTAAAAAATATGTTATTAATAATAACATCTCACCTGCAATCGGACTTGATGTTGGTATGAAGTATAGATTACGTAGGTACACTTATAGTTGTCAGTATATTTCAGTGGAAACCCCGGACTACTCACTGTTCCTCTAGTGTCAGCATTGTAATACTGTCTGCAACCTTTTAAATAATAAAAGCACACCATTACAAACTAGCACTATGTAGTATATTGCAATTGAACAGTTACAGAAAATCGCAACAAAAAAACTAAAATAGACACCAATATGAGATACCAACGCAGACTGAACGATACCTTGAAACAACATTGAAATCAAATCAAAACCCCTTTCTGCAATTCTACTATGATTTTTGTTCTTCTTAGTGTGGTGTTTTCAAAATTTAAAATCATAACGTCAGATAAGTTCAGTTATAGAATGACATATTTTGCGTTGAATGATAGGGAATGGACTGTTGTACTGGTTTGGTTTAGTATTGTTTAACGTCCTATCAACAGCTATGGTCAATTAAGGACGGCCTGCCCTGTGTGCAAGATGCATGCGTGTAGTGCATGCGTGTGTGTTTTGGGAGGCTGCGATATGTTCGTGTGTGTTTCCTTGTGATAGCGCGGAACTGATGCCGACTTTATAGTGCTACTTCACTGAAACATACTGCCGAAGACACCCAGCAGGACACCCCACTCGGTCACATTATACTGACAACGGGCAAACCAGTCGTCCCACTCCTAAATTGCTGAGCGTTAAGCAGGAGTAGAAACTACCATTTTTCTGGTATGTCTCGGCCAGGGGACAGAACCCAAAGCCTTCCTCACAGGGGCGAATGCTCAACCAAAGGCCAAAAGTGAGGTATTGTCAAGGGAGACATTAGGAAGAAGACAGTTGTTTAAAAAGAAGAGAAAAGATAAGATCCCAAATTTAGTCGCCTTTTACGATCATGCAAAGGGGCAGCAAGTACAATTCTTACGCCCTACTTGCAGACACTGACTGTTGTAGAACTCTCTGTAAAGTCAGTAGTAATAAATATATTATGTATCTGTTAATTACGGCACGTCAACTCCTTTTTCTAATACGTAACGTTGTTCTTGTTTCGAGTATCCTAGAGATCATTCATATATATTAACTGACATGTACTTTTTCAAGTGTATCGCAATGGAACATCCTTTTTGAAAATTGACAACAATTTGCCGCTGTGTGTCCTTTCGCACAGAGAGCTACCACCCTGAAACGGTTTAAGTAAATGAAATCTAGATGTAAATTGATATAATACAGATGTAAATGAAGCGTACAGATCGGGTTTTAATCGCTAACGTGAGAAAATACGAGAATTTGTAGGTTTGGGTTAAACCTCGATGACCTGACGAAGTAAACATAATATAAACTTACCTGGAGGTTTACAGATTTTCAAACTAATATTGAAGCCTTGAGTAGTATTGCTCCATATAGTCGCCCTGTAATCAAATAAGTCAAATACAAAAACCTCTTACCGCTTTTAAATTGAACAATATGCCAAACAGAAGATTATTACTTGTTTCAGTTCTTTTTCAAAAAAGCCTGGTAATTTTTCAGATTTTTCAATATTTTCAGGACACATAAGAGAATACATTTATTTTGTTAAATGCTTAGGTTCATATCACCCTTTATGAAAGTATTAGTAACTAGAAGGATATTACAAAAATGTATCACTCTCGTTATCATTAGATAATGCATAAAATAAAACGTGTTTTTCATCTATATATCTAAGGCAATTGAGGAAGAGGTGACTTGCATCTTTAATAATATAACCACAGTCTGAATTAGGGTAACCTGTAAGATGATCCTTATATAAATCTGCGTTTAACAGGCTGACTTCAATCCGTAGTTGACGTGATATTATATTCAATTTCCGGGAGCAACCGTATTTTAAAATATCTGCACAGTTAGATTAAGTAATTCCAGTTTAAACCGGCCCAACTAAAGGAGTTTTGGGAACCTTTCAATTGTCGATTCTAGAAAGTGCGCGTGTTAATAAATGAAATAGCGACAGAAGATTAACTGTATACCAACAATTATGTTTCTTGCATTTGTTACAGATTGATGAGATTCTCCATCCTGTGGAACATGATCATTCTGATGTATGATATTGTATAGCTTGATATATAACTAGCTCGCCTGAACCATTCATTTTTATAGCGAATGGGTTCTTGAATGAGGCCATTTATCAGCCGTTATAAAGGTAGATATAGCTTATATATGTCTTTTTTATTCTTCTACGAAACATTTATTTAGTCATAGCCAGAGATACTCAACATTCATGAACTGATTTTGACGTATAACATTTGAATGTCTTTGTTATTTATGGCAAGCGTGACTGTGTGTTTGATGACATGCAGACAATCAAATGGGAGTGCGCATATCACGTTTCATAGAGGCAGTACCGGTTTTTATAGTTCTCAGATAAAAGAGACTCCAGTTAGACCCATTAAAAGACTGTCTTCTAGTTTTGTTGATGAATGTTACCATGCAACACATTATATAGAGCGGACAGATTTGATGTACATTAGTGGTTATGTCGTTAATGTTTATATAAGCATGGAATTCAGAACATGTTTTGCCTAATCCAGGTTTTCTGGGCTCGTTACTAGATCAGGAGGAGGAGTCATTCGAAAACAAATAATGTTGTATTAACATGTCCAACTGCATTGCAATACATGGAACTCTTTAGAGATGAAACTATTATAGACTAAAAATGCATAACAAGAACAAAATTCTTATCTGACAATTCGCTGGGATTTTTCACATGAGGACCTAGGATCATTGTCTTGGCCTGTTGGGACTTGTAAAATGCTATTAGAATTCGCCAGATAAATATGACATCCCTTCACTTTGAAAGTTGGTCAAGGCAATTCGTTTGAAATTCGGTAGTCCTTTATCCCAATATGCTTCTAGCAAAATATCATCACCGATGGCCTCTTAGATCACGAGAACTAAAGCACTATTGACATTTGACCCATATTTTTAAACAAAACGTCAACCTCTAACCTTGAAATAGAGAACGTTACACGCATTTGCGTTTTTCACATCATACTAGAACATGCACGCTTTCAGAATGTATGTTGTTAAGAGTAATTAAACAAACCTGCTAGCCAATAACCCAATCAAGTTACACGTAAAATATCAAGACTTCAGACCTTATAAAACTGAAGAAGGGTTTTTTTGGCATTGCACATATGAACTTTGAAACCTACCAAAAACAAAAAGTTGACTTTTGAACCGAAAACTGTACTAAGAAAAAGTAGGTGTTAACGAAATATTCTAAAAAAAAGGAAATAGAAAAGAAAAACACAAAGACGTTATGGCGGGTTTCTTGACTTCTTGAATCTAAGTATAAGATCAAATAAAAATGACTTAAGAAAAGGCGGTTTTAACATAATGTCGGCTTTTCAAAAAAAAATTTTTTTAGAAATAATCAAAATGGCGTATGATGTTAACGGTTAAGGTAACGGAAAAACACAGATGTCAAGTTCAAATTCATCATTCGTTGAGAAATATGTGCGTATGTGGGGCAGGGGGGAGGGGAGAAATTAGTGACCTTCGACCCAACAGTCAGAGCTTTAACTTGACGTTTTCTCAAATAACATGTATATGAAAAGGTTTGCTTGATTAATATCAACAGATAACATCAAAGCATGAATGTTGTGTATTATATATGTCTTAGTAACGACCGTTTAAAAGCAAACATATATGCAAATATGACGTCGTGGCGGCCATATTGGTATTATGAGACGTTGAAAACATTGCAGCGACACTTTTAGTCCATGGCCTATAACGTGTTAAAAGTTTGTAGATGCATATTTTACCAGTAAACAGATACAAAAGACAATTTATTATGACAGAATAACAAGGAGAGGAATTAGAAACATAATCCAAAACAACGGCCTTTTCACCTGATGGTAAAAAGGCCAAATAGAAGATGAGAAAAAGTTAAGCATTCACATACCGTTAAACAGTTCTCTGTGGTAACAAAGCAAACAATTTTCTTTTTTCAACGTAAAAAATAAAGACATGACTTCTGAAATAATCCTTAAGATACATATAGATATTACTGTTACAGAAAAGTTATAAGGCGTTTTCTTATTCGATGGAACGTTATAAAAAAAATTGCTAATACATAGGATGTTAACAAATTAGATAACAATAGTTATGAAGGATTATATTTCATTCAGTTTCTATAACATAAAAAATGATGAGTTTATGAGTAGTTTATTTTACTGTGGATTGTTTTAAGTGTTTCTGGAAACAGCTAGATGGCTTCATTGTTAGGTCTATTAACTGTGGATACAAAAAAATGTATATTATCAGTAAACCAAAGACAATGTTTTATTGACAAGTTTCCCTAAGGGAGATAAACCTAGACAGTAGTAAAAGTCGGAGGCCCATATTATTATTGAATATTGTTCTTAAAATAGTCTCAATTTGTAAAGCAATACCGTGTTTGTATTGGCAGGTCTCCCATACCATGCTGGTACTCTCTGACACCGTGTAAGTACCCTACCGTACCGTGAAAGCACTCTCGGATACCTTGTTAGTACTGTCAGGTAATAAGATAGTGGTCTTCGATACCATGTTGGCACTCTCTAACACCATGTCCGTATTTCCCTATCCATAGACTACACAGGGCCTACATGCTAGTTTTGTCATGTTGCGTTTTTAGAAATGGGACGCTACGGAAGTGCGGTGGATGGGGCTTAGACGATTGAATAATGACCCTTATCCAATCGAAATGCGATAAATATATCGTGTTAAAATGCTTGTTTGTGTGAAGCGATTAATATTGAGCCCCTTCAGTGACCCTGTCGTCAGTGGATACGTTCGTTACATGACTTAAAGCTCAGACGAAGAAAACTCTTAGACCAATGAAAATATATTGCTGTAGGATTTTTCAGGTTTAATGTGAGCTATCTTACCTTAATCTTACACAGGATTCCAAATTGGTATAAGGTGTCCATTCTACCCGCACAGGGGTTTGTAGATTCCTACAACGAACATTATGTACGTCACTTGCGTTTATGTCCTCGTAACCGTCATACGTAATGTCTAGTTCCAAAGCATGTATCCTTCTGTCACCCCCATCGTATTCGATTTCAACTGGAATGAGAAAAAAGTCGCGTGAGTATATCGTTTGTTGTTGTTATCTTCTCATGATAACTGAAGCCTTAACATCAGACCAATCGTAACAAATCACAATAGGAGAATACCGCAACAGAACCAGAATTCTACCTCAAAATCGATATAACTAGGACCAGGTATGAACGAATTAAAAGTTTGCATGGAAATCCTTGAAATAACAAGGAGAGCAAGACCAGGTGTTCCAGAAGGTTAAGCACATCGGATGATGGATATCTTTATTACCACAGGAAAAACCTACCAAAGTCATTCTTGAGGAATGTGGGTTTTTTTCGGCCTCTTTCAGTTTGGATCAAGAAAATAATGGGTTCACAGATATGACGAATTTCGAAACATATATCTGTTAGGAGGAAAAAAGAAATAAAGCTTCCGATGCATAGACATGTATATAATGACTCATGTGAAGACACTGATATGAGACCAGGTGATTTCTAGAAGGTCGTATGGAATACGTACAGTTGTGTTTTGTGATCTTGCCTTGCATATACATTTCACGTGCAAAGACAAGTACAAGAGGCCGTGGCCAGCATGTTGCAATCTTTCGAATAAATCCTTACAACTGAAGTGCACTTACAGTGCAAATTATGGTGTTTTATGAGATTTCAAGATCCCTATGAAAATGCATGTGTGTGCACGTGAGAATGGCATACCTGGTGATAGTCTCCGGTTACATATATCTGAACACATGTTTTAATTGTTGATACATTTTATTGGCGTATGCGTTTCCATAAGGTTTATTTGTGGGTTTATCACAATATATTGAATTAATATGTCACACTAAAGAAAAATAAACTTGAATTGGATTTTGGAAAGTCTGGTTGTAGGCATGCACAGTACTATATTTGTTGAATTCTGTATCTCCTTGGATTTACAATCGAGTCGATAAGACAATTTTGATTTCATCAGTATATATGCAGGAAGATTACTGTACATATATCCCGGTGGAATATTGTTTAATGTAGATAAATGAAACAGGTGTTTTTTAATTTTTCTCTCATTTTGTATGAAACTGTGTTGTGTTTGTTCTGTGCTTTCAGACATTCAAACACGAGTGACATAATTTATATATATTATGATAAATAATATACCTATTAGGTTAACATAGGTGTGTGCGGTATCCTGTACAATTTTCAATAAAGCAATTCGTTTAATAATGCGGCATACATGTTTACTCCAATTGAAGATATTTCCTTTAGTTGCAAATATTAAGATAGAAAAAAGTCATCTTCTCTCAATATTAATATACAAGGAAAGTAGGCTTGGACACATAATTTTTGTTTGAGCAGGAGAATGTTTTCATGAATTTTTGTTTATATCAAATTTATAAAATAGACTAGGAACCCAGATGCCAAAACAAAACAATTAAAAACATGCCCATTATCCTCTCTGAGACGATCAAAAATAATATCTACTCTTTATATTAATTGTTCCGTGACCACATTGTTTGTTAGTACCGTCTTTTAGTTTCATTGTGATGCGCATATGTTGAACAGCCAATGATTTATCTCGAGTTTCCATTAGATCTTAAAACGAAACATTGTGTTCGGTTGAGGAGTGAACAAAGGCATTAGACTTGTAGGACTACATCCAAACTGTTATAGCAGTTATGCCGTTGTCTACTCTTTATGTTAAGTGTTCCTCGAACCCTATTATTTGTTAACATCGTCTTTTTATTTCATTTGTGACATTGTGTACACAATATAATATAATATCACTATCTCACTCGTGCACGAAATCCACATAGGTCAAGGGAAATAAATATAGTGCGTTAAACGAAAATAATAGAAAACTGACATTGCACGTGACAGAAGGAAAGGCGTCTATCTGTCGTTCAGTTCTTTGGACCCTAACCTCCCGGATAGATATATTGTATAATTTGCCTGGAACCAAGTGAATGATGTTCTCCTGGTATTGACGTCATCATTCGTAAACGATTGACGTCACTGTTTTGTTATTTTGTCACGTTTCTGGCTTTGTTATGTATCGTTCCAAAGGAAAGTTCGATTAAGCATATTTGCGTGATTACATAGGTCATATTTTTGTAAACATTTAACTGATAATTTGTCTGTTGATGTATACTGTATCGTTTATCGGAGGCAAAATGGGAACTCTTGTACGTAATTTGTAACGAAATGGCGATAATGATCACGAGAGACCAAAAGACCAAAACGGAACAAAACAGACAAATCAAAATTGAGTCGTATGGAATGAACAGCGCAATACAGTATGCCATTAACATTGCTTATAAATATGTGTGATCCAGCAATGCAACATTACGTGAAATTATCAGTGGTATTATATCACAAAAGTCTGTTCAGATAATGACGAATAATTAGAATGTCGGTTACAGTTATGTAAGCTCTTACGAATTACAAGGAGAGAGACTATTGTATCAACATGTCGTATTTTGCCCGTAATTATCTTAAACAATGAATGGTTAACACGTTTGCAAAATAAAAATTGAGTAACAGAAATTGGTTAATGTTTTGTTAAAAATAAATAACAAACTTACGTCACACTTCTATAACTGTTAATACAAAAACAAATGCCCTATCCTTACCAATAGGCCAATCATATAATAGTAAATAAACATGAGGACCATTCAGCACTTAGAAACATCTATACCCACATTTTATTTTTAAATAGTTCGAATCTTGAAAGGTATGTTTTGAAAGGTGATTTGAAACAGAGAACTAATTACATGGCGATCTGTATGAATTGGAATTTAAAAAAAACCAGTTAAAAATAAAGGGAGATGACTCATATATATATTAGGATATATGATATATTATCATATTAATAGAAGTAAAGTAATAACTATCCCCAGAGAAATATCTTGAACTCAAAGCACATGTATAATGTGTAATGTAGCATACCTATACATATTAAAAGATAAAAATGATATAGAAAATTTCGGAAAGTAAAACGTCGAATAATTGTGTTCATTAACGTTTGATAACAGTTGTAATGACAAAATCATATCGATGACAATGTTAATCATACTCCCTGTTTCAGGTTGTTTTATAAAGAGGCGAACATGACAGAAATAGAAGCCAGCTTTACAACATTGTTATGATTATTAGCAGCTCGTAAATGTTCGTTAAACGCTCCCCTGGTGATAATGAGGTGTCAATTAGCCCAGCTAGTGGAGGGATTCTGTGTTAATATTGACCCGTTCATTGTTCGATAGATGGCAAATGTTTTCACACTTATTTGCCTCATTGAACGGTTCAGATAAATCCGCGATATTTCCAGTTCAATAATTATCCCTTGTGGAAATGATCCAAAAGCTGCATACAGTATTAGAACTATTCAGTTGCATATTTTTTTCATTAAATGTTTTTCTTCCTGTATTAGTATGACCACTGGACTTTATCACTCACCACAGATAAGCAATGGGCGTCGATTCAATTTTATTTGTTACTTGTATCTGATGATCACCAATCTTATATTAAAATTGTATTGGATTGTATCGTAGAGGAAAAGAATAACAAGTCTTATTTTAGTTAGATTGGTGTGTTATTACGTGACTGTCGTGTTGTTGAGAGACCTCACCAAAGTCATAGATTTACCATTTTTTGTTATTTTTATTTATTTATGTATTATGATACCTTATCTTTAAAACAGTGTATTTGATTGGATTATATTGATCACATGACGGGGCAATTATACATCGTTTCGACCTTACGCGTCCGCATTTCCCTCGTCATTCGGAGCCTTTCTAAAATAATGGACAAGAAACACCACAAACGAGGTCCGAGTAACTGAAAAAGATAACAATAATGGCATATGTCTTAAATACTAGGATTAACTGTATTAACGATCAAAAGATTTCAACACATGTGAATTATCTGTCGTCAGGAATGATGATTTTGACCTGTTTAAGCCATTTTGATTATGATAAATTTTAAAGACATTCATTTCAATGGAGCATTGCTATTCGCATCAATGACGGGGAGTATATTTCTGTTAGTTGATTTAAATTATTGAAAACAAAAAACAGGATTTTCGATTAGGATTTTGTAGTGAAATCAAGGCATTTTGACAAAGGTTTGATCACCTTTAAAGAGAAGGAAGAATTAAATTTAGTGCATTCAGATTATTCTTATTCTGTAGTCGTATTTTCGTTTATTCAGTTCATTATTGTCCTTGACCAAGTGAACAATAAACTATGCGAAATTGATATTACTCTGACAACACAATCGTCATAGAAATCAACATTTCTAATGAACATTAACATTATGCACCCGTCTTTGTTCTATTGGTTTATAACTGTACAGATTTAACACCACGAACATGTATCTTCATTCGTCTGATACATGTATAACACATGTATTTCAAAATGGCGACCATAATTGCGCAATACAGTTTGCTCTTAACGCCACGAACATGCGTCCTTATGTATAACACATTTATTTCAAAATGGCGACCATTATTGCACGATACAGTTTGCTCTTGTGTAAGCTGTATAATGTGTTGCTTCGCCAATCCACTGTTCATGACACTTAATGCGATTATAACGGTTTTCACATGAAGCAGTATTTTATATGTGCGATGTTGATATTGATTAATATAATAACCTGATTTTTCAACTGTTATTGTTAAAGTGTATGTGATATGAACCTGAAAAGGTAACATTGACCGAGATGAAACCGAGCCACAGTAACTCCCATATGCCTCGAAAAAGAAAAACCTGGAGGTTGAACAGAATTTGCATTTACTAATGATCTCAGAATAACGCATTTAAAATGAGCGAATCGTGATCCAGCTCGCTGCAACACACAATTGGTTTCAGACGAGTGGTGATTTGGGCCCTGTATAAGAGATTGGATGGTTACACTGAGCCCTTAGTACCCATATTTCCCAGAAGGCGGCAGCTCAGCGTCAATCGCGAGAGACATTTTACGGGTAGAATATTTTGTGTATCTCTGCCACCCTGGCGCTTGATACCTGCGCCCCAAATCAATGGGAGTTGGGCAGAAATAGTGATGTTGAAAACGCATCGACAATGAAGAAAAAAAAATAGAAAAATACGCGGGAAAACATCAACAAACAGAATATTGCCACATTTTTCTCGTAATATAATCTACCCAGGGTAGCAACACTACCGCATTATTATCGCCTCTTCTGCTGAGGAAGGGAATTCAAGGCATCACTTGCGGGGTCAATCCCTCAAACGTCTGGGATTTTGAGATCTGTCTATCAGATGCGACTTTTCAAGAAACCCGTCTCTTGACCAACGCTGCAATTTGGATTGCCTGACAACACGGTTGAAGATGCCATATGTTTGGTTTTTCTTTGTCAGTTTAAGCTCCCTTTTTGTCACATTGGAATTAGTTGCCCTTTGGCCAACACTGTCCCACAAATCGTAAGTTTGGATGGGTTGACAACATATTAACAAAAATATTTACACTTGTGCTGAGTACAAAATGTTGTGTAGACACAGATTAAATGGCCAAAAATGTAGTCTCAAGAATTTATTTATTTTTTAAATGTGAAGCCCACATAGAACACATCATCATGTATATGTTAATTTTAGTGCTGATTTTTTTTTTAAAGTTTTGATACATGCAATATTACAGGGGTTATTCATTGTACAAAAATATCACCCATGACCACCGTACGCTACTGTACACTGCTACCCCATGCCTAACGACGTCAGTATCGGCTTAACGACAGTTCCGTTAACGTTGTAGGATGTGTATGCAATGAGAAGTAAGATAACTTTCTGTGGCCCATGTGACTGCAAAGGACTGTTTAATCCTTAGTTTTGGCCTTGTGGTCATACAATGCTTTGATTGTTGTTTAACTCATTTGTTTGTCTTGCTTTAAAACCTAAGCTGGCAGTTCCTCCCATATCTAGACATTTTCATGAATTTCACTTGAAAGTTCTTTGTGATTTGGAGAAAATCCCCCTTACTGATGTTCCATACAAAGGAAGTAAAGTTGACTAGTTCCTCAAAGTCATCAATGGCCTTGACATTTTATGGATCAGCTGTGAAAGTAGAGGCATCATTAGTTGAACGACAGGAAGAAGATGTGTTGCCGACAACACATGCTGCTGTACAACTTTCTCTTCAACCTTAAAGCCGTCAGTATATAAAATTGCATGCGAAGGAAATCGTGAAATAAACTCTGAAAAAAGAGCTGTTGTATTGAATAAGGAGAGTGCGTAATATGTCCCAGACGACCAACGTGACTGTCATAGTGACAACCAGCACATTTGATCATTCTATATCTTCTATTCAACCGACAGAGTTTATGTAGACTAATCCTATATCTCCACTCGAGTAATTTGGCATTCAATAAAATTCAATTATAGACTTTGGCTGAGGTCGATACCTGGATTTATCAACCCGAGAAAAGATATATTAACCGAGGACGCAGTATTGACCGAAGTTAAAGGCTAAAATTGTTTTATTATTTTCATAACAGTTATGTAAGCAATCTGTGAAAAAAAAAAAAAAAAATCGGAAGCTGGACGATGATTCTATTTTTAGAAACACCCAGTCAGTCCTTTAACAAAAATCACGCGCTCCAAGTCAATATCGGTTTTTATCGGTGGACACGTGATGCACTCCTGGCCAATCACTTGTCGGGAATAATATGAAAAATCTAATAATGGGTGATACCATTTACATTTTGTATATCCCTTAGTAGCACAAACAATATTTGTATTACAAACAATTTGTATTGCCGATTCACTCTATAAAGTACCTCGGAAACTGATTATTAACTTACTGCGACACTACATGACTTTAAACATATAGTGATACTATTCATTCAGATATATATTCTGAAGAATTCTTAAGAAGTTCATGGAAAATCTTGCATCTTCACATTTATTTTAAATAAACCTTTGCTAAAGGTTTCGACCTACACGCATTGTACACCAACGTTCATTACCAAATCACCTTCCGAAAGTTTATTATATCATTCTTTCTGTTTTAAAGTATTAATCCCAATTGTTATCAATAGAAATTTATTATATATTTATAGACATCACACTACTTTCTACCTTTAACAACTACACCCTCTGCGCATGAATTCGGGGGGGGGGGGGGGGGGTTCTAAGAATATATCGTCATACCTTGTGTATTCCATTGAACATTCCTGCGCCACTTCTAGTCAATCTAATTTGATATTCTGTCATAAAACTTAAATACGATAATTTTCCAGTCCTTCTGTTTCGCATACACAGTTATTTACTAAGTAATGTCTCATAGCAGTTGAGAGCTAACGTCATTGATCCCCCGGCTTCTGAAAAGATGCTTGTTTGTAAGGTTGACTTGACTTACCTGTGAATGTCATGTTTGTTAGGATGATTTGACCTATCTGTGCATGTCATGTTTTTTTGGATGGTTTAACTTACCTGTGCATGTCCTGGTTGTTAAGGTGGTTTGACTTACCTCTTTATGTCGTGTTTTTTAAGGTGGTTTGACTGACATGTGTATGTCATGTTTATTATGGTGGTTTGACATACCTGTGAATGTCACGTTAGTAAGGTTAGTTTGACTTACCTGTGTATGTCATGTTAGGTAGGTTGGTTTGACTTACCTGTGTATGTCATTCATTTAGGATGGCTTGACTTACCTGTATATTTCATGTTAGTTTGCTTGGTTTGACTTACCTGTGAATGTTTTGATAGTAAGGTTAGTTTGACTTACCTGTGTATGTCATGTTGGGTAGGTTGGTTTGACTTACCTGTGTATGTCATGTCATTTAGGATGGCTTGACTTACCTGTATATTTCATGTTAGTTGGGTTGGTTTGACTTACCTGTGAATGTCATGTTAGTAAGGTTAGTTTGACTTACCTGTGTATGTCATGTTAGGTAGGTTGGTTTGACTTACCTGTGTATGTCATGTCATTTAGGATGGCTTGACTTACCTGTGTATTTCATGTTAGTTGGGTTGGTTTGACTTACCTGTATACGTCATGTTAGTTAGGATGGTTTGACTCACCTGTGTATGTCATATTTGGAAGGAAGTCAAGGTACGGATCAAGTCGTTCATGGTAAACCGCTAATTTGTAGCCACCTGTGGTGTTATCACTTGTTGTAACCCCGGTATCTGGTACATCTCCACACTGTTGACGTATCCCATTCACTTGATCACGTGACACAGACAGCAATATCACAAGCCCCATAAAGATGTTCGGGAAGAGTACACAGACCGAACGTGCCGTAAATGGCATCTTGGATCGTGCGGTGAATCAGAGTAAACGGGTCATCATCTGCAATTAAATACGAAAGAGGTACAGAATAGTGATATTTCTTCTTTGTGTACTCGCTCCCTATCGATAGGCGAAACGTATCGGTTCGAGTGACATACAAAATATACTATTTCGTCATATCATTGAACTGGTAAAAAATACAAATCGCTAGCTCAGTCATAGTTTGACAAAGGGACCAGTCGGTCTTGAAACGTCGCGACAAAATTTATTAAGGAGTAAAGAAATAAATAGGAATACTTCACAAATCAAAATACACCTTATTTTACCTCTTTTGGAATACTGTTGGGATGGTTGTTCAATTGGCAGTGAAAATAAGTCTAGTGAGGAAAATGCGGAATTATTAATACATGTCCAGCAGTTCGTGTTGAGCACTCGTGGTTCACCTAGGTACAGTCTCCCCAATTAATATATCTTCCCCACCTTTTTCTGACCTCCCGCTCCAATTCCTACCCCTTCTCTATCCTTCTTCTCATCCGCTTTCTCGTGTATATTTGTCAATAAATATAAATGGTTAAATGTATGAGGTATATTATTGAAAGATGAACGAATTCATTTCTTTTTCATTTCTGTGTAGGTTGTTGTAATGCCTCATCAAATATATTAATTTGTATATATCGCTGCGTTTGTGAATATCCGAGTGGTGTTGTGTGAGACCTTTAAAAAAACTATTTTGTTGTATATAACATATCGAGTACTATGTTACCATATCCTTTACACTAACACTGACGGCACAGTAGAAACGGATAGCCCATAATGTATGGAACGTTACTGGGAAAAGACAGCACGGCACAGTAGAAACGGATAGCCCATAACGTATGGAACGTTACTGGAAAAAGACAGCACGGCACAGAAGAAACGGATAGCCCATAATGTATGGAACGTTACTGGGAAAAGACAGCACGGCACAGTCGAAACGGATAGCCCATAATGTATGGAACGTTACTGGGAAAAGACAGCACGGCACAGTCGAAACGGATAGCCCATAATGTATGGAACGTTACTGGGAAAAGACAGCACGGCACAGTCGAAACGGATAGCCCATAATGTATGGAACGTTACTGGGAAAAGACGGCACGGCACAGTAGAAACGGATAGCCCATAATGTATGGAACGTTACCGGGAAAAGACAACACGGCACAGTAGAAACGGATAGCCCATAATGTATGGAACGTTACTGGATGCGATTAAGCTCATCACTAGTGTTGTCGGTGCTGGGAAGGACCTTTAACATGCCATCAATTACAATATACTACATATATGCTTAATTTCTATAAGTATGTGTAGGTACGATTGTGTGTGTATATATGTCCGTGTGAGTGTGTGTTTGTCCATACATGTATACATTTTATTTAATCATTCCTTTGCTTCTCCGCTCTCTCTTCTACCTCTCGTTTGCCTCATTCAGTCATAATGATATACATCATATATAACTGTGTATAGTTAGCCAACTTATGATGTATACGTATGCCTAATTAAACAGCTTGTAATATTCTTGAAACTTATGCCCATTCCCTTTGCTTAAATGTGGCAATAAAATATGTTTTTATTAAAAGTGGGTCAAATATCAATAGAGAACTTTCAATGAAGGGCAATCAAGCGGAACTAACCACCTTACCCTGCCTCATGAAACTTTAAACACTTGGTCATCTAACATTGGAATAAAGGACAAAGACGTTATAGAAGTCTTCAAAATATTGAACAAAACAGACATTGATATCCCGTGGAAAAGACAAATGTAACAGTTTAAGTCGGGTGGCATAGTGGATACCGCACTTGCCTTTCACCAAGGCGGCCGGGGTTCAATTCCCCGATCGGACGTGAAAAGGTATGAGCCCACCTGCCTGACCACTTGGGTTTTCTCCGGGTACTCCGGTTTCCTCCCACATTAAGACCTCTTCGCGCTAACATCCGTGCCAACAAGAGATTAACATAAGTTGAAATAACTTGTTTCTTGTTTCATAATTGTTGTAAAAAAATAAAGTTTGTATTATCAGTGTGAGTGAGATTTTGGTAGTATATGACATTATGAATGAACGATTTTGATACCTTGCTGTACAAACATTGGAAATCTACAACCCTCCGTACAGCTTCTCATATTTTTATTTTTGTAAAAATCCTTTGACTAGGCTTTGGTTAGCATGTCCATTTTTTATAACTGTAAATCTTAATAGTACAGTATATAAATCTTCATGCAACCGGAACATTGTTGATAAAAGAAAATGAGAACCGTACGAGTATGTGTTATATTTATCAGCGTCTTATGCTACTCAGTGGTCTTTTTGTTATGTCCGATAGGGAGTATCTAATGCCAACCTGTGTCCACCTTAGTGGTATCCAATAGCAACAGTGTCGTTAAAGGTACTGGCATGTTGATATATGTTTTACAGTTACTCAGATACTCATCGTTTAATATTTGTATAGCATTAAGGCAGCTAGCTGTGACGGAAATTTTTATTGAATTCACTGAGCATGCAACGACATGACTTATACTGTTATCACTAGACGAATGGAAGTCAGCAAAGCGAAACTGTTGTAGATACATAATGGACCGACCCCTGTGCTGTCAGCTCAGATTAACTTTTTCCATACCGTCGTCGTGTAAATACATCTTAATTTCCCTGTGATGTGTATGATGTTTTGTTTGGAATATTAAAATTGCAGAAAAGACTTCTTAACCTTAAGATGAATTGGACTTCGCGTACAAAAGTAAGTATTGTTTTTCTTGTTATAGAATTAGTTGATTTAAAATGGATACTCGTCTGTTTTAATGTTGAAGATTGTATGTAACACATTACGTTCAACAAATTCCGGGATGTGAGGTGGCGCATCTTTGATATATGATTCAATGGAACTTTATTGCATAAAGGAGACCGGGGTAAGTGCGGCCAGCCCTGATAAGTTTGGTCTTGAGCAAATATTAACAACTTTGAGGATCTAGTTCAGTTGATTCACATCAAAAATGACGAGGAAAACTTAGGTATTAAATTACTACAAGAGAGAAATTTGAGGGCCAATTTATGTCGGTCTTGGGAATCAGTATATGATTAAGTGATAAGTGGATAAAGCGTTGGTCACGAAGGGTCACAGAGTTGAAAACCTTTCAATGAAATCTCTGAAACTACTTATAAGAAGCACCTCCTCTGTTCAGCAACATTTTATAAAACAATCCTTAGATGATGATTATCAAACCATGTACTGAAAAAAGAGACTGACCCCGGGATGTCAGGGTTAGGAGTCCTATTAAAAGTTATCACTAAGTGGAAAGTCTTCAAACGTTTTCTCCTCTAAAAGGTACCGCTATATCCATATTACGTTTAATAAAACAATCATGACATGATGACAAATTCAAACGTCAACTCCTTACATTCTTAGTACAATTAGACCAACGTCTTAACGTGGTCCGTAGAGGAAGAGGATAAGAATATAAACTCAAGAAGTGGCTGATCCCTAAAAGTGGTCTGTGTCATACATATGCTACATATGCATCCTTAAACTAAACATATCATCAGACAAATACCTTAACCTAGGGCCCAGGACACCAAATGAGCCGTGCAAAACAGAAAACAAAGCCGTTTTGTGGAAAACAAATGCCACAAGCAGCAACCTATTCGACAATGGTATCACACACCAAGTCGAACTTTACACATCTCTCTTGAAAAGCTATGTTACACAGACCTGTCCTATTGTTCGTACCCTGGAATATGCTTTTCATCAACGATTCTCGACACCTTTCCATAGACCACGATCGACTTTCAAGGTTAAAAGAGTCAAATTGATTATGATATTGAAATAAGCACCAAACACCAGGTAAGCGTTCATGGTCCAATGGGTCGTTTGTTGAAGAATATCCCAGTGACGGGACTCATCGTCCCAAGGACAGCTATGGTTATATTATGGAAGGTGCTATTTTTTTGTGATTGGGTCAAGCCTCATTCAGTTCAATTTGTTTAACCATTTATTTTCCACTTTTACCTCAATTGTGCCGATTGTACTTATTGGATTCCAATACACTTGTACTTGCTGATTTCCTATAAACTGGTACTTGTTGGATTCCAATAAAAATTCATATAAATACTGTGACGTGTGTAGATATGTTGGGTTTTGTTCAGATGCGCATTTAAGATGGTCATCGTGACCTCTGACTGTGACATATTTATGTGTGCTATAACATGTCTTCATTAATACAATTTTTAATGAAAGTAGATGAAAGGGATGTTACACAGTTACTTTTTAGTGTAATTGCGGAAATATAGACGTCATGTACTGATCTTCTCTGATCTGAGGGAAATTAGAGCTTTTCAAAACGTAGCACTAATCAATATGCAAGAGGTTTATTCAGAAATAGGTCATCTCTTTTTTAATCGGACATCCAACATGACTGTTAATTTCAATGAAGGACCTAAAAAAGGGCATCATGTGTACAAGTAGTCATGAATATTTCTTTTTCACAGTTAAAGATACACATGGTTTTTTATCTTAAGAACAGAAAGCTTCAATAATTTGGATGATACACCATGCTGCTCCCATATTCAGAACCTAACTTCTCCGGTGGTATCTTACCCATATATTGCTGATCATAAAATTATCTTTTTATTTCAGTGCTACTTTCGAGTGGTTTTGGCAATGGTAGCTATGGCTACATCGATGATGCTGGTTTACAGCATAATGGATGAGGAGTTGGACGATACGTGGGACAATATACATGTATCCGAGACACAGGAATGTCTTCATAAATTGGTTCTCACCTCAGGAAAAGATGCAAAAGAGACTTCCATTGCAAAATCCATACTAACAGAGAGAAGTGACATACAGGATTTGAACAGGATTTGAAATATATTGTGTACGATTGTAGTAGCAGTGTTGTGTGGTCTTTCTGTGGTGGGTGGTCAGACAGAATGTCGGGAATCCTCTCAACATTCACAATATCCCTTCTGACGAAACGACGTTTCCTGATTAATATTAACAGCCCATGTCCTCTTCATGACTATCTCATCCCAGCACATTTTGAATGGCGATATAATTCGTCAATACTTACAAACAGAACAAGTTCATATCAAGACCTTACTCTTGACCGCTCTGCTAAGATCAGAAGTTATCTCTCAGGAATCAGCAACATCAACAAATATTTCAAGCGTGACGTTAACTTTGTTCGGGTGAACTGGGACTTTACAGAGGAATTCAGAAAAAGGCCACACATTGGATGTGAAATTCCGTGGATTACGAAATTGCAGTATGCTGACATGTACAAACAGCTTTATAATTTCCTCTTTAAGCCATCGCCTTTCCTTGTTCGAGCATTAAATGATTTTGACCGAACTCAACGAACACGACATAAGATAGCGTGTGCCCATGTACGTTTTGGTGGTAATATAAATATGCCATTTGACTACAAACGAGTTAAACTACCGTTAGGCATGTTGTGGAATTATTTTGACAATTTAGACAAAGAAGAATATGACTTCTTTGTTGCTTCCGATACCAACGGTGTGAAGCATTTGGCTAAGCAACGCTATCCTGGAAACATGATAGATACCCCAGGACAAATAACACACATTGACCAGCCCTCTCTTAATAATCAACGCGAGGGGTTCATGAAACAGCTGCTAGACTTCTACACATTGGTAAGATGTGATATACTCATTATTACATCAAGCGGTTTTGGAATGCTGGCCGCGTATATCAGGGAGGTAGACACCGGATTGTATTGTTGGATTGGAAGAGACATTAGACCATGTTCCAGGTACACGATCCATAACACGTTTCCAGGTGAAATGTTGGCACCTGGTTCTTAGGGTAACGAGAATTTCTCCAACCAAGGAGATTTAATTAATAACTACAGGTTACATAAAGTATATACGGGGTTTACTCCATTTGGACACCAGGTAAACTTTGTGGTACACAGAGTGCACACATTTTTTGTGTATTTATTTTGTAATGTATTGTCAAAAAAAAAACAGTACCATACAAATGAGTTACTGAACAAATCTGTGCATTCAGTGTCAGAGCTTTTAGTAGACCCTTGACAGCAAGTAATTTCAGAAGTTTATTACCACTTTGTTTTAATCAGACCTACAAGATCGTAAGTCTACCTGCAGGTCACATTCTGGCAATCAGGGATCCATTTACCACTACTTATACTATATATATATATCAAACAGTTTGTGTCCAACTTGACTACGGTTTTTATAAATTAATTCTGAAAAGAACACTATATATACCTTGCGGGATTTTAATGAACAAAGTGAATAAAGATGAAAACTATCCATGAACAGATCTAGAGTTCTGAGTGGATTTGCTAACCAGTGCGTGCTCTTTAGATTGAGTAGTAAGTGACGCTACCTTATTATGCAACGTATGTATTATATATTGTAGGAAGACTTAAAGAAAAATTATCGCAGCATACAGAATACACATATTCAGAGTGTCATGAGGTTTTTAGTTGCTCAATCATCCGTGGATCCGTATACGACTTTAGATGTTTTTAGGATGTAGAACCCCATTAACTTCATTAAATTAAAACTAAAAATCCTTTACTTAAAAACAAAAATTAAACCCCCTCAATAATAGGCTATAGATAGGTAATAATTTGTACAAAATTGAATTCAAAGTTATATATATAGTATATAAACGAATGCGATCGTTATCAAAACAAATATATCACAAACGTTTGAGATCATTATCAAAACAAATATAAAACAAACATATAGTTCCATTTACGCTGCAGCCCATTATATGAACATTACTAGCAGAAATGTATTTCATTTGAGTATGAAAACATAAAATCTCTTGACGTAACACCTAGCGGGCTTCATGCAATATGGATGTTACCGATTTGCGTTCATACCGGTATGAACATTAAAAAAACGCCGTTCAATCGCTATATGAGATCATTATCAAAAAATACTATACAAATATAGATTATAATATAGACCTTCAACTCGAGAACAAAGATCGTCCGAAGTCAATGTAAAGTAGGCCGAGATTTCCAGAGGAAGGCATCCCAAGCACGAAACATTAAAAATAATTGACTATCCGAAACAAAGAGATGTTGCAATAAATATGGTGAAGTTTTAGGAAAATCTTGACAATAACTATTTGACTTTCATTTACTGTCGAACCCTGGAAACTAGAAAGTCCTAAGTATATATATATATACCTGAAATATATAAATATGTAATACATAAAACCAACCAAAGTCCTTGTAATAGTCACAAGAAAATGCAGCAAATCTGCTGGACACCAACTCTTTTTATAAAAATCACTAAGTGACAGATACAAACTGGTTGTCCAAACCCAAGAGGGGGCGTATCCTACATACTTTAATTTATTCTTCGAGTATGTTTGTTAATATCGTTCAGCATGTATTTTGTTAAATATTTCTACATAAAAAATGCGGAAATTTGTTACTACGTTAAAGTGACAGTTATTCTCCAGTGGTAAATTCCTAATATTGCGCTCTTGGAAATTTATTAGATCCGGATAACGTGAGTAAGCTATCATTTTTTGAAGATAGTAAGCAGCCTCAGTCTCCCAGAATGCTTTCATAAATGGGGAAGCACCGTCCGGAAGTGAACAAAGAGTTTACAGATGAAACCCCTGCGGCTAACGCGCATCATGGAATACGTTTGAACGGAACGGTGTTGCATACCCTCATAAATGTTAAAAAGATGCATTTCAAACCTAAAATATATTTGAGCATAGACGTTTGATCAATATGATAATATAACATGCGTTAAAGAATAAAACATACGTTTGGCTTCTCATGTTATTCCCTGCAGTCACACATTTGAGTGCATAGCATATATCACTCAGAGAACGATGGTTTAAATTAAAAGTCCCGCATTTGATTTTAGCCAAAATACAATTATTTACATCGAGTACGTTGCCATTGACTATCAATAGCAGTCGGCGTGATCCCAACCACGATTCGAATCCTATTAAAGATAACCTGACTGTATGCTTAACTGCAAATTGTTATAAAAGACTCAATTTTTACCTCATGCAATTCTCCAATAGGATATCGATCACATGTCAACGCACGACTGATTTTATAAGGAACCTAAATAATGTCAACGTTATCGCCGACAACAGCAGACATAGAGAGACACCATCTTATAGTACCCTTTATTAACCCTAGTTTGCTACCTTTTTTGCAATATCTCATTTTCCTTATATTTGTAGCAATTCTTTAATATTGCATAAGTATCGCTAAATCCCCTTAACAAAATATCGCTAAACAAATGATTGCAATATGACAATGCTTTACCGTACATTTCGTGTTAACGTCGCTAATTGAGGTTGTTGTATCGGGTTGTACTCCCTGTTTGTATATATGTAGATAAGTCTTCGTGTCATATAATTTCCCGTGGCCTGACTGTAAAAGATTCCGTTATATGAGTTAACGCTAATAATGAAAAATGTCTTTTCAATGATAAACCGCATGATTAAAGGCGTTCGCGGGGAAAACAAGTATTTAATCTATATATATAATATATCTCAGGAATAGCCATTTTTTCATGAAAAAAATGTATTAGCCCCGTCTTTCATCAAAATGTTTAAAAAACACTTTTAAGAAAAAGTAATGAGCTCAAGGAAATCGAATGGATCTTTAAGTCTGACTTCACCAAAATAGAATAAGTGCTGCGTACACCTATATGAGTCAATGCTCGATTTCATTTGAATATTGGAATACTTCATCCATCCCTGATGACCTGATTTATTTCTGAATATGGTCTATCGTTTGGCTGTTCCAGTAGGTATGCAATTTAGAACACCCTATAGCTTGACGATTTACTTGTTGGTTTCACTGTCCTTACTATAATTAAAAATAGTTTGCCGATTTCAATATATATTGGCTATGAAGCTCTTTTCAAATAAATACAGTACAGAAATTTCATATTTCATTATTTTAATAAAAATATATATATATTAATACTATTATTGAAATAGCTGCGAAGTAAAATATTCCCGAATATGTCATGTGTCGCAATATTTGCAAAGGGTCTGAATCGTTTTTAAACAAAGAGAAGATGTGGTCATGACGTAATAGCGAGCGCAGCGAGAGCTCTCTGTATCGTATAGTAACACAAAACGAAACTACAATACTATGCGATCTTTTTCTTTGCATTGTGCAGAACGGACTTTAAGATTTGCGACGCTCTAATTGGTTATTAATACAGAAGAAGCTAAACAATCGCCGTTTTAAACATATCTGTGGGAACAAAACAAAATCTTTCAATTCGTATCTTATTCACGTGAACTTTGCAAACGTATTCGTTATGGTTTGAAGTGTTTGTTCTTTAAAACGGGTTTAGAAATTTAAATTATCGACTTTTTTGACGAATCGGGTTTCGCAATAAAAATATTTGCGGTTTGAAAATCGCGGGCTTCAAAATTTGCCACATTCTGATTGGATGAAAAAGACCGGAACAGAAAACTGTGTCACAACATGACTCCCCGTCCCCCTCTCCACCCTGGTGCGATTTTCTTCAAGTCAGTCGGTTAAATCATAGGGGTTCGTTACAAATGTTTGAAATACACATATGTTATACTCATATGAGTCACAGCACACATAATGCTGTAACCCATATATCAGCATAGCATATGGTGTATTTCAGACATTTGTAATGAACTGATCCCCTGTGGTTCAAGGTGGGAAGTCGACGGGGGTTCAAGATTCATTTATATATAATAAGGCGGCAGGCCAATTGCTTGAATCACTGGTTGACATCGAGTTAAGCCAATGGCTTGTGTATGATGTATGATCCTTGTCAATAAACTTCTGCTGGACACGGCTTCCTTCCGGTTGCGCACGCAGGTTGATTTTCACTAATTGTAATTAACTATTAACAAATATATATGTACATTTATATACAGTTTCGTTGTGATCATATAAATTCCCCTTGGTATAATAGCGGTTCTGAGACTTATTTATGTAACTTTTAGATTAGAGTCATTTATTCTGTATCTACAATACAGTTATTAAAAAGTACACACATATCAGAAGCGATTTAGAAACTATTAATGGCATTGACTGCCCGCGAACTGTATAAAAACGAAGGCTCGAATTTCCGTTGATGATTTTTCCAATGCTTGTTTAATATGACTTTAAAACAGTTAACGCTTGGAGCCGATGTCACATGTTCGGTTAGCGAATTCCATGGTTGAATAACTCTATTACTGAAATAATTGGCAGTTTGATGCTTTCTACAGCATTTTTAACAGCTTTTTAGAATGTCCCCTTGTCGCTCTGTAGTCACACATTTTGAACAGCTTGTCCTATGTCGTTCAGAATTTTAAAAACTTCATATCTGCCTTTTCTCTTCGGTATTCTAGTGTTGGTGATATGATCTGTCCTTAAGTGATGGTACACGTTTAGTAGCTCGACGCTGAATATTTTCTGAATCAGTTTTGTCTCTTCTATTTAATTAAAAACAACGAAACTTAAAAAAGATGACAAACATCAAGCTTTCCATTAAGTCTCCTTTACCTGTACAATGTCTTTTACAATTAACGTTATTATTTCTAAAATCTGTTCTACCCTTTTCAAGTTAAAGTGTAGAACAAATTATAAGTGCAATTAACGCCTTCATTCAATACAGTAACTGTATTTAATGAAGGCGTTAATTGCACTTATTTTTTGTAAACAAATGATATATGGTAATAAATGATGAATGCATACTTGCCAACCTTTTGAATTTTTTAATGGGGGAGAAGCTGGGTGCTCCAAATAAAATGTAACAAAACATAAATAATTAAAAAATATGTGTATATGCCCCCTAGGTAAAAAAAAAACAACACACACACACTTTAGAGGGTCAATCGTCTTTTTAGTTGTTCTTTCTGATGAAATCATTAGGTATCAGAATAGATAAGCAAGTGTACTGGCTGTAAATGGTCAATTCTAGCACGGACTTAGATAGCAATCTAATTCCGTGGTCTGACCTATGATCCAAAGGTGTTATGGGGATGTAGCTCACAAGATCTGTAAAAAAATAAGCTACATGTAGATATGATTCATCATTTCACCAAGGAATTAGACTAGACCTAGGTCCATGACTTTGACTAATTTTTATATGTTTCACTTTTCGAAACGTGTGAAATAATCAGTTCTTAAATATGAAAATGAAAAATTGATTAACTGATTACATGTAACGTTTTAGTCAATTTTCAACCACGTGTATAATCCATTCAGATACGTGGTCACAAATACTAACCATTGACCATTGATATACCTTGTCACAAACTCTACCTATAGATCATTGATACTATAAACCACTGAGATACCTGATCGCAATCACTAATTATAGTTCACTGAGTTACATGTACCTGGTCACGAACAGTAACAGATGCACTACCTATGGACAACTAAGAAACCTGATCACAAACAAATATAGTTCACTGAGATGCCTTGACACAAAAACTTACTATAGACTACTGAGATACCTGGTTACAAACATTCAGCATAGACCATTGAGATACCTGGTCACAAAAACACCTACATTAGACTATTGACGTGACACTTTCTCAGAGATCAAGTCTAGGCAAGATAAAAAAAAAATACCACGTTTGTGAGTTGTTTGAGTTGTTAGTTTGTAAACAACTTCATGACGAGCACTGCTTTAATATTTTATTTGCATTCTTAGCCTAACGCATCAAGATTTAATTTAAAAAACTATTTAAAACGTAGTATGGCAGGTTTTGACTGTATTGTATGGGAGGTAATTTAAAAGCCTTGCAGCAGTGAACACGTTAGATTTCTTTTCAGAAGCTGAAATCATTAATATCATCTTGAGCAAATCTAAAAGCTTTGAACTTTTTGATGTATTGGTTTTGTGCATCCATTAAAACCGCAACCTTCAAAATAGTATTCAAATGTTCACTTTGACAGAAATTCACTCGCTAAATAAAATATTACATTTTACTGTGCCACGCCACCGATCGTAAAAATTCGATTCATCATAACTCGGTATTTTTTTCAAATATCTAGCTAAAGTTTGGTACAAATGTGTATCATAGTCATATGAATAACACACAGGGGCTCGGTTTCGGGTTACTTTCGGTTAGTAATAAACATATACACGCCAGTAATTATAGCACCTTATAAAAATTGAGGGTACCGAGGTTGTTTTTATTTACCTCGGTACCCTCAATTTGCATAAGGTTTTAGAATTTGTATAAACACCGGATAAAAAATGTTGCTGTTATTTACTGGTTTGTTTAGGTTTATTAACCAAAAGTATCCTGAAACCGAGCCCCTGTGGAATGACATCTTCTGATGTCGCGTACTTTATAGGTTAATTTTGTGCTTCATGATCTCTAGAGTTCTACTCACACACGTGTGCCACGCCGACGATCGTAAAATTTATAAAACATCTAGCTGAAATTTGGAATATATACCAATAAAAGTCTTATTAATAACATGTCCTCTTATGTCGCTTACTTAAGTAAGTATTTTTCTAGATATTGTCTGTCGATGCTTTCTTAACTGTACAGGTTAGTACACACATGTGCCACGCCGCCGATCGTACAATTTAATTTATCATAACTCGGTCAATTTTTCAAATATAAAATTGAAATTTGGTATAGAGGTGTATTATAGTCATATTAACAACATATCCTACTTTATTCGGTATTTTTAAAGATTTTTTTTCTGGCGACGCTTGTTGTCACTTGAAGACGCTTGTTGTCGGTTGAAGGCGCTTTTAAGGAGGACCCAAACTTGGGAGTCTCATGTCAGCATCTCAGGATGTCACATTGTATGGCAATGCAAGTCTAAAATCAACCGTGTCATATTGTATGTACAGTAATAGCTTCTAACCAGGCTATTACTTCATTAACATCCATGTTAGAAGTTTTCCTACACTGTAAATATTTCTGAGAAATCTTATCTTAGAGATTGAGGATATACATATACTATAATTTTTAAATATTTCAGCATCAAAAAAAATAACATTACAAAGCAGCCTTAAGATTTTCGAAACGAAAATATAACAAAACATAACAAACCAGTCAACATTATAACATAACTTATTTCTTGCACCTTTGTCAATGTGGTATCATTTCACCATTTTGATAACTATAAATACTGGTATATGAGATATGTAAAATTGAAACATATTGTAGGAAGGTTCTTATTATGGAAATTTAAGGGTTTTCCCCTGTCAACTACAAGTAAATGTAGAGATTCAACTGGGGGGAACCGTGATAACTTGTCATGAATAACCTTATGTACAGATTTGAATTACATGTACCAGTATATGTGTGCAATCTTATTTCTGACAATTATATTGCAGAATCATAATTAATAATAATGAAAAAATAAGGATCTTTTTATTTTACTGGTATATATCTTGTCACCGGAAAAAAAACATAATAATTGTTTACACATTGCAAATTGTAGTTCTGAGCCTGGCATAAACTTGGTTAATACCGGTATATTAATTTCCAATGTGATAAGAATAGCAGAGGGAGAATGTAAATAATCTTGAAAGAAAAGGTCAGTTGTGCTATATAATTTTCTATAGTGAAGTGGTCATCACACTCGCCACTCTGTGGTGAAGGACTCAGGTTCAAATCCTGGTGGAAATAATAGTACATTACTTGGTACATTTCATATAAATATATATATTCTTTTTTTTAGTTATCAAAGTCTTGGTGTTGACCTCTTGTGAACACCTTTTGTCCGTCATAGTAACCACTTCAGTAAAAGTTTGAAGGAATATTATATATAATAACTATGAGTGTGGTAGATTATAACTGAAGTATGATATATTATAGCTGTAGGGCGGTTTATTATAGCTTTGAGTGCGGTATACTGAGCTCTGAGTGTGATATATTATAACTCTGAGTGTGGTATATTATAACTCTGAGTGTGGTATATTATAACTCTCAGTGTGGTATACTATAGCTCTGAGTGTGGTATATTATAACTCTGAGTGTGGTATACTATAGCTCTGAGTGTGGTATATTATAACTCTGAGTGTGATATATTATAACTCTGAGTGTGATATACTATAGCTCTGAGTGTGGTATATTATAACTCTGAGTGTGGTATACTATAACTCTGAGTGTGGTATACTATAGCTCTGAGTGTGGTATATTATAACTCTGAGTGTGTTATATTATAACTCTCAGTGTGGTATATCATAACTTTGAGTGTGGTATATTATAACTCTGAGTGTGGTATATTATAACTCTGAGTGTGGTAGCTTATAGATCTGAGTGTGGTAGATGGGCGGATATGTCGAGTGGTTAACACTTCGGCCTTCCACGCAGACGGCCGGGGTTCGATCCTCGAAGTCGTCGTCCGCATGGAATATCAGAGAAAGCTTTTTTCTCCTGCCCACACAACTCCAACAACCCAGGTGGAGTATAAAATGGTCTGGGGTGGATGTTGCGGTATCTGTGCTGTAGCATTCAAGTAAGGTGTCACTATAAAAGATGTCGTTGGAAGCACGGTTCCACTACAAAACAGAACACAAGACATATCCAGCACACACGCAGGCATACACACATAGGGAGATATTAGCCAGGTGGCATAGGGCTAGTAATTAGAGCCTGATAAGGCAGCTCCTGCGAATTCCTCAAAATTGAATTGATTAATGTATATGCTTATTGCATTAATTTTATATCTATGTACTGTAAAGCGCTTTAGAGTGGTGTATGTTAGCTAGATAGGGCGCTATATCAAATGCTGTATATTATTATTATTATTAAATTATTGCTGAAGGATGATATATTATAGCTGTAGAGTGGTTTATTATATCTCTGAGTGTGGTAGATTATAACTTTGAGTGTGGTTTATTATAGCTTTGAGTGTGGTATACTATAGCTCTAAGTGTGGTACATTATAACTCTGAGTGTGGTAGATTATAACTTTGAGTGTGGTTTATTATAGCTTTGAGTGTGGTATACTATAGCTCTAAGTGGTGTTTTATAGCTGCTGTAAACTTTAGGTGTATAATTTATCAATCTACTGTGCATGTTATATGTTCATGATAAAATGTTTATCAATATCATATTTTGAAAAAAAAAATGGAGGAAAGTTCCATGGACAAATGCAAGCCAAATTTATGAATTACATGTGGATCTAATCCGCAGGGGTTTGAGCCGAAAAGAAGTCAAATTGACTAAATTTTCAACAGTCTTCTTATTCAGGCACAGAGATGCTAGAATCAAATACTCTTCATAGATGAAACGATCCTCTAGGCCTGTTTCAAATTTATGAATATTTTGCTACCTCTGGATCATTCATTTCTCCTTGAGAAACGGTTAATATAATAACAAATGTAAGAAAATGAATTTCTATGCATTTCAATGGTTATTATTCTGTCAAGAATGTGGTTAGGATCCCATGGCCATAACAGGAAGAAAGTGCATCTGATATCTGCCGGACTATTACAGTAAAATGATCTTCATGGATACAAAGTAGGTGATAAAATGTTCCCTAAGGTCCACAGGAAAAGTTAAGGTAGGCCATGATCAGGTTATTCAAAGTATATGTAATCTTGTTTTTGGCCTTGCTGTAGTTTTTATGGGGAATAACACTTTTGAGTTTATTTTGTTTACTCTCAGTGGGAACAAATTCAAAGTTGGTTGGAATGACTATCATCTGACTGAATTTTAATGGTAAGAACCTGGCCCTTAAATAGGGCCTGAAGGGAAGGGTCAAAGAAGAGGGCAAATTGGCTGAAATTTCAACAATCTTCTTTTTCAGATCCAGATATGCTAGAATCAAACACTCTTCATCGATGGAAAAGTCTTAAGTCGCTATATCTGAAATTGCTATACCATTACCCCCGTGTCATTCATTCCTCCACATATTTTTTTTCTGAAAATTGTCAGCGATATATAACGTATGTCAGACAATTATGTACACGCAATCAATGATATATCAATATTATATGTTGGTCACTCCCAACATGAATTTCTCTCAAGGAATTCAAAACACCTTTTATTTTATTAATTGTATGAACTTCTTTTTATTTTTGTTTTATTTTTACATCTTTACAACAAATAACATGATTGCATTACAACCCAGGTCCACGTATCACTTGTATAACTTGGTGAGATCACTGTTGTTTATTTATCATTTCTGTGTTGTAATTACAATGGTCCTGTTTATATCTATTGCAGCATCTGGCTTCTGAAGATACTGGTACAGTGGTATCATGTTTTAGGTTCAAAAATGTTCACAATATAATGCTTTCTTACATTAAAATGTAAATGATTAAATTGTTTTATCATTTGGTTATTCCAAAGGAACGGATATTGCAGCTATTGCTTCTCCAATATTGGAGTATTGAGAAATTGAATGCTGGTTTAGAGTTACAAAATGGGAACCATAATTATATATAATTACTTAATATTGATTAAGAGTCATTTTTCATAACTACTTAATACTGATATAGAATCATCTTTGAGCTAATCTTATTGCGTTTGCATGTCACCTACAGACCAGGTAAAGCTTGTAAATGAAAGATGTTGTAACATCATCAGTTCTTTGTTGTTTGTCTTTGTGTTCTTACGATGCTCTTTGCAGGTTATGAACAGATTAATACACTGGTACTAACTATGCTTGCTCCTAGGATTCCGTCACTCCAGCATGATGACCTTATAACATTGAAATGGTTGAAATAAATGTCCTATACTGAAAAACACCTACTGGCAATCCATAGACAACTACCAAAGTTTCCCCCAGGTCTGTTACCACCCAGGAATACAATCATGATAGCCCCTTCAAGGGGTCATACATGGCCGAGATATACAACATAGTAATTAGCGAACTATGGTTTGAAGGTTGTTTCGAAAAAATAAATACAATCCCAACTTATCTTTCAAAGTAAACATTGACATTTTTTATCAGCCTGAGGCATTGGGCTTGGCAATTTTGGCAAACATGCAGATTTTTATGAACTGAAAAAAGGACATTGTTTTATTATTGTTTTTGGTCCCCGAAGGTTTCTCGAAGGAATATAGGTTTGCGCTTCGTCCGTCCGTCCGTCCGAGAAGTTTGTCAGGAACATATCTTCTATACTATTTCACCTGGAGTAACCAGATTTGGTGTACAAGGACATCACTGGATTGCGGTCTGAAGAGTGCAAGAAGGTCACTTTTACCTCACTGTGTCCTATATGATTTGCCATTTGACCTTAACTTTTGAAAAAGTTTGACTGGGGCATACCTTCTTTACTATTTTACCTGGAGTAACCAGATTTAGTGTATAAGGACATCTTTGGATGGCGGAGTGAGGAGTGCAAGAAAAATGTCACTTTGACCAAATAGTGTCCAATGCTTTGACCTTTGACCTTAACTTTTGAAAAAAAGTTGGTCTGGGGCATATCGTCTCTACTATTTCACCTGGAGTAAACAGATTTATGTCCAGTGATATATTTGAATGGAGGAGTGCAGAGTGCAAGATTTAGGTCACAGTGACGTATGACTTGACCTTTGAACTTTACTTTTGAAAATATTTGTACGGGGCATATCTTCTATGCTATTTCACCTGGAGTAACCAGATTTGGTAAGCAAGGACACTATCATCACAAAGGTTACTGAGCTATATGCGCTCGCTTATAGGCAGTGCCTATTTCATATTATACTTTGGTTGATGTTCCTTCGACATTTGAGGCTATTATTAGATCTAGGGCAAGGAAATATCTGCAACAGTATAGATAGTATAATTTTGTTAAATTTCCAGAGCGATCTGCTCTTTCATCAAGACACACAAAAATGGATGACAGGGGTCTATAACAAAATATAGAAGAAAGAAAATGATATACTATCTTCACCGTTGACCGAAGGATTTTGGCACAAAATCAAAGATGTGGTCAGGATAACAGGGAGTAAATATATATATAACAATATCTTGTGGATATCTTTTGTACCATTTATACATGTAAATATACATGTTTCTCTCACAATTTACGGAATTATCTGCAGTGCGTTTTCATGATTCTTCTGTAACCTCCTAGGGTATGATAGATGTTCACGTGACGTCATGGCAAATATTTTAACCCCACGGGAACAATAGGATATGACATCAAAATCAGCTTCGCAGGAGAGTTGGTATATAAATCAAGATAAAAAACAGATGATTAATACTTTAAAAGCTATTGTTTTCAACAATTGCGTTTCTTGGAATGATTTGAGAAAAATAAGCATCCCTTTCTTTGACAGCCTCTGACAATCTCCAATTCTCGAGGGGATTCGTTTGTATATTTTCTAGAGCCCCGGGTAAAGCAACTACAGTAATCACCCCTCGGGTAAACCAACTACAGTAATCAGCCCTCGGGTAAAGCAACTACGGTAATAACCCCTCGGGTAAAGCAACTACAGTTATCACCCCTCGGGTAAAGCAACTACAGTAATCACCCCTCGGGTAAAGCAACTACAGTAATCGCCCCTCGGGTAGAGCAACTACAGTAATCACCCCTCGGGTTGGATATTTCTTTGTGACACCTTCAGTGAATTATCTCCCATGCTTTCTCTGTCACCGCAAAGATAAGAGTTGATGACATGCTGATCAAAACACTAAGATTACGTCAAGGGAAACATAAGCAATCAGCTTTCGACAGGATGGGAGAAAAATAATTATCCCCTTACCTTGAAAGTGGAACAGTAAAATCTCCAACTCTCAGGGTGATTATTTTATAGTTTAATCCTCGACAGAGCTTCGGGAAGGCAACCAAAATAATCAACTCTCGTGTTTGAATTTCTCTGTCACGCCCTCAAGAAAACTGAAGATTCTTTTAATCAACAAGGTAAATCGAATTGATCTTTGTCAACGTTATCAAACATTTACCTTTCGGCCGTATTAAGCGACCATTCTAAATCAAATATAATACATATATTAATACATAGCTTCCTATAAATATTTCTCTGGATATCCTTATTTCAGTTAAATGATGAGATTCTTTTTTACTTCTTATTTCTAGTATTTGTTACAAGTCATCAGTGGATGACTGCCGTCCACCCCATGCAGGACAGCGATCCGGTCATGCACTCGATCCAAAAATATATTTCATAAGTCATGGCATGACCAATGAGGCATTATTATCACCCATATAAAATAGGAGCTAAATCGTGGTTATAATTGTAGACACGTTAATTTGTGAACCTTTGGCTTTGTCAGCCTGATTGGTCGCAGTCTTGCAAAAAATCCATAAGGATTGACCCGTATGTGATAATCTAGGAAAAAGACGCACGAATCCACTTTAAGCTCTTCACGATAGGTTGAAATAATTGCCTATCGGCCATTATAACCTCCTCTCGGTGGATAGCCTATTCAGAATGCAAATACTAACTAACTCAAGTTCAATTGTAAAATCTCACAAAGAATATTAATATTGATTATACTATCGTGTTTTGTCGATCTGCACTAAACCCAACAGCACACACAGGTTATACTCTGCTATGTTTTTTGTCGATAAAATAACAAACACTTAAATTTGCGAAAATGAGCATTTATTCTAAATGCCAGAAATCGAACATATGTATACATCTTTGTGTTGATTTTTATAATAAGGTGTACAAAGAACCAAAAACAGATGGAGCTTGCTTCAAAATAAACACCATTTGTAATAAAAAGATGTACAACAAATGAAACAAAATTTAAAATGAAGATGTGCAATAATTATTTGTTCACACAATAGTACATAAAGGTGGATACAAATCAGGGGAGGAGAAGGATAACTGATTTTTTAAGGAGATTTTTTCAAAATGTCAGCATGGAAAAAAAATCTGCACAGGTCACGTGACTTTAGTACACCAAAACATCACGTGACTACTTCTATAGGGATGGACTAGTTTAAAAACCGGAAAAATATCCGCCATCCGGAACCAACAAAATATAACAAATAAAAATTTCATATACTAACCGGATAATATAAATTACTTTATGCATTGCATACATACAATTATGTTATCGTGTTTAGTCTGCACTAAACCCAACATCACACACAGGTTATACTTTGCTATGTTTTATGTCGATAAAATAACAAACACTTAAATTGTCGAAAATGAGCATTTATTCTAAATGCCAGAAATCGAACATATGTATACATCTTTGTGTTGATTTTTATGATAAGGTGTACAAAGAACCAAAAAATATTGGGCTTGCTTCAAAATAAACGCCACAAACTTGAACTTAAATATTACCATATTTCTGTTCAAGTGCCTCTGCCGGTCACTCATCCCTGTGTAACAGTCTCAATATTAGCTTTGTATGATGGGTTTCTTATCACCCAGAACCTATTTGTACATTTTATGAACGTTTACCCACCTGTGCGAGTGAAACGATTACATGTATCTTCCTATGCAGGGAAAATCATTAAACAGTTACTTACATTAAAGATATAAATTCGTATGTTACCTTGAATGAAGAATAATCACTTAAAATATATTATTGAATACCTTATCCCTCTCCCCCTCGGTACCAATATCAATATAAGTTTTAAATTGAATACAAAATAAAATCACCTCTTGATAGTTCACAGTATATTAATGTACAAGATTCGTATGAGAAAATAAACATGCATGTTAACTAAGCATGCTATTTGTAAAGAGCATTAACGTTATTAAACACTCGCTAGCATCGTTGTGTTTCCAGTAGTGTTATGTGTGTACACATGCACGTGTGAACGTTTTGCTTTATAACATAACAAAAAATAATACACGATGGCAAATTTTGTCCTGACATGTATGATCATTGTGGTAAATGTGTGTGTGACCTTTTACAAACCAGCGATTCACATCCTTTCCACAGACTTCTACCTAAAATACCTTACAATTTGTACCAAGAGTTATCGTGACCCTCCCTATAGTTACAATCTAACCTCACAGTCACTGGTGACTTTGCTGTTGGTCCATTCATGACCTACAACAATGTCACTGGAAACTTATATACTTTGAAGAAAGCTTTACCCTCCAGAGCACTCAGTTTCGTCTACAATTTTTATTTCGAAGAATCCATGATGTGTTTCCTTTTGTTTTGGTGCCTCATCCGTTTTTGTTGTCTTTTGTATCGGCTTTGTGTTGACGATGTTGTTTTTTTTATCAAATTCTTATCATAAATAATCTGTTTCTCAAATTCATATCTGTTGAAGGAAGACATTCCTAAACTTATCGGTTAAACACTTAATACAGATATATTCATGTCGATTTTGGTAAATCCTGAAAGTAGTTCCTGAATACAGCTGTTGTTATTGTTGTTTTACCATATGTGTTATCAGACAGATTCATCTTTCACAGAAGATTTCAACCCCAGTCCTAAAGCCCTCTCCGTACGCCAGTTCCAGCTGCACTCACAAGCATTTGGATACTCTCCCTCTTCATTCCCAAGCTCCATAACAGCTAGGGTTCTGGTCCCTAGCTCTAACGCCGTAATAGCATCCTCATCCATCAGGGTTGTGCTGTAAGCATTTATAGACCACTGGACAATTCATATGTTTTACCTACTCCCTCGTATGTGTTGTTTCGCACCTTGTCCCACCAGATTCTCCATTCTGGATGACCACAACACTTTATAAGGCCGTATCCTTCTCAAACACACAAAAAAGAACTTAATGCCAAGATCTTATTCTCATCTCCCATTCATTTATACCTCAGTGAATATTAATATTGACTTTCTTTGTCCTGCTCTTTTCTAGTTCCTGTGTAAGCGGTACGAAACAGGAAGGCGATATATGTTAAAGGCACATTGGTTATATTTGGGATTCTCCACTAATCCTATCTGTGTGTATTATCCACTAATCCTATCTATGTGTATTATGTTGGTGTGGGTTAAACTAGGTCATTCCACACACTTGGGCTTCCCATCGTCGCTGCTTTCATCTTTCCCTTCCTTATTCATTGTATCCTCCTCCTTCTGCCGGATCTGCTCGTGTTGTAAGTCGTAAGATCTTCAACGTTAAAAAGGCTTTTATGGGTAACTTTCTCTGTTTGCTGGATTTTTTTCAGTAAAACTAGTGAGGCCTTACTCGACGCAATGAACGTATGGGGCAGATATGGCAAGCCAAGTTGTCATTTATTCATGGAGCAATGTTGATCCAGTACTTAACCAAATTATATAAGATATCTCATATAGTATATAAGATATCTTATAAATTATATAAGATATCTTATAAACATATGAGATATCTTATAAACATATAAGATATGTTTACTAGTTTGCATAATCTGTATACAAATCATTATATAACCTTCTCAATATTTCTTTATAAAGATATCTTTGTTGTGTTTTATAATAAACAAGAGGCACTGAGTTAGGACAAGTCTTTCTAACAAAAGTGTATCCAAGTTTTGATGCTCAGCAATATATATATATATATTACTACATCCAGGTATAACACATGTAGTTACTACTACAGACAGGTATTACACATGTATTTACTATTACAGACAGGTATTACCCATGTATATATTATCACAGATAGGTATTACACATGTAATTACAACTACAGACAGGTACTACACATGCATATACTATCACAGATAGGTATTACACATATAAATACTACTACAGACAGGTATTAAACATGTACTACTACATACATGTATTACACATGACTATACTATCACAGACAGGTATTACACATGTAATTACTAATACAGACATGCTGTAAGTGTTACCATGTATCTGGCTTGTGTGAAATGACTTTTAGGTCACAAAATACAATTGTTTCTCCACAAAATATATCTAGTGATCAATATCTCAAAGACTTTAAAGAACATGCACCTGATGATGAAATATCACTTATCTGTATACATATGTATCAAATAATGAAATATTACTTCTTGTCTGTAATAGTATAAGTAAATACAAGTTTATAACCAGTTTGAAACAATGAATTAATGTTCCTTACATTACAGTATATTGATAGAACATAGAATTACAAATACATAACTATGTTCTTTAATGTCTGTGATAGTTAAAAGAATTTTATCTGAAACAATATAATTAAAGATACATAGCCTGTCTGTGATAAGAAATACAGGTGTATGACCAGTCTGAAACAGTAAATAAAAAAAATGTGTTCCTATGTCTATCTATATGTTATACTCCACAGAGACCAAAATGGCTTTAATGCGGTCTGTGATATTAGCAGCCTAAACAATTAATAAATGTTCCTAATATGTTTGTTATAGTTAATACAAGTTTATAACCAGTCTGAAAACAATTAATAAATGTTAATTACCTGTCTGTGAATTTGTACGGGTAATATTACAATTTTATCAAATTACTTTAAAAACATTTAGAGGAAATCCGTGAAGAAAATCAAGATAAAACATTTTAATGAATAAATTGTAAGTAATACATGCAGTAGGATCGTTTTCCTTCAGTTATGAAATACATAGGAACATCCCTTTCTCCACCACTTACCCCCATCTACTTTATAAAGCTTAACCTTTTAAAATAATGTTAATACCGCTCTAACCAGACCTATTTGGCGGCATTAAACTCCTACTTTTACTTTCATATACTTCATTTCCGGTTAAGAGATACGAAACTAAGGCTTTCGATTTAATGCTTTACCAAGCGCTGTGGAGGAGGGTTTATTATCTCAAATTCAAACTCGTTCTTTATAAGATATCTTATAACCGAATTATATAAGATATCTTATTTAATTTTGTTTATAAGATATCTTATATATTATATAAGGTATCTTATAAAAGATATAAGATATCTCATTTTATTTTCTTTATAAGATATCTTATATCTTTTACGAGATATCTTATATAATATATAAGATATCTTATATCTTTTATGAGATATCTTATAAAGAAAGGTATATAAGATATCTTATAAAATATATAAGATATCTCATTTATTATATAAGATATCTCATAAAGTATATAATATATCTCTTAAAGTATATAAGATATCTCATAAAGTATATAAGATATCTTATATAATTAAATAAGATATCTTATATAATTTGGTTAAGTACTGGATCAACATTGCTCCATGCATAAATGACAACTTGGCCTGCCATAGGCAGAACATATTTTATTCTAATATTATTTTGGCATCAATTTACTAGATTTTATACAGTTTTTTTCCATATATCTCTCATCAGTTACCCCCTCCTTTTGCATAAGCATCTCTTCCTCCTGACCGTTTACCCGTTCCTTTTCACTGCTGCCTTCTAACCCCCAAAAGGGGCCGCGATGGTTAAGGTGTTTGACCGTATATAATCACTAGCCCTCCACCACTGAGTCACAGGTTTGACGCCTCATGTATTGGCCTCAGGTCTGTGGTTTTTCTCAAGGGACTCTGGTTTTCCTTAACCATCAAAACCTGGCTCGTCCTTAAATGATCATAATTGTTATTAAGACGTAAAGCACAAACAAACAAGCATATACCACCCATTATATACGTCTCAGTAGAATGTCTGTCACTGTATCTGCCTAACTCACAGACCATTGACCTCATGTAAGTCGACTCATCCTCTCCTGTCCACCTGACGTTATCACCCTGAAGACATTATTAACCTTGTCTTTCTTCAACCCTTCCACTACTGATGTCAACGAAAATTCAGTTTAGATTTTGGATAGGAGAAATATTTTAGTGATAAGTCCTGGGCATACACGATCAATTCGGCTTCCTCCCTCCCTTTGAGCCAAATATATCCTAGCTTTGCGTGTAGAAACGAATTTTCTCAATATGAAATGAAAAACGTCGGAGATATTGTCACTGCTCAGTGAGTGCACTTTCTACAATGAAGTTAAAGACCCCTCTTGTTCAAACATGTCAACCTAACACTTTTTATTTTCGAATCAACAGTTAAAGACAGCTTCTATGATAAAATAGTTTAAACATAATATTTGATAAAAATGAAAATAAAAAAAATCTACAATTGATTTTTGAACTACAACAACGTTGTCTATTCCTTGTATTAACCACGGACACGTTAGATACATAACAGGATGTGATTTCCCACTATCGTGTTATTGACACTAGTCACGAAATCAAATATTACATTCTTACCGCCGTGATCATGCCATCGAACGATTACAGTTCGACGGCAAAATGTACGTTGGAAAAATGTCAAAGTCTCCCACAAAAAAAAAAAAAAAAAACAGGGGAAGATGCCTTTGAGCCTCTTTGACATTCTTATACTAGTTCTTATATACCAGGACGATCTCAGCTGTGTATTAATTTAAAGTAACCGAAGTGATTCTGACACAATCCGGAAACAAGAGAGCTGCCGAGGGGCAGCATATCCCCCGAAAACACAACCTTTTAGCTTTTTAATCTATGAACATATAGATAATTTGTGTTTGATAAGAGTTGTTCAGTCGTAACTCATTGAAACAATTCTTAGATCAAAGAGCGGAAATTTATCATTGTAATAAACAGGACACGAAACGGTCTGAAAAACACCGTCCTTCTTATTACCTTTGGTCAAAAACTGTAGGATTTATTGTCACAATATAATTACCAAAGGGACATTACTCCGAACAAATGCAGCAATATGGCCCTAAAACAGTGAGCTATACGCCAAGATAGATTATAGGAGATTTGGAAATTTTGTGTACATAATATAAATGGATTTTCTTTACAGCAATGAAGCCTTAGAACAATGGAAAGCGCTTAAGGAGGAATCAAAGGTTCGTCCGCCACTGAGAGTTGCCAGGCCGGTTGATGTAAAACTTGGCACTTTTATTGTGTAAACGTTATATCTGAACCAGTCAAAGATATAGTGGCTATTTGTGGATTGTTCTGGTGAGATCTCGGGAGTTCGCGTATGCATAATGATGACGTGAACATGGCATCATCCCTGCTTCTGGTGCGAGAAGTTGCCGTAAGGAAAATGCTTCGCATGCTTATACTCTTGACATAAATATAAGTAATTGATATTTTAAATCTTTTCCATCCAATATAATTCTAGCATTTATGGAATTTTATTGCAGCAAATTTAACCACAGCTTTTTCGACAGATTGCGGCACGGTAAATTTAACCAAGCGCTACAAGCGCAAAAATCATTGTCAAAAGTCATTTATATAAAACTTTTCCTTTGTTTGTAGTGATGAAATCCATTGAAAAGGAAAAGGAGACGAATGTCAAAGTAAAGACGTGTTAATCTTCAAATCTCACAAAAAAAAATGAAAAACACACACACAACAAATCATTTTCAAAAACTTACATTGATTCAGAGACTAGTCCGGAATGTAGTACACAACACAAGGTCCATGTTTGGAATAAATGTTATAAGCACCATCACATTGGTCAACACCATTTGGTCGACTATTCCCCATGCCATGTCTAGCTAATCAATTCGTAATGTGACCATTCCGATACCTATTCCCCATGCCATGTCCAGCTAATTAATTTGTAATGTGACCATTCCGATACATGTTATTTTACCTGCCGTGACGACATAAATGTCTGTTTATGTAAAGGTAAGATATCACACAGGTGCGATAGGTTAGTTGATGGAGATAAATATCGATTTTAGGGATGTGTGAAAGATATGATCTGACTGACGTAAATATGACCACGCCCAATGAACGATGTGTAGGGGGTATGCTGTGAAATATTTGAAATACGAATAATCGTATTTAAGATAATCAGGAAGAATAGTAGTTTATCATTATAGTGAACGTATACATTGTGTACTACAATAACGGAAACCACAATACACAATAAAGGAAACCACAATACACAATAAAGGAAACCACAATACACAATAACGGAAACCACAATACACAATAATGGAAACCACAATACATAATAAAGGAAACCACAATACACAATAATGGAAACCACAATACACAATAAAGGAAACCAAATGTACTGTAACACTTTCACATCTTCTTAGACTTGTCAACACTATTACCTACAGATCAAGGCGTTTACTATTCCCTTATCTCAGCAAAATAGATAAACGTGTTAACACAGTGTTATTTTTGTAATACCGAGAATCACCACAACGTAACTCTAAGAAAAATCCTTATGATGCCAAACACTCGGAAAGCCTCATACTTGACAATTTAATAACTTTCCGCTTGGGCTGAAATCACCTTATCTTACTCCCAAGGAGGGTGAAAGATTCTATTTATCTCCTTGAATCATAAACATATCAAAATATTGTCTTCGAGCTGAGATGTCGTTGTTTTTTTTTGATTCCTGTAGTTGTCCTTCCGTATTCACTTATATTCCTTGTGTGCTAACGCTGTGGAGTTTGTCATTTTGAGGTCACGCTGTAGTGTTTGTCTTGTATAGTCACGCTGTAGAGTTCATCCTTATATAGTCACGCTGTAGAGTTTGTCCTCGTATAGTCACGCTGTAGGGTTTGTCCTTGTATAGTAACGCTGGTCGGTATTTCCTTGTATAGTTTCATTGAAGAGTTTTTTCTTGTATAGTTACGCGGTAGAGTTTGTCCTTGTATAGTCACACTGGTCGGTATTTCTTTGTATAGTCACGTTGTAGAGTGTGTCCTTGTATACTCACGCTGTAGAGTTTGTTATTGTATAGTCACGCTATAGAGTTTGTTATTGTATAGTTACGCGGTAGAGTTTGTCCTTGTATAGTCACGTTGTAGAGTTTGTCCTTGTATAGTCAAACTGGTCGGTTTTTCCTTGTATAGTCACGCTGTAGAGTTTGTCCTTGTATAGTCATGTTGTAGAGTTTGTCTTTGTATAGTCACGCTGTAGTGTTTGTCCTTGTTAAGTTACGTTGTAGAGTTTGTTATTGTATAGTCACGCTGTAGAGTTTGTCCTTGTATAGGCACGCTGTAGAGTTTGTCCTTGTATAGTCACGCTGTAGAGTTTGTCCTTGTATAGTCATGTTGTAGAGTTTATCCTTGTATAGTCACGTTGTAGAGTTTGTCTTTGTATAGTCACGCTGTGGTGTTTGTCCTTGTTAAGTTACGCTTTAGAGTTTGTTATTGTATAGTCACGCTGTAGAGTTTGTAAAGTCAGAGTGCATAAGTTGCCCTTGAAAATCCTACTGTAGATTTTGTCCTTGTATAGTCACGCTGTAGAGTTTGTCCTTGTATAGTCACGCTGTA
>NW_018480077.1:887415-906454 GCF_002113885.1 Mizuhopecten yessoensis | reverse complement strand
GAGTTTGTCCTTGTATAGTCACGCTGTAGAGTTTGTCCTTGTATAGTCATGCTGTAGAGTTTGTTATTATATAGTCACGCTGTAGAGTTTGTCCTTGTATAGTCACGCTGTATAGTTTGTCCTTGTATAGTCACGCTGTAGAGTTTGTCCTTGTATAGTCATGCTGTAGAGTTTGTCTTTGTATAGTCATGCTGTAGAGTTTGTCCTTGTATAGTCATGCTGTAGAGTTTGTTATTGTATAGTCACGCTGTAGAGTTTGTCCTTATATAGTCACGTTGTAGAGTTTGTACTTGTATAGTCACGCTGAAGAGTTGGTCCTTGTATAGTCACGCTGTAGAGTTTGTAAAGTCACAATGCATAAGTTGCCCTTGAAAATCCTACTGTTGAGTTTGTCCTTGTATAGTCACTTTGTAGAGTTTGTCCTTGTATAGTCACGCTGTAGAGTTTGTCCTTGTATAGTCATGCTGTAGAGTTTGTCATTGTATAGTCACGCTGTAGAGTTTGTCCTTGTATAGTCATGCTGTAGAGTTTGTCCTTATATAGTTACGCTGTAGAGTTTGTCCTTATATAGTCACGCTGTAGAGTTTGTTCTTGTATAGTCACGCTGTAGAGTTTGTCCTTGTATAGTCATGATGTAGAGTTTGTTATTGTGTAGTCACGCTGTAGAGTTTGTCCTTGTATAGTCATGCTGTAGAGTTTGTCCTATTATAGTCATGCTGTAGAGTTTGTTATTGTATAGTCACGCTGTAGAGTTTGTCCTTGTATAGTCATGCTGTAGAGTTTGTCCTTATATAGTTAAGCTGTAGAGTTTGTCCTTATATAGTCACGCTGTAGAGTTTGTCCTTATATAGTCATGCTGTAGAGTTTGTCCTTATATAGTTACGCTGTAGAGTTTGTCCTTATATAGTCACGCTGTAGAGTTTGTTCTTGTATAGTCACGCTGTAGAGTTTGTCCTTATATAGTCACGCTGTAGAGTTTGCCCTTGTATAGTCACGCTGTAGAGTTTATCTTTGTATAGTCATGCTGTAGAATTTACCTACATATAATGTATATATAAGGACCGGCTGTGGATATTTTACGTTTTATTAGAACGAAATAAACAAAACCATATCGTAATCGATATCAACAGAATCTATCAGGTTGTAGGTTGAAACAACGCAATTGCAACCCGACTATAAGATGTTTCAGATTCAGGCTGCCAAGAGTCCTTGTTTTCTTTTAATAATGTAAATATATCACAATATCATTGCGTCATTTTGTCACGCATTTCATATCTGATCAACATTTTGAAGCATTATTTGTAAAACTAGATTCGTGAAGTTCTAGTGATTTGTAGTATATCAAAAAAGTCTGTAACCTATGTCAAACATAAGGTAAACTGCCTCACCTCATGTGCTAAACATAAAGATATTTCCGTTGGCTAAACATAAATGTTCTGTCCCCGGTGCTACATATAAATGTTTTGTGTTCTGTGCTACACATACAGGTTTCTGTCTCCTGTGCAACACATACATGTTTCTGTCCCCTGTGCTACACATACAGGTTTCTGTCCCCTGTGCTTCACATACATGTTTCTGTCGCCTGTAACACACATACATGTGTCTGTCCCCTGTGCTACACATGAAGGTGTCTGTCCCCTGTGCTTCACATACATGTCCTGTCGCCTGTCACACACATACATGTGTCTGTCCCCTGTGCTACACATAAAGGTGTCTGTCCCCTGTGCTACACATAAAGGGGTCTGTCCCCTGTGCTTCACATACATGTGTCTGTCGCCTGTAACACACATACATGTGTCTGTTCCCTGTGCTACACATAAAAGTGTCTGTCCCCTGTGTTACACATAAAGGTGTCTGTCCCCTGTGCTTCACATAAAGGTTTCTGTCCCCTGTGTAACACATAAAGGTTTCTGTCCCCTGTGCTACACATAAAGGTATCTGTCCCCTGTGCTACACATAAAGGTGTCTGTCCCCTGTGCTACACATAAAGGTTTCTGTCCCCTGTGCTTCACATAAAGGTTTCTGTCCCCTGTGTTACACATAAAGGTTTCTGTCCCCTGTGTCAAACATACAGGTTTCTGTCCCCTTCGCTACACATAAAGGTGTATGTCCCCTGTGCTTCACATACATGTCCTGTCGCCTGTAACACACATACATGTGTCTGTCCCCTGTGCTACACATAAAAGTGTCTGTCCCCTGTGTTACACATAAAGGTGTCTGGCCCCTGTGCTTCACATAAATGTTTCTGTCCCCTGTGTTACACATAAAGGTTTCCGTCCCCTGTGCTACACATAAAGGTGTATGTCCCCTGTGCTACAAATAAAGGTGTCTGTCCCCTGTGCTAAACATAAAGGTTTCTGTCCCCTGTGCTACACATACAGGTTTCTGTCATCTGTGTTACACATAAAAGTTTCTGTCCCCTGTGCTACACATAAAGGTTTCTGTCCCCTGTAACACACATACAGGTTTCTGTCCCCTGTGCTACACATAAAGGGTTTTGTCCCTGTGCTACACATACATGTGTCTGTCCCCTTTAACACAGGTGTATATGTCCCCTATGGCAAACTTAATTGTAGTATCTGTCCCTTTTTCCCACACATGTTGGTGTTGTTGAGCAATTGGAGAACTTTATCATTATGACAAAAGAGCATTGAAGACTTGTCGACAATTATCAGTTCCCATGTGTTCAAAAACTAATTACGGTAATGATTCGTTTAACCTTCAAAAGAAACGTTTGGGGGAACGTTTCAAAAGTTTCAAAAAATATGTTTCCTGCTTGATGGGTTTATCTATGGATAGTTTTTAAATCTCTTTAAAATCAGTTTTTAAATATTTAAATGTTACTGGAATTTAAGAATCGTAAAATCCGATGACTTGATAGTAAAATAAGTTTAAGTTGCAATTAAAATCTTGTAGATTACAAAAGTTGCCAATACGTAATGCCGCGATCATCTTTCAAACGATTTGATGAAAAGAATTTGAATTAGCGAAATGAAAAATCGGATTTACATCAATTGTTTTCTCTCTAATTTTTTGTGAGATATTTGAAATGCGATATATTTTCCTTGCGTATCGACTGATCCTTACAATTCATTTCAGTAAAGTGCATGTTAGCAATTTATCTTGTTTGGGTCACAGGGGAGTGATATGTATTTGATATGTGGTATGAGGTCACGAGCTGTTTCCGTTGTGTAAGCTCATTCAAAACACAGACTGAATGATGTGTTTGGATAGACTAAGCGAAAAATGATTAAAGCGAGAACCACTGGTATTGTATGGAGCATATACAGTACTTCTAATTGTACAAGGTGAGTACAAACGTCCTCACTAAGAGTACACATTGGTAGTTACACTGGTAGTCACACTGGTAGTCGTCACACTGGTAGTCATACTGGTAGTCACACTGGTAGGTATGCTGACGGGCATAGAGGACCATCTGTACCGGTCGTAGGTGCGCTGACATATACGCCCACACGAATGGTACACACTGGTAGATGTCTCAACGAGTACAAAGGCCATCACTTAGGTTACAAGCTGGTAGATATGTTGACGGGTATAGACGCCAACATCAAGGGTACACACTCGTACATACTACGGATACAAACTGGTGGTAGCACTGGTAGGAATCTTGACGGGCATAGACGCCCACACAAATGCTACACACTGGATGATGAGATTACACACTACACACTGGTAGGTATGTTGACGGGTACAGATGTCCACTCTAAGGGTACACACAGGTAGGTATGTTGACGGGTACAAACGCCCTCACTATGTGTACACACTATTAGGTATGTTGACGGGTACAGACGCCCTTACTATGTGTACACACTATTAGGTATGTTGACAGGTACAGACGCCCTTACTATGTGTACACATTGTTAGTTACAGAATGAATGTTGACGGGTACAGATGCCCTCACTATGTATACACACTGTTAGTTACAGAATGTATGTTGATGGGTACGGATGCCCTCACTATGTATACACACTGTTAGTTACAGAATTTATGTTGACGGGTACAGATGCCCTCACTATGTATACACACTGTTAGTTACAGAATGTATGTTGACGGGTACAGATGCCCTCACTATGTATACACACTGTTAGTTACAGAATGAATGTTGACGGGTACAGATGCCCTCACTATGTATACACACTGTTAGTTACAGAATGAATGTTGACGGGTACAGATGCCCTCACTATGTATACACACTGTTAGTTACAGAATGAATGTTGACGGGTACAGATGCCCTCACTATGTATACACACTGTTAGTTACAGAATGAATGTTGACGGGTACAGATGCCCTCACTATGTATACACACTGTTAGTTACAGAATGAATGTTGACGGGTACAGATGCCCTCACTATGTATACACACTGTTAGTTACAGAATGAATGTTGACGGGTACAGATGCCCTCACTATGTATACACACTGTTAGTTACAGAATGAATGTTGACGGGTACAGATGCCCTCACTATGTATACACACTGTTAGTTACAGAATGAATGTTGACGGGTACAGATGCCCTCACTATGTATACACACTGTTAGTTACAGAATGAATGTTGACGGGTACAGATGCCCTCACTATGTATACACACTGTTAGTTACAGAATGAATGTTGACGGGTACAGATGCCCTCACTATGTATACACACTGTTAGTTACAGAATGAATGTTGACGGGTACAGATGCCCTCACTATGTATACACACTGTTAGTTACAGAATGAATGTTGACGGGTACAGATGCCCTCACTATGTATACACACTGTTAGTTACAGAATGAATGTTGACGGGTACAGATGCCCTCACTATGTATACACACTGTTAGTTACAGAATGAATGTTGACGGGTACAGATGCCCTCACTATGTATACACACTGTTAGTTACAGAATGAATGTTGACGGGTACAGATGCCCTCACTATGTATACACACTGTTAGTTACAGAATGAATGTTGACGGGTACAGATGCCCTCACTATGTATACACACTGTTAGTTACAGAATGAATGTTGACGGGTACAGATGCCCTCACTATGTATACACACTGTTAGTTACAGAATGAATGTTGACGGGTACAGATGCCCTCACTATGTATACACACTGTTAGTTACAGAATGAATGTTGACGGGTACAGATGCCCTCACTATGTATACACACTGTTAGTTACAGAATGAATGTTGACGGGTACAGATGCCCTCACTATGTATACACACTGTTAGTTACAGAATGAATGTTGACGGGTACAGATGCCCTCACTATGTATACACACTGTTAGTTACATAATGAATGTTGACGGGTACAGATGCCCTCACTATGTATACACACTGTTAGTTACAGAATGAATGTTGACGGGTACAGATGCCCTCACTATGTGTACACACTGTTAGTTACAGAATGAATGTTGACGGGTACAGATGCCCTCACTATGTATACACACTGTTAGTTACAGAATGAATGTTGACGGGTACAGATGCCCTCACTATGTATACACACTGTTAGTTACAGAATGAATGTTGACGGGTACAGATGCCCTCACTATGTATACACACTGTTAGTTACAGAATGAATGTTGACGGGTACAGATGCCCTCACTATGTATACACACTGTTAGTTACAGAATGAATGTTGACGGGTACAGATGCCCTCACTATGTATACACACTGTTAGTTACAGAATGAATGTTGACGGGTACAGATGCCCTCACTATGTATACACACTGTTAGTTACAGAATGAATGTTGACGGGTACAGATGCCCTCACTATGTATACACACTGTTAGTTACAGAATGAATGTTGACGGGTACAGATGCCCTCACTATGTATACACACTGTTAGTTACAGAATGAATGTTGACGGGTACAGATGCCCTCACTATGTATACACACTGTTAGTTACAGAATGAATGTTGACGGGTACAGATGCCCTCACTATGTATACACACTGTTAGTTACAGAATGAATGTTGACGGGTACAGATGCCCTCACTATGTATACACACTGTTAGTTACAGAATGAATGTTGACGGGTACAGATGCCCTCACTATGTATACACACTGTTAGTTACAGAATGAATGTTGACGGGTACAGATGCCCTCACTATGTATACACACTGTTAGTTACAGAATGAATGTTGACGGGTACAGATGCCCTCACTATGTATACACACTGTTAGTTACAGAATGAATGTTGACGGGTACAGATGCCCTCACTATGTATACACACTGTTAGTTACAGAATGAATGTTGACGGGTACAGATGCCCTCACTATGTATACACACTGTTAGTTACAGAATGAATGTTGACGGGTACAGATGCCCTCACTATGTATACACACTGTTAGTTACAGAATGAATGTTGACGGGTACAGATGCCCTCACTATGTATACACACTGTTAGTTACAGAATGAATGTTGACGGGTACAGATGCCCTCACTATGTATACACACTGTTAGTTACAGAATGAATGTTGACGGGTACAGATGCCCTCACTATGTATACACACTGTTAGTTACAGAATGAATGTTGACGGGTACAGATGCCCTCACTATGTATACACACTGTTAGTTACAGAATGAATGTTGACGGGTACAGATGCCCTCACTATGTATACACACTGTTAGTTACAGAATGAATGTTGACGGGTACAGATGCCCTCACTATGTATACACACTGTTAGTTACAGAATGAATGTTGACGGGTACAGATGCCCTCACTATGTATACACACTGTTAGTTACAGAATGAATGTTGACGGGTACAGATGCCCTCACTATGTATACACACTGTTAGTTACAGAATGAATGTTGACGGGTACAGATGCCCTCACTATGTATACACACTGTTAGTTACAGAATGAATGTTGACGGGTACAGATGCCCTCACTATGTATACACACTGTTAGTTACAGAATGAATGTTGACGGGTACAGATGCCCTCACTATGTATACACACTGTTAGTTACAGAATGAATGTTGACGGGTACAGATGCCCTCACTATGTATACACACTGTTAGTTACAGAATGAATGTTGACGGGTACAGATGCCCTCACTATGTATACACACTGTTAGTTACAGAATGAATGTTGACGGGTACAGATGCCCTCACTATGTATACACACTGTTAGTTACAGAATGAATGTTGACGGGTACAGATGCCCTCACTATGTATACACACTGTTAGTTACAGAATGAATGTTGACGGGTACAGATGCCCTCACTATGTATACACACTGTTAGTTACAGAATGAATGTTGACGGGTACAGATGCCCTCACTATGTATACACACTGTTAGTTACAGAATGAATGTTGACGGGTACAGATGCCCTCACTATGTATACACACTGTTAGTTACAGAATGAATGTTGACGGGTACAGATGCCCTCACTATGTATACACACTGTTAGTTACAGAATGAATGTTGACGGGTACAGATGCCCTCACTATGTATACACACTGTTAGTTACAGAATGAATGTTGACGGGTACAGATGCCCTCACTATGTATACACACTGTTAGTTACAGAATGAATGTTGACGGGTACAGATGCCCTCACTATGTATACACACTGTTAGTTACAGAATGAATGTTGACGGGTACAGATGCCCTCACTATGTATACACACTGTTAGTTACAGAATGAATGTTGACGGGTACAGATGCCCTCACTATGTATACACACTGTTAGTTACAGAATGAATGTTGACGGGTACAGATGCCCTCACTATGTATACACACTGTTAGTTACAGAATGAATGTTGACGGGTACAGATGCCCTCACTATGTATACACACTGTTAGTTACAGAATGAATGTTGACGGGTACAGATGCCCTCACTATGTATACACACTGTTAGTTACAGAATGAATGTTGACGGGTACAGATGCCCTCACTATGTATACACACTGTTAGTTACAGAATGAATGTTGACGGGTACAGATGCCCTCACTATGTATACACACTGTTAGTTACAGAATGAATGTTGACGGGTACAGATGCCCTCACTATGTATACACACTGTTAGTTACAGAATGAATGTTGACGGGTACAGATGCCCTCACTATGTATACACACTGTTAGTTACAGAATGAATGTTGACGGGTACAGATGCCCTCACTATGTATACACACTGTTAGTTACAGAATGAATGTTGACGGGTACAGATGCCCTCACTATGTATACACACTGTTAGTTACAGAATGAATGTTGACGGGTACAGATGCCCTCACTATGTATACACACTGTTAGTTACAGAATGAATGTTGACGGGTACAGATGCCCTCACTATGTATACACACTGTTAGTTACAGAATGAATGTTGACGGGTACAGATGCCCTCACTATGTATACACACTGTTAGTTACAGAATGAATGTTGACGGGTACAGATGCCCTCACTATGTATACACACTGTTAGTTACAGAATGAATGTTGACGGGTACAGATGCCCTCACTATGTATACACACTGTTAGTTACAGAATGAATGTTGACGGGTACAGATGCCCTCACTATGTATACACACTGTTAGTTACAGAATGAATGTTGACGGGTACAGATGCCCTCACTATGTATACACACTGTTAGTTACAGAATGAATGTTGACGGGTACAGATGCCCTCACTATGTATACACACTGTTAGTTACAGAATGAATGTTGACGGGTACAGATGCCCTCACTATGTATACACACTGTTAGTTACAGAATGAATGTTGACGGGTACAGATGCCCTCACTATGTATACACACTGTTAGTTACAGAATGAATGTTGACGGGTACAGATGCCCTCACTATGTATACACACTGTTAGTTACAGAATGAATGTTGACGGGTACAGATGCCCTCACTATGTATACACACTGTTAGTTACAGAATGAATGTTGACGGGTACAGATGCCCTCACTATGTATACACACTGTTAGTTACAGAATGAATGTTGACGGGTACAGATGCCCTCACTATGTATACACACTGTTAGTTACAGAATGAATGTTGACGGGTACAGATGCCCTCACTATGTATACACACTGTTAGTTACAGAATGAATGTTGACGGGTACAGATGCCCTCACTATGTATACACACTGTTAGTTACAGAATGAATGTTGACGGGTACAGATGCCCTCACTATGTATACACACTGTTAGTTACAGAATGAATGTTGACGGGTACAGATGCCCTCACTATGTATACACACTGTTAGTTACAGAATGAATGTTGACGGGTACAGATGCCCTCACTATGTATACACACTGTTAGTTACAGAATGAATGTTGACGGGTACAGATGCCCTCACTATGTATACACACTGTTAGTTACAGAATGAATGTTGACGGGTACAGATGCCCTCACTATGTATACACACTGTTAGTTACAGAATGAATGTTGACGGGTACAGATGCCCTCACTATGTATACACACTGTTAGTTACAGAATGAATGTTGACGGGTACAGATGCCCTCACTATGTATACACACTGTTAGTTACAGAATGAATGTTGACGGGTACAGATGCCCTCACTATGTATACACACTGTTAGTTACAGAATGAATGTTGACGGGTACAGATGCCCTCACTATGTATACACACTGTTAGTTACAGAATGAATGTTGACGGGTACAGATGCCCTCACTATGTATGCACACTATTAGTTACAGAATGAATGTTGACGGGTACAGATGCCCTCACTATGTGTACACATTGTTAGTTACAGAATGTATGTTGACGGGTACAGATGCCTTCACTATGTGTACACACTGTTAGGTAGATTGACGGGTACAGACGCCCTCTGACTATCTAGTCCATCATATTTTCAATTTCTAGTAAGGTGACATTAAAAAGCGTCTTTCTTTGAATACAAGTATCACAGAGTTTAACAAAACCAGTTTAGATCATTCCCTTTATATATATTTTTCCGTCGTATAACACTAATTAAGAGAGTTCTAATCACAAAACAAATCTGTATATGAGGGTTCAGATAAAAGAGATTATATTGTCTATGGTTGATTTGATCGCGACACAGAAACAATGACGAGAATTTGGTGACATTGTTTATTACAGAGACAACTCATGATAAAACCTGCATAATGCTGACAATCTGTCGCATGAAAACAAGTGAAAATAAGAAACATGATATATAAACTTATATTAATCACGGATGTAAGTGCGCAGGGATATTAATTTGGTAGGAATTGGAGTACCCGGAGAAAACCCACGTAGTCGGGCGGGAGACCCCATACTTTTTCACGTCCGATCGGGGAATCAGATCCCGGCCCATCAATATATTAAAGCCCTACGCTTAATCGAGTACCTCAGCAATATATTAAAGCCTTACGCTTAATCGGGTACCTCAGCAATATCTTAAATTCCTTCACTTAATCGAGAACAACGCCTGTTAAGTGACCCCGCACAATATTTTACTTCGAAACTCCACATTCCTGGGTTTATGGGTCTGACCGAAAAATATACTCTCATATTTTCGTGTTAGACATATTTCGCTGTATACATCGTTATTTATGTATTACTTAGAAGTAGAAACGTGAGAGACCTACCTCTGAGACCGCGCTCCTCCTGGGTGTAATTGGCAGCGCACACGAACCTGCACGTGAGGAACAGTTCAGAGTCTCCATGATTAATTAGAAAATATACCTTTGACTTTAAATCGTGCGACAACCTTGTAGAAATAGTCAAAGAAAACGATCACTTCACAAAATAATTTGTCGGCAACGTTCTTCAATTACCGGAGAACCCATATTAGTGGGGTTTTTTGTAAGTGTCAATACTAATCAAGAGGGAAATGCTGCCACCAAGGAAACGGACAGCGGTTTATTAATTAGTAAGTCGAGATCGTTGAAACGGCAGGAATAGATGCATTTCTTTTCTGTTTCATTTTGGCTGTAAGCAGATGTGTTTTTGTGTTATGTTGTTTTCTGCGACATCATTTGTGTATGCGAGTACACAGAGTTGCTCCATTAAAGGACACCGGTCTAGAGTAATTTCACTCCCCGGCAATTTTTGTAAATTGTGAACATAATTATTAAAGAATGAATCCATTTGTGCTGATTAAATAAAAAAAAAACTCGCCGTGAGAAATTCCAATTTAACAGTAATTCAAAGAGCTCGATCATTTAAGTTAAAATAAATATCCTATTTAAAGAAAGTATAATTAGATAAAAGCATTACAGATTTTAGAGTTAAGATAAAAATCGAACACATAACCACTAATGTCCTATGAAAAATGAATAGAAATCAAGCATGTTCTGTAACGACAACTATGGCTACGTATGAATGGTTATTTTTGCATAAACCTCTTTAAAATGTTATAATTTAATTTTGCCTATCTCCCCTATAATAATTTGTTTTGGTATATACGGTATGTACCGAAAAAAAATTGTGCACTTTTTTGCATAAACCGCTTCAAAAAAAAATTGTGCACTTTTTTGCATAAACCGCTTCGCGGATTTATTCAAAGTGCACAATTTTGTTTCGGTATATACCGTATATACCAAAACAAAATCTTGGTCATTCCTTAAATAGATTGTTTAGTAAACTTTACTGTTTTATCTTTACCTTCGTAAGAGTTTAAAACTTTTCTCATACGATTGCTGTCTGAATCTAGATCAGCCATTTACCCGAGCGTATAAATCGATCATGCATGAATTAATCAACGTCAAGATTGATCACTTTGACCCGGAAGCTAAGACGTTATTTATGACGTCATTTCCTCTACTTATGACGTCGTTATAGATGGCTGTAGGAATTCTGTCCAGAAAGGTACGTGTTACGTTGATTACTATTGACTCCTCGTTATGACATACATGTAAATATGTAATATTTTTGTCGCGATGAGTAGAGAGAGAAGTAATGGAAAATCAGACTATTTGTCCGACAACGGAATTAAACACATTTTGCGGAGTGGTATCAAAAACGTTGCAACTGAAAAGCATTCCCTTGTACAACAGGCTCACAAAAGTGAAGAGATGAATAAATGCAAAACGGATGTTATTAACATCAAAACGCCATCCAAATCAACAAAATCGCCGTTAGTTAAAGGAACTCGTCCTTTACGTTCAGAAAAGCCCAGTACCACAAGTAAATGCTCAGCAAGTATCTTTAAAACGCATGGATCACCGTCAGAAAAACATGTTTCTTATCGACGCAGTCCAAGACGTAAAACTTCACAGGTGACAGATTTTTCATGCGAAAAGGATTACAACCATGAAACTTATACAGTTACAAAAATATCGACGTCCAGTGTGGATCCGAAAGTAATTTCCAAAGGAAAAGTGTTAGTGAAATCGTCGTCGAGAGGTTCAAAATCAAATCAAAGCTGTTATCAAGTTTCCCATAAAACACAAACCAAAGTGTGTACTAATATAAAACAAGAGGCGGTATCTGCCGTGCAGCGTCGAAAAAAATGTTCATCTGAAAGCTCTTCTCGTATTCGCCGTAGGTCTTCATCACCAGTAAAACCTTGCTCTAATGTTGTCAAACGGGCATCTCCATCTCCAGACAAACACCACTCACCGAGATCTAGCAGGAGAAATACGTTCCCGCCTGTTCCACTTCGAATCAGTCCGAGACGAAAATCTCCCGTTAAATATTCTTATGGCAGTATACGAAGTCCTAAACGAAAAAGAAAAGCATACAATATTCGAAAAGCTTCTGTATCACCTGATAAATCGACCGCTGGAAGGACACACAACAAAGATATAGGTAGATACCTAGGAAATCAGAGTCCAGTGTTATACGGAATTCGGTCTCAAGGAAGTCCAGAATGTTCTGTAATCAAAACACGTGCTTCCTCGTCACCAATAAAAGCTCGTCTGCCGTCCGTGAAGCAAGAAAACAGTTCATCCAAACTTAAAACCAAATGGGATAGTGGCAAGAATTCACAGATGATTCACAGTGTAACATTGAAAACAGAGTTCAAATGTAACCTGAAGTCCGAAAAACACAACACTCAGAAATCTTCATGTCGTGAATCAGACTCAGCACTGTCGTCAATGTCACCTCAAAAAATAGAAAGATCGGCGACAGAGCGAGAGTTACGAAAAATCAGAGATTACTGGTCGCCAAAACAAACAGAAACCAATACAGCAAGAATATTGAGAAATGGAAGAAGTCTTGACGCATCACCATCTCCAAATACTAAAGGAGTTAGAATCAAACAAGAACCAGTAAGCGAATCAGAAAATCATGGTCAACAAAATTATGTAGGGAGTCCCCCTTTAACATCTAAAGGTGGCCAATGGACTTCTTCTGTCAGACGTGAAATACAATTCGGTGACATCGGCAGAAATACTGCTAGAAGGAAGTACGAAAGTACAACAGAGGAAGAGGACGAGGATGAAGACTCACTGTCGATACCTAGAAGAAAAAAACTAAGAAGTGAAGTAAAAAACGACGAATTGTGGGAAGGACTTCAGATTCAAAGATTCAAGAGACTAACACCAAAGAAGGAGAAAGTAGAAACACAGACTCATCTAAATACTAACGTTCAACAAGTCGGCCCATGTGGAACCTCGGTTAAGGGTGACATTTACAGTGAAACAGTGACTATTAAACCGACAAACAATATCATGCAATGTCCGGAAGCCGTAACAGATTTTGATTTCACAAAAGTTATTGTAAAGAAAGAAAGATTCGATTATGAAGATGAAGAAGACTCTTATGGTGTAGATGACGAGTCTGACGACCAAACTTTAAAAACTGTCAATGACCATCACACTTTACCAAATGCAAAAGCTGAAAAATGTCATAATTTTAAATCAGAACATACGTCTGGTTATTCTGACATGAGTACCAACGTAAATGACCTATCAACAAAAGACGAAATGTCAAATCGACCGGCTAAATCAAATCAACACCCAGAAAACAACGGGCAACCGATCGAACGAGTTGAAAATCCTACCGATAACGTTATATCAAGTCGCACTTATATTAACGAACCTTCCAAATTTGATGATTCAGACAATGAGGATATGTATGGACTCGATAGTAAGGATTTCCAATTCCAAACAGACACGTCAAAGGAGTCGCAACAATGTAATTCATCCTCATATAGCTGTGTATTGGATCTAGAATGCGATACATCAATTTCACAAACCGTCGATTCCGAGAAAGAACTGGAGGACACGTTTATGTATTACGATTTGCCATCTCCCTCTGAACTAGAGCAAGCACAGCCATCCATCGAATTTCATCAGGACGATGATTCGCCGCATTCGTTTGCAGGAGAACAAACAACAGAGAAAGCACTGCAGAAAGAACAGTCTGCTGACTTCAAAACAAAAACTAACAAAATACAGGAAAATCAAAAGAAAACGTTGGTGGTTCGTGATGAGGACAATGACAGCACGGATACTGGTACTGGATGCGATACAGAGCTTGGATCTGATGAAGAATTGACTACGGAGGTTCAAAACGATGTTGAATCTGGCTTAGTATCTCATACAAGTTTGGTGGTGCATGCTGATGTTGTTAAAGAGGAACCAACTGATGATAACATTCTTCACGGAAAACTCCATACGTTGACAGACGCACGAGCAGAAAATGAAGAGAGCTCAGGAAAAGCTTCCCTAAAGGACCAAATCGACGCCATCACAGATTCAGACACTTCAACTAATAAAGAATTAAGCGTTCATAATGCCGAAGGTGATGCTACCAAGAGGACATCCACAAGTGAAATGGGCGTGAGATGGGCAGAAGAATCAAGTCTGATAGGTGAAGAAACCGGAGATAAAAAAGGTGGGGAATTATTAAAAGATGCATCTCCGGTCAAATCAGTTATGCAAAGAGACAGAACATTGGTTGGTTGTGGTGTCCCTGAAGACATTCCCAGCACAGTCGCAGCCATGACTACTCCAATAAAATGCAGACGACCACTCACGGAGGGAACAACTCCCAAACGGAGTGTTAGACTGCAAGAAAGAAGAGAAAACACCCCGTCCAAGTGGAACGAAGAGTATGTGTTTACACCCCTAAGACGAGTAGACGAGAGTCAGACAGTCGGACGAGAACAACGAACCAGTACGAGTACCCAATCAGACGTAAAAACAACCGATCCGAGCCAAACGAAAGATATATTGAATGCCCAGAGAGAAAAAGACAATATGACGGAACAGGGAGAAATTGTATGTCCTTCTTGTTCTGACGATAGTGTTTCTGCTCCAAACAAAAAAGATGAGATGTTTTTAGATTCGTCCCCAAAGATGCAAGACACGGGAATCGAAATATCCCCATGTAATACACAGCGGACAATTATTTCTACAAGTTCAGAACAAACAACGACAGGGGAAAGCCATTTGGTTTCTTCTGATGGCCGTCCTCCACTCAAGATTCGAGTTAAGAAGTCTCTAGACGGAACAACAAGGATAGTTGCATCCCCTTCGTCAAAATCGGCCATTCTCAATATGTGCCCAGATAATACTGAACTTGTTTTAACACCGTGTGATAAAAAAGTAAAGAAAAAGATTATCCCCATGAGGAGTCTTCTGAAACCAAACTTAGTACTGAAGAAATGTTTCTCCCCATCCCCCACAACCAAACGAAAAAGGTCAAGGGCGCCGGAAGTAAGTCCAGTTGAACCTGACGACAAAACTTCTGATCAGAGTAATAAAAAGAAAAAGGAAGAGGCACCCAAGTGTAATGGGAGGGATTCCAGCAGACGACAGCAAAGGTAGGTATTTATTTCTTTATTCTTGTGTTAGTGAAGATCTTATTCAAACCATTTCGAGCATTTGTAATAACTAATCAACATGTTATTCCATTTGTTTCAGCTGTGACGTAATAATAAATACTATATATATGCAACTTGACGTCATACGCGGAAGCAGAGAAATGTTGATTTTGCGGAATATAACAGTTTATGGCTATATGAACACAAAGTGAAAAACTAAAAATTATTCTTTTATATCTTGATTTTGTACTTTACTACGGAAATGCAAGACTTGACCCGACATTTGCATGATGAATTCGCTAGTGTTTTTATGAACTCGTCCGATTGTTTCATTAAAACTAACTCAAGGGTCAATGTTTTCATTATAACTAGCTGAAACTAGATGTTTTTTTATTATAGCCAGCTGATTATTCAATGTTTTAAATTATAACCAGCTGAAGGCTAGATGATTTCATAATAATTAAATGTGAAGCCTGCTGTGGCGTCAAGATCACAATCATAATGTTAGTGATGTCTGGAAGATACTGGCTGTTAGCTATTCCTTTCATTGAAAATCAATCTTAATTTTAAGAAGTAATGTAATAAATGAAAAATCATTTTTCTTACAAAATTCGATGAAAATGTAAATATAAGTATTGAACTGCAATTTGCATAGAGTTAACATTGTCCTATAATATCGAACAAGATGGCAGACAAAAATCATAACTCGCTATCACGTGTTATTCGATTTGTCTGAACTCCTGATCAGAGGTATAGGAATGTGAATACACGTACTTAGGTACATATAAACCTGATATATATGTAATTTTTTTGTCCGTATAGAATTAATCCACGACCATTATCGATAATTTCTATACCTGTAGATAAATTTACAACCACAGATGTTTTCCGCTGGATTTACGATGTTTGCTTTGTATAGGTTCTCGTTTAGTTAGCTACTCCCTACTGGCGGTGTCTGGACATAATAATGCTTGTTTTATGATTTCTAGCATTCTAATATTTCTTTTAAAGACTGTGTAGGAGGCTGTATTTTATAGACCAAACCTTAGTATTTCAGAGTCTTATTGTGGATAAGATAAAGGAGTAATCTGAGAAATGTAGATGAGGTTTGGTATTGGAGTTCCTGGTACTGTATTTCATAACGTCAGAAACCCCTTAAAGGAATTGTATCACACAAATAAGAGTGATTCTTGTTTGTTGTTATGTATATTGTAAATATATTTATTTTATTTCTGATAATGTCTCCTAATCCGTGAAGATACTGAACGACGTTGGGTTAGACCAGATTCTTTGTATCAACAAACATGCTACCTGCATATACCACTCCATTCTTTTTCAGAGGACAGACAGACATCAACTAACGCAATACCCGTATACACCACTTCATCCTTTTTTTGTGATAGAGACAGACAGACAGACATATAGACAGACACACAGACAGACAAACAGACATCAACTAACGCATTTCCCATATACACCACTTCATTCTTTTTTGTGATAGAGAGACAGACAGACAGGCATCAACTAACGCAATACCCGTATACACCGCTTAATTCTTTTTTGTGATAGAGAGACAGACAGACAGACTGACAGACATACATCAACTAACGCAATACCCGTATACACCACTCAGATCTTATTTGTGATAGAGAGACAGACAGTCAGACAGACACACAGACACACAGACAGACATCAACTAACGCAATACCCGTATAAGCCACTTCATTCTTTTTTGTGATAGAGAGACAGACAGACAGACAGACAGACAGACAGACATCAACTAACGCAATACCCGTATACACCGCTTCATTCTCTTTTGTGATAGAGAGACAGACAGACACACAGACAGACAGACATCAACTAACGCAATACCCGTATACACCACTTCATTCTTTTTTGTGATAGACAGACAGACAGACAGACAGACAGACAGACAGACAGACATCAACTAACGCAATACCCGTATACACCACTTCATTATTTTTTGTGATAGAGAGACAGACAGACACACAGACAGACATCAACTAACGCAATACCCGTATACACCGCTTAATTCTTTTTTGTGATAGAGAGACAGACAGACAGACTGACAGACAGTCATCAACTAACGCAATACCCGTATACACCACTTCATTCTTTTTGTGATAGAGAGACAGACAGTCAGACAGACACACAGACACACAGACAGACATCAACTAACGCAATACCCGTATAAACCACTTCATTCTTTTTTGTGATAGAGAGACAGACAGACAGACAGACATCAACTAACGTAATACCCGTATACACCGCTTCATTCTTTTTTGTGATAGACAGACAGACAGACAGACAGACAGACAGACATCAACTAACGCATTACCCGTATACACCACTTCATTATTTTTTGTGATAGAGACAGACAGACAGACATAGAGACAGACAGACACACAGACAGACATCAATTAACGCAATACTGCTAAACATTTCCTTTCTTATTTTAGAGATTTTTTCCTGTACACACAGATACTAAAGCGATACATGCATACTCCACTCCATTTAGAGACACAGACAGACATGCGTGTATTCATATATATACAGACAAATAGACATAGTCTTTTTCTTGGTTGATTCAATAATTATTATTGTGTTTCAGTCATGTAAGTACCAAGGTAGAGAAAATTCCCCCAGAAAGAGCTGGTAAACGGAAGCTTGACGACGCGGACGATCTGTTGAAAAATGTGAAGGTTGGAAAACATGCCTCCATACTTTGGCTCAGGTGAGACATTTGGATATGATTCTGATTGATAATAAGCATCCGTTTCTCAGTTTTTCTGTCATACTGTCATTTTTTGCATATCTATAAGGTTGGCGTCAGCCTTGCGCGACAACCTCCAGTCTCGTTGCCTGGTAATTGATTTTTTCTAATCAATAGAATTTCCCTTACCATAGCACGTGAGTTCGATACAGATTTGCGACGTTATCAGCACGTCTAGCACGAGGCTGACGTAACCTTAAGAATATGTACAAAAATACTACATCGAAAACTGAAAGTAAATACAAGTCCCATGCTTTAAAGTATGTCTAAGTGTTTCAAGTGAAAACTAGGACAGATAAACCAGTCACATATAAACGCTGTATGCTAAATATTTCAGTGAAAATCGACGCCATTTCCTGCTCAAACATGACGAAAGCTCTCCGTCGGAAATAGACAATATGCTGAGCGACGCATGGAAAAATCTGGGTGAAAAGGAAAGATTGAAGTACTATCAAAGAGCAAGCGCCGCCACGAGGGACGAAAATAAACACTCCGACGCCAAGTCGAGGCAGCGGCAATTATCCGGGAGTAAGTTTTATTTTCTTATCAAAACGGTGGGAGGG
>NW_018480077.1:868093-887280 GCF_002113885.1 Mizuhopecten yessoensis | reverse complement strand
GGCAACGGGGAGCGAAAGTGTTTTTTACTTGTAAAATTAGAATAACATAATTACTCGAAATAAGTGAGATAATTTAAGTTGATTTTCTCTATTTAGTTGTTTATTACTATGAGCTTAACAGTTTCATGGAGATCATTCAGACTCATATCGCACATATGTATATATATTATTCTCAAAACCGAATTTATTACTTTGTAAAACCTATTAGATTTAATAAGTAAGATTTCAAATGAAGTTGATGTAAGAGACTATTCTAGACACCTTACAAGAAGACAAACAAAACTACCTGGAATCTTCACGGTGTGGGCGTTTATGCAATGTTTAACTGCATGGTATTGCAATAAAGAAAATAATATCTAAGTCCAATTTTGTTATTAGGGTAATAAGTTGCGTTTTTATTCACTATAGGTAGATAATGAACATCATTGCCGGAACAGTCTTACGTCACCCAAATGTTTGCTTCTGATAATGGTACATTCGAGACTAAAACAAGGATCAGAATGACACTGATCAGATAAAGTCTACGTTTAACGTCCTATTAACAAATAAGGTCATTTAAGCACGTGCCTCCATGTGTGTAGTGTATGCGTGCTTGCGTGTGTGTGTGCAGGAGACAAGCTATGTTGGTGCGCTTGCTTCCTTGTGATAGCGCGGATCTGATGCCGACTCTATAGTGCCATCTTACTGAATTGCCATGCCGAAGGCACCCAGAACAACATTCCCCCGGTCACATTATACTGACAACGGGTGAACCAGTTGTCGCAATTCCCCTAAAAGCTGAACGTAAAGCAGTCAGTATCAAAGTTCTACCATGTTGAAGGACTTTGGTATGTCCCGGCCTGGGGACAGAACCCATTGCCTTCCTCACTTGGGCGAACGCTCAACATTAAAGCCAAACGTGATGTGTTGCCAAGCAAGGTGCTAGGAAATAAAGGTAGTTAGAAGTAAAAAGAAAGATAAAGATCCCAAATATTGCAATGGACGCAGCGGATTAATTTTGGTCGCTTTTGTGTCCCCAAATAGAGGACACCAAAGCAAATCCCCAATTCTGCAGGGGGTTCCCACATTATTCGCAGGTGTATTCTTTTCCCGCTCCCCCGCCTGCAGTGGCGACCATAGCCCCAAGCGACTTCCTTTGGTAGTGGTCTATACAGGGGCTTTGTGCAAAATATTTATATATATATCACGTAACCTTCTTACACAAAATTTGGACTAGAAAGTATTCACCTCCATCAAATAGTCAACTTTGGTGTCATTCTAAGGGTATTCTTTTTGGCGGTGTAAAAGTTGCAGTTAGAATATCAGGCACCAATGCAAGCCTCGGTTTGACCACACATTTTACTCTCAAGAGAAACGTCCATGTCCTTTACGTATGATAGACAATTCATCTTACATAGCGTCCGTTATTGGATATGTCGGTATTGTGTCAGGAAGTTCGATATCCGATCACCACTGCTTACTCACACTGTATGTCTTTTATCTACGTTATTATTCAGCGCCATTTATTATGCTGTCAACTACATTTGTAAACACCATAGTAGTGTTTTGTGACACATCTACTATGTCCTAATTAATTAGAACGGGAGTAAAGGTAAAAAGGTGATCTAATATGGGTGACAGTGTGCGCGTGTAATGAAATGATGTTGATAAATAACATAATTAGAAAATTTGAGCTGAGCGTTCTAACTCGGCATCAAATCAACAATACATTAAAAAAAAAAAAAAGAAGAGAAATAACAAGAATTTGTACAAGAAAATGACCCTTTCAAAATCAATTTCAATTTTGAATTGATAAGTGTTATAAGGATCTGGCAGATCTGTTGTAATAATTGTGACGTCATTATTTAAACGCTTGTGAAATTACAATTGAAATATAATGTCGAATTATTACATATGTAAAAAATAATGTCGCATAGAGAATATTTCATAGCTTCCCGTTGAATACCATTAATATCTCACGTTTATAGTTTTCATGAGGACGAGTTAAAATGAAGATATAGTATGGCATACGAGTGATAATGAAGATATAGTATAGCATACGAGTGATAATGTAGATATAGTATGGCATACGAGTGAAAGATGTATGATATATAATATTCAACGGGAACACATTGAATTTCCATTTATTATATTTTTAAAGCAGCATGACGCAAAAACTGCTGTATCAAAAAGCGCGGGATTTCGTAGCGTAAAATGATGACACAAGTTCTGATGACGTCACGCTTGACAAGGCAGAGTGTCATTTTAAATGGGTTACTCAACGCACTTATATCTTTGCTGCTATTATTTGGTGAGATTTCCAAGCAGAATTAAATCAATTGTGTAGTTATGTAAACATAATGTATGTTGCAAAGGCGTAACAAAACTACCACTTATTCTGCCGTCGCTTCATCTGAACTTGAAACTGAAAATCTACGTAGTGAATTGAAAGTAACGTTCTGATTGGACAATATTAAAAGTGATATGTTTATCTGTTAATCGTTCGTGAAACCTGCCCTGTTTTTAAGTATTCTCATATCAAATTAAATAGCTGTAATTTTCAAATCTAAAACGTCGCTGGACAATATGCGATGGATACTGGTAAGATAGTAACTGTGCTTTTAAGAAACTTGTTGGACACAAGTATATTGAAATACCTTGTACTATTAAATAAAACATCTTCTCTCTAACATATTCACATATATTCACATATACTAATTACACTCTGGAAAACTACAAATGAATCAAAATTATGTTGATCATATGAACAATAAAATTCGTAAAATTTCAATTAGAATTCTTATTAGAATATGAGTATTGTTATAAGCCAAGACGAGGTGTTTAGATCACGGAGCTAGGTCAAAGGTCAAGTATGCGATGAAATATTGTTAGTTTTTCTTTTTCACATTTTTTTTAAACAATGAAGCTATTCACTTGTAATACGGTCACTCGACCAACAGCTTCTTCATGACTTGTCGATTAACATGTAGCCATAGTAATGTAGGAAATGTCTTCCTTTCACAGAGAAAGACAGGTTCCTACCGGACAAAGATGGTAAAATGTCAAAGAAGATGTTGAGTTTTTTATCATTATCGCCAATGGAACAGCACGAAGAGCTCAGAAGGTGGCTACGATTTTTCGTTTACGAAGTGTCTCCGGCAGAATACGCAAAATTAATGGCGGATTTCAAGGAAACGGTGAAAGACCTTAAAGAAAATCAACAGAAAATGAAAAGTATTTCCGATTTGGATATTCAAACATTCTACAGGAAAATTTTATTCCAGAAAATTTTAGATATTCAGGACAAAATTGTTGACATTTACCACCAAAAACGTGAAAAACAGGACGAAATTGTCAAAGAAGGATTTGATATCCTCACAAAGCGACTGATTGTTGGTGACGATATCTCCTTCTCAAACACCGTCCGATCAGACGATCTCCAACAGGTTTTGTTGGATCTGAAGCTTCTGGAAAACGAGAAAAAAGTAGTGGTGTCGGGGACACCACTGAAGTCGAAAAGTTACGAAAATGTCTTGGAACAACTGCAAGAATGCGAGCATAGTGCGGCGGTCGAGACACCCTCGACTGGGTCGTGTTCGAGTAGGAAATCGTCGCCATTACCAGAACTTCCGGTGGCGGATTCCCGGTTCGCCAATGAGCTACTACTAAGTGTAAGTATCATGTTATTCGTGTGCCTGACGTCGTAGCTATTACTGTAGTTTCATTCTATCGAATGTCTTTGTTTGTCATTTTTAGACATTTTCATTCTGTCTTGGAGCGTTTGTGACTGACTTACATACTCTCCTGGACTTGGCCAGAGACATTGTGAAAAGAACTACACGTGGTGCTCAAGTTATTTCATTCAGAATCTACTGAGTATCTCACTTCACCATAGGTATTTTTTGGGATTTTATGACTGATTTCTTTTTGTGTTATTTTCTCCTCAGTTTTCATTTTGACTTTGCTATGGACTAATGGAGTGACTATTACGTCTTTCCTTGTGTGCTGACGCTGTGTTATATACTATACGGGTTTGCTTTCGTCTGTAATCAGTTTCCTCCTGTTGTAAAAGCTTCGTTCGTATGCATATGATTTCGGAGTGATGGTATACATAACGGGTATTATTGATGTTAAAAGTATTTCACCCCAGCTAAATGAAGCGTTTTAACTTTATGACATTAGAATGTATTTTTTCGGTTATGGTGTGAAAAACTACTGCCTCATATTCCACCACAATCGATCCAGGCGCAATCGCTTCCCTTTTACTCCATACCAGCACAACATAATTGCAGCCATGAAGGCGAAACTTTCTTAAGATCTTCATTCATGTTATGATATGCCTTTCAGAAAAAGCTAGCAGTTGTTCTGATTCGTGAATAGAGACTGGTGAGTTTTAATGCGCTGTAGGAATACGCTGGTGGTGTTTTCCTTTCTGTAGCCCGTGAGTAGGTCGCGTTAATGAGTAGGAATACAAATGGTATATTGACCACACATATATTGGTCTCTGCCATCTCTAATCATTATTATTATACCTTCTGTTAAAATCTCGTAATCTGATTGGTGGAGAAAGATGTGAACATTTTCAATGTTACTTGCTCGTTTTACAAAGATAAAGAAGACAGGGTGACATTCCAAAAAATATCACATGCGCCAACCGTATGCGTGCACGGTTCGTCCCAGTGCCAGGGTGTTATTCCAAAAATTGTTACATGCGCCAAACGTATGCGTGCACGGTTCGTCCCAGTGCCAGGTTGTTATCAAATCACATTCATGGTTGGTTCATTCGACAACTGTGGAGATGAAGTCTTGGTTTATGTCAAATCAACACAAGGACCTTTAAAAATGTTGAAGTGGTGAAACACCTAAACATGACACTCGGTCAACAATGCTTCCTTGGGGTGAAAATATGCAATATCGCCTTCTCATGAATGTGATTTTTATTTTAATATACCGAGTGTCATGTTTAGGTGTTTCACCACTTCACCATTTTTAACAAACGCATCGCCAGTAGTCGACAAACGTTTCAGAAAAGTTTTCACTAGGATGAACCAGGGGCGCATACATTCGGCGCATGTAACAATTTTTGGAATAACACCCTGGCACTGGGACGAACCGTGCACGCATATGTTTGGCGCATGTTATATTTTTTGGAATGTCAACCTGTCTTCATTATCTTTGTAAAACGAGCAAGTAACATTGAAAATGTTCACATCTTTCTCAACCAATCAGATTACGAGATTTTAACAGACGGTCAACAATGCTTCCTTGGGGTGAAAATATGCAATATCGCCCTCTCATGAATGTGATATTTATATAATATCAACTGTCTGGTCTTATTAGAAGTAGTACCAAACAGCCTGCGCTATCGGTCTTTTTAATATATTTCTGCCAGTAACCGTGATATACAGAATCTGCTTAGCTCTGCTATTGTCGCGCGGTTGTCGATGCTGTATATAAATGAGGCTGTATGTTTCATGTCTGTTATACAATGGTATATCATAACGTATACGACTGTTTACTGAAGCGCTAATTAGTTGTAGCAAAGATATTAATTGAGTGAGAATTAATTACAAAGTCCAAAAACCAATAATGTCCTTGATATGTACGCCATTTGATTTGACTGAAGTTCGACGTACGAGAATGTGAAATAAAACACTACCTGTATTTAATTACTAAGCACGTTTTTCCTAATGCTCTTGAACAATCACATTCCAATGAAACATGAGTTTACCAGTATATTTGTGTGAGAGGGTAAAAGAGAGAGAAAGTAATAGAAACTCAGCGGTGTGTCAATTCCGTCTTTGCGTATTGCAGAGTTATCTTCTCTTGTGAGCAGGTATTGATTGTTAAGTCATTTGTTTGTGAGAGTAACGTCATCAATTTTTGAGAAAACGACGTAACTTTCTCACACAAACCAATGACGTAACAATCAATACCTGCTCACAAGAGAAGATAACTCTGCAATACGCAAAGACGGAATTGACAAACCGCTGAGTTTCTATTACTTTGATCTACGTTGCAGTCAGTCGTGCTTGGTCCGTTCCTTTAATGACTTTTTAAATGAAATATATGCAGGAAATAGTAAATGTGAGTGTACATTTTGTGCGTAGTTTGTGTAATAGCCTCGTCTTACGAGGAAATAAAGAATGCGTGTTTAATCATCACAGTACATGCTATTATGCATTGGCCCTTTTTGCATTTCGTAAGTTTTTAGACCCGGATGGTAAACATAGATGTACATCGATCTTATCAGAGAAATCCTCAGATTGATCTAAAGAGCAAAGTTGCTTAAAATAACTTAAAATAGCAATGGATCACGTCAACTGCTGTACCTGAGGGGGAAAGGCGTTTGTTTTGTACGCAAACATATTAATATAGAACTTCAAAGAGGTGGTTGTAAAATTTTACCGTTTACAGATTGGCTTTGATCAATCCGGAGTGTTTGTATTCCGAATTTGAAACATTTAAACCGGTATATCATACGGGAAATAAACTTCACATGAAAATAATCTGATTTATAGTATGACGCTGTTATCAGCAAATGAATATTTTGTAAAAAATAAAAAAAAAGGGAACTTATAACTGCGACACTTCCATTTGCTGATAAACAAAAACAAACTTGTTCATTAAGAGATAATGACAACTCGCAAGTACAACCTGATAACATGTTGTCAGGTTATCCAATACGACCGAAGGGAAATATCGACATTGCTTCCCATAGTCACTTACCCATAGTTTAGGGCGATTCATTGTTTTATACTATCGTATGACACTCCAGATAAGTATACGTTACATGTTTATGCGTTAGCATTCTATTCGATAAAAACTAGCTGTCACCGGACCGATAGCGAAACGTCCGCAAACTGAGCCCGACCGAATGGCTTCAGGTTATATGACTCATTATAGTTTTCCATATAGCAGGTTTTTACGACTTCAATCACTGCAAATTGCTTCTAAGCCAAAAGCAATTAATTGTTGTAATCTTGTTTTTGTGTGTACCTATATACTGAAATAAGGCATGAACACACAGCGATCTGCAACGTGAGGAGACACATTTTTTGTTAATTAAATCTTGTCTGCAATAGTAGAAGCCAAAAGATACAATGAAGAAGTAACAGAAACCCAGATAAAAGCATGTTTTAGCGCAATAGCTTACGAAGCTGCGATACAATATTGGATATTTACTATCTTTTATGCTATCATTTTTTGGAAAGATTAATGCATGTCTTCTTTTATTTTTAAAGATTAAACAATTTAAACTTTTAGTCAAGCATTCCTATACATCTCGGCTTTAGACATTTAATGTGCGGATTTAAGTCCATATGTATATGCTCCTACATAGTTTGATACCAGACAATAAACTTGTTTGTCTCTTGTGACAGTCACTTTGTAATCCTTTATATTCCATTTATCGACTGGTTTTTGCTTTGATGGGGTCTTACATTTTTATATTTCTTTATTCCACTGAGGACCATACAATATTCTATAGATAAACAAAGATAGGCAAAAGGTTTCCTTCGCACGAATTACTGTGTGCGCTTACTTACGTATTCTTTGCTTCGTTTAACTGAAACTATTATTGCCTTCTTTTCACAAAACATAACCTCAGTCTTAATGTAACAGTATCGTTGAATAACAATGTGAAACCATTGTACCCCAAACAGATCTGTGATATCTCTTTGTGTACAACTGTTTGTGTACGTCTCTTTGTGTACAACTGTTTGTGTTCGTTTCTTTGCGTACAACTGTTTGTGTTCGTCCCTTTGTGTACAACTGTTTGTGTTGGTTTCTTTGCGTACAACTGTTTGTGTTCGTCTCTTTGTGTACATCTGTTTGTGTTCGTCTCTTTATGTACTACTGTTTGTGTTCGTCTCTTTGTGTACAACTGTTCATGTTCGTCTCTTTGCGTACTACTGTTTGTGTTCGTCTCTTTGTGTACAACTGTTCATGTTCGTCTCTATGTGTACAACTGTTTGTGTTCGTCTCTTTGTGTACAACTGTTTGTGTTCGTCTCTTTGTGTACTACTGTTTGTGTTCGTCTCTTTGTACACATCTGGTTATGTTCGTCTCTTTGTGTACAACTGTTTATGTTCGTCTCTTTGTGTACTACTGTTTGTGTTTGTCTCTTTGTGTACAACTGTTTGTGTTCGTCTCTTTGTGTACAACTGTTTGTGTTCGTCTCTTTGTGTACAACTGTTTGTGTTCGTCTCTTTGTGTACAACTGTTTGTGTTCGTCTCTTTGTGTACAACTGTTTGTGTTCGTCTCTTTGTGTACAACTGTTTGTGTTCGTCTCTTTGTGTACAACTGTTTGTGTTCGTCTCTTTGTGTACAACTGTTTGTGTTCGTCTCTTTGTATACAACTGTTTGTGTTCGTCTCTTTGTACACATCTGGTTATGTTCGTCTCTTTGTGTACAACTGTTTATGTTCGTCTCTTTGTGTACTACTGTTTGTGTTTGTCTCTTTGTGTACAACTGTTTGTGTTCGTCTCTTTGTGTACAACTGTTTGTGTTCGTCTCTTTGTGTACAACTGTTTGTGTTCGTCTCTTTGTGTACAACTGTTTGTGTTCGTCTCTTTGTGTACAACTGTTTGTGTTCGTCTCTTTGTGTACAACTGTTTGTGTTCGTCTCTTTGTGTACAACTGTTTGTGTTCGTCTCTTTGTGTACAACTGTTTGTGTTCGTCTCTTTGTGTACAACTGTTTGTGTTCGTCTCTTTGTGTACAACTGTTTGTGTTCGTCTCTTTGTGTACAACTGTTTGTGTTCGTCTCTTTGTGTACAACTGTTTGTGTTCGTCTCTTTGTGTACAACTGTTTGTGTTCGTCTCTTTGTGTACAACTGTTTGTGTTCGTCTCTTTGTGTACAACTGTTTGTGTTCGTCTCTTTGTGTACAACTGTTTGTGTTCGTCTCTTTGTGTACAACTGTTTGTGTTCGTCTCTTTGTGTACAACTGTTTGTGTTCGTCTCTTTGTGTACAACTGTTTGTGTTCGTCTCTTTGTGTACAACTGTTTGTGTTCGTCTCTTTGTGTACAACTGTTTGTGTTCGTCTCTTTGTGTACAACTGTTTGTGTTCGTCTCTTTGTGTACAACTGTTTGTGTTCGTCTCTTTGTGTACAACTGTTTGTGTTCGTCTCTTTGTGTACAACTGTTTGTGTTCGTCTCTTTGTGTACAACTGTTTGTGTTCGTCTCTTTGTGTACAACTGTTTGTGTTCGTCTCTTTGTGTACAACTGTTTGTGTTCGTCTCTTTGTGTACAACTGTTTGTGTTCGTCTCTTTGTGTACAACTGTTTGTGTTCGTCTCTTTGTGTACAACTGTTTGTGGTCGTCTCTTTGTGTACAACTGTTTGTGTTCGTCTCTTTGTGTACAACTGTTTGTGGTCGTCTCTTTGTGTACAACTGTTTGTGTTCGTCTCTTTGTGTACAACTGTTTGTGGTCGTCTCTTTGTGTACAACTGTTTGTGTTCGTCTCTTTGTGTACAACTGTTTGTGGTCGTCTCTTTGTGTACAACTGTTTGTGTTCGTCTCTTTGTGTACAACTGTTTGTGTTCGTCTCTTTGTGTACAACTGTTTGTGTTCGTCTCTTTGTGTACAACTGTTTGTGTTCGTCTCTTTGTGTACAACTGTTTGTGTTCGTCTCTTTGTGTACAACTGTTTGTGTTCGTCTCTTTGTGTACAACTGTTTGTGTTCGTCTCTTTGTGTACAACTGTTTGTGTTCGTCTCTTTGTGTACAACTGTTTGTGTTCGTCTCTTTGTGTACAACTGTTTGTGTTCGTCTCTTTGTGTACAACTGTTTGTGTTCGTCTCTTTGTGTACAACTGTTTGTGTTCGTCTCTTTGTGTACAACTGTTTGTGTTCGTCTCTTTGTGTACAACTGTTTGTGTTCGTCTCTTTGTGTACAACTGTTTGTGTTCGTCTCTTTGTGTACAACTGTTTGTGTTCGTCTCTTTGTGTACAACTGTTTGTGTTCGTCTCTTTGTGTACAACTGTTTGTGTTCGTCTCTTTGTGTACAACTGTTTGTGTTCGTCTCTTTGTGTACAACTGTTTGTGTTCGTCTCTTTGTGTACAACTGTTTGTGTTCGTCTCTTTGTGTACAACTGTTTGTGTTCGTCTCTTTGTGTACAACTGTTTGTGTTCGTCTCTTTGTGTACAACTGTTTGTGTTCGTCTCTTTGTGTACAACTGTTTGTGTTCGTCTCTTTGTGTACAACTGTTTGTGTTCGTCTCTTTGTGTACAACTGTTTGTGTTCGTCTCTTTGTGTACAACTGTTTGTGTTCGTCTCTTTGTGTACAACTGTTTGTGTTCGTCTCTTTGTGTACAACTGTTTGTGTTCGTCTCTTTGTGTACAACTGTTTGTGTTCGTCTCTTTGTGTACAACTGTTTGTGTTCGTCTCTTTGTGTACAACTGTTTGTGTTCGTCTCTTTGTGTACAACTGTTTGTGTTCGTCTCTTTGTGTACAACTGTTTGTGTTCGTCTCTTTGTGTACAACTGTTTGTGGTCGTCTCTTTGTGTACAACTGTTTGTGTTCGTCTCTTTGTGTACAACATTTGTGTTCGTCTCTTTGTGTACAACTGTTTGTGCTCGTCTCTCTGTGTATAACTGTTTGTGTTCGGCTCTCTGTGTATAACTGTTTGTGCTCGTCTCTTTGTGTATAACAGTTTTTGTTCATCTCTTTGTGTACAACTGTTTGTGCTCCTCTCTTTGTGTACAGCTGTTTGTGTTCGTCTCTTTGTGTACACATGTTTGTGTTCGTCTCTTTGTGTACAACTGTTTGTGCTCGTCTCTTTGTGTAAAACTGTTTGTGTTCGTCTCTTTGTGTACAAATATTTGTGTTCGTCTCTTTGTTTACAACTGTTTGTGCTCGTCTCTTTGTGAACAACTGTTTGTGTTCGTCTCTTTGTGTACAACTGTTTGTGGTCGTCTGTTTGTGTACAACTGTTTGTGTTCGTCTCTTTGTGTACAAATGTTTGTGTTCGTCCCTTTGTGTTCAACGGTTTGTGCTTGTCTCTTTGTGTACAAATGTTTGTGTTCGTCTCTTTGTGTACAACTGTTTGTGCTCGTCTCTTTGTGTACAAATGTTTGTGTTCATCTCTTTGTGTACAACTGTTTGTGCCCCTCTCTTTGTGTACAAATGTTTGTGTTCGTCTCTTTGTGTACAACTGTTTGTGTTCATCTCTTTGTATACTACTGTTTGTGTTTGTCTCCTTGTGTTCTACTGTTTGTGTTCGTCTCTTAGTGTACTACTGTTTGTGTTCGTCTCCTTGTGTTCTGCTGTTTTGTGTTCGTCTCTTTGTGTACAACTGTTTGTGTTCATCTCTTTGTGTACAACTGTTTGTGTTCGTCTTTTTTTGTACCACTGTTTGTGTTTGTCTCCTGGTGTTTTACTGTTTGTGTTCGTCTCTTTGTAGTCATCTGTTTATATTCGTATCTTTGTGTACAACAGTTTGTGTTCGTCTTTTTGTGTACAACTGTTTGTGTTCATCTCTTTGTATACTACTGTTTGTGTTCGTCTCTTTGCAGTCATCTGTTTATGTTCGTCTCTTTGTAGTCATCTGTTTATATTCGTATCTTTGTGTACAACAGTTTGTGTTCGTCTTTTTGTGTACAACTGTTTGTGTTCATCTCTTTGTATACTACTGTTTGTGTTCGTTTCCTTTTTAACAACTATTTGTTTTCGTCTCCTTGTGTTCGTCTTTTTTTTGTACCACTGTTTGTGTTTGTCTCCTTGTGTTCTACTGTTTGTGTTCATCTCTTTGTGTACAACTGTTTGTGTTAATCTCTTTGTATACTACTGTTTGTGTTTGTCTCCTTGTGTTCTACTGTTTGTGTTCGTCTCTTAGTGTACTACTGTTTGTGTTCGTCTCCTTGTGTTCTGCTGTTTTTTGTTCGTCTCTTTGTGTTGTACTGTTTGTGTTCGTCTCTTTGTGTACTACTGTTTGTGTTCGTCTCTTTGTGTACAACTTTTCATATTCGTCTCATTGTGTACAACTGTTTTTGTTCGTCCCTTTGTAGTCATCTGTTTATGTTCATATCTTTGTGTACAACTGTTTGTGTTCGTCTTTTTGTGTAAAACTGTTTGTGTTTGTCTCTTTATGCACAACTGTTTGTATTCGTCTCTTTATGCACAACTGTTTGTGTTCGTTGCAGGTAAAACATCAAATGCTGCCACAGTTTGAAATATTTAATCTAGAACGAGATCTGGAGAATGTTCACGCCTGGGTATCAAATGGGGAAATAGAAGAAAACAACGCAAAAGAAATTTTCGAGAAATTATCCAAATTCTTCGAGCAGGAATCATTGTTAAACCATGATATAAACTTCTGGGCCCCTAGTTTATCCTCGAGAAGACCAGTATCGGCGCCCAGTTCTGTTCTAACAGACTGTCTTCTGACTGATCAGTTCAAAATGCTTGCAAGAAACCCGTCAGTTTTTGGTTCGGGAGTCAAAATGCTGATTGACCCGAGTCAATTGAAACCCTTTATGAAGGGTAGAAATGGGCAGGAGTTCCGGCCCGCTCCGAGGATAGTCCAATACCCATCGACACTTCTTAGGTACGCGCACAATACCGGTGATAAAAACCAAAATGGACATATCAGAAGACGAGTGTCCACTTCAAAATATGACAAATACAAAACTCAATCGTTGACCGGACATTTGCCAGTCACTGTCCACTACACCGGACGGCCTAGATACCCAATCAGCCATTCTTTACCGAGAATGTCACAACTCTCCCAGATACCTGCGCAACCTTCGCCTCGAACAAGATGGTCGGCGCCATCACCACAGCCGTCCGTGACGCAGATGCCGAGGATTATGGTCAAAGAACCCGACAGTCGGTATACAAGCATAATACACAGGAGGATACAGAACGTTGAGGGAGGAACTGTTGTCCGATACACAGCTACCTCTATGGGGAGGCAGACATCTTCCTGAGTAGTTTACTGATACCCATTGCTCTGTGTGAAGGCAGCCACTTTCCTGAATAATTTACTGACACCATTGCTCTTCGTGAAGGCGACCACTTTCCTGAGTAGTTTACTGACACCATTGCTCTGTGTGAAGGTGGCCACTTTCCTGAATAATTTACTGACACCATTGCTCTGTGTGAAGGCGGCCACTTTCCTGAATAATTTACTGACACCATTGCTCTGTGTGAAGGCGACCACTTTCCTGAGTAGTTTACTGACACCATTGCTCTGTGTGAAGGTGGCCACTTTCCTGAATATGAAGGCGGCCACTTTCCTGAACGGGTGTCTAAATAGGCAAGCATACTTGTCAATCAACCATAGTAATTAGGTCCAGTGTGAATAAACTCTGTGGTGTTCTAGGACCCAAAACAAGATTATTTTCTGTAATTTCTTATCTTGCTATTCTAGGATTTTGTATTACACTATTCAATGATTGCTGATTAAACTCATTATAATCTCTGATTTTGATTCATCCAATTTATTATTCTGATTACACAAAAATATGATTTTTATTTAACTGATATAGGAATTCTGATTACACTTATCTACGATTCTGAATTCATTTATTTATTATCTCTTTTTACACTAATCAAAAAAATCTGATTACACTAATCTATGATTCTGATTACTCTTATCTAGCATTACTGATTACACTACTCTAGGATTCTGATCACATAAATCTAGCATTTCTAATTACACTCATCTATGATTCTGAAATAATTTATCTATGATCTCTTATTACACTAATCTAGGATTTCTGATTGCGCTTATCTACGATTATGATTAATAAAAACCAATTACCTTTAACTGAGCTTGATCGGTTGATCTCAGTCGAGGGCTAAGATTCTGTAACATAATCCAAACCGAGGCATCAGCCGATGCTGCGATGTTAAAGAATCTTATCTCGTGACTGAGATAAATCGATCTCGCTCAGTTACAGGTATTAGAATGTTTTTCTCGCATCTTTTAATTCGAAAAAATCTATTCAATTTTGCTAATGACTGTAAGTGTCCCGTCTTGGGCTTCAACTTAATATGACCTCTACACTACTGAAGCTACATTTGAATGCTTCCGCGTAAAAATGCAGCCTGTCTTTACAAAGAAGACAGCAAATTTCGACGTCTAGATTATATTTTATCCAAAATATCAGAATTCTAACTACATAATTTACATTAAAACAATACATATAACGTCAAAACAGAATATCGATAACGCAGATTGTCGATTTCGAGCCGTTTCCGCGCGGATGAATACGTCGCAGTGGAAAAATTCCGCGAAATGTCACGTAAAGGTACAAGACAGATCGGACGAGTTAGAAAATTCTAGCATGGGATAGGACTTAGGATATGTCTGTCTGAGGTACGATAATACACTAATCTATGATTTCTAGTTACACTAATCTATGATTTCTAGTTACACTAATCTAGGATTTCTTATTTTACTAATCTAGGATTTCTGATTACACTAATCTAGGATTTCTAGTTACACTTCTATGATTTCTAGGTACACTAATCTAGGATTTCTAGTTACACTAATCAAGAATGTCTGATTACACTAATCTAGGATTTCTGATTACACTTATCTAGGATTTCTAGTAACACTAATATAGGATTTCTGATTACACTAATCTAGGATTTCTAGTTACACTAATCTAGAATTTCTGATTACACTAATCTAGAATTTCTTATAACACTAATCTAGGAAATCTGATTACTCTAATCTAAGATTTCTAGTTACATTAATCTAGGATTTCTGATTTCACTAATCTATGATTTCTTGTTTCACTAATCTAGGATTTCTGATTTCACTAATGTAGGATTTCTGATTACACTTTTCTAGGATTTCTAGTTACACTAATCTAGGATTTCTTATTACACTAATCATTCTAATTTATTCACATGTGTATCTTCCGGATGTGTCAGAAAATCAGAAGTACTTGAATGTTTTAGTATAAACTGCTTTGGTAAAGAGGTTTATGTCTCTCACAATAACGGTAGTAGGTGTTACTAATCACCGATCACCTATTCAATACTCAATGTAAACATACCTCCCCTCATCACATACAGGAACTTTCATATTACCTGTTTGCACAAAATACATCAGTATATATCATGAACAAAACACTCTGTTTACACATGTTAATTTTCATTTCATGTCATCCCTAATCTAAGCATGTGGTTACACATCACCCCTCGTCACAAATATAAAGTTCAATACCATCCACTTGACACCAATATGTAGTTAAATATGACCCCTCGTCACAATACGCAGTTCAATAGCATCCCTCGTCACAGAGTCGTAGGTCAATATCACCCCTCGTCACAAATATGTAGTCCAATATCACCCCTCATAACAAATATGTAGTTCAATATCATCCACCATCACAAATATGCAGTCCAATATCACCCCTCATCTCAAATATGTAATTCAATATCACCACTCATCACAAATATGTATGTCAATATCACCTCTCATCACAAATATGTAGTCCAATAACACCCACCATCACAAATATGTAGTTCAATATCACCCCTCATCACAAATATGTAGTCCAATAACACCCACCATCACAAATATATAGTTCAATATCACCCCTCATCACAAATATGTAGTTCAATATCACCCCTCATCACAAATACGTAGTTCAATATCACCCCTCATAACAAATACGTAGTTCAATATCACCCCTCATCACAAATACGAAGTTCAATAGCACCCCTCATCACAAATATGTAGTTCAATATCACCCCTCATCACAAATATATAGTTCAATAACACCCCTCATCACAAATATATAGTTCAATATCACCTCTCATCACAAATATGTAGTTCAATAGCACCCCAAATCACAAATACGTAGTTCGAAATCACCCCTCATCACAAATATGTAGTCCAATATCACCCCTCATCACAAATACGTAGTCCAATATCCCCCCTCATCACAAATATGTAGTCCAATATCATCCCTCATTACAAATACGTAGTTCGATATCATCGCTCATCACAAATATGTAGTCCAATATCACTCCTAATCACAAATACGTAGTCCAATATCCCCCCTCATCACAAATATGTAGTCCAATATCATCCCTCATTACAAATACGTAGTTCGATATCATCGCTCATCACAAATATGTAGTCCAATATCCCCCCTCATCACAAATACGTAGTTCAATAACACCCCTCATCACAAATATGTAGTCCGATATCACCCCTCATCACAAATATGTAGTTCAATATCACCCCTCATCACAAATACGTAGTTCGATATCATCCCTCATCACAAATATGTAGTTCAATTATATTCTGATCAAAGTTGTTCGAAGGATTGTAGCTTAAACATTTCAAAATATCTTACCATAACATCCCGGCGTTTTGAAGAAGCCCGTCCTTTATGTTGACTGCAGTATAATACACGTGTTGTGATGAATTACCCTATATTGAGTTTGTGATGCTACTCAACAAATACATACACACTAAATATATCTAAAACTATTGTTAGACATATGTGTCAAGATAAAAATCTCGACTACACAAACTCTTTGTCAATTATAAATAAAATATCTTCTCTTTAAGACGATTAATTATACCGTTCTTTATCATTGCTATTGGCCGTTTTGTAAGGTTAGAATTAAAACTGCACTCATACATGGCTTGATGTGACGTCATGAATACAAATTAGTTGACGTCAAGTGAACAATAATATGCTATTTAAGGATATAATATTTCCGGATAATCATACCACCAACATTGTATTTGAAGTTGGAGAAAAGCAATAATTCCTAGATGGCCACTTTTGGAACAAGACAGAAAAAATGTCAATCTTGGGGGAAACATTCTCAAATGTCTCATGGAATGGCTTCATTACATAAAAAATACACATTTCTTCTTCCCTTGAGTTTCCTTTCTCTCGTCCAGAAAATTCACAAACATGAACTGATTACAGAGCATGACGTCATTACAGGAGGAAATGTGACATAGCACGTCGTAATAACCGAGGTACATAGAGTGTACAGTGTTCTCAGACTGTCATACCTCAGCGGGCAGTGATTACCTCACCACGGCCGGTGTCCAGTAACATTCTCGTCTGTTTGTGTTAATGAGTGCTGACTTATATTCGGAAAGTTGGTCTACAAATCTATATTCGGGAGATGTTGTGCCATAATCTTGTAGAAATTATGAACAGCGTCTGATACGGTCGGTCTTAATGTAATTAATTTGATTATACGTACAGGAAAACACATCAGATTCGGACTTTGTTTTGGTTCATTCAATGATTGTGGACGACGATTGCCCTTGTTTGACCATGGGCCCAAGATGAGGAAAAGGCATCAAATTTAATCTGACATCCTCTCTATACCGACATATGACATGCGCAATCAGAGCTTCCTGTCATATAACCTTTCCGTCTTCACAGACACTGGGAGCAGAAGTCAGATTTATTTTTTGTTGTAACTTCAAAGACATGAGTATTATATATATATATATATATATACATTGCCTCTATTTTGACATCATTTTATAGTTTTAAGTACGTGATGTCATTTCATTATCATTGATCTAAGTTCCCTGTATTATTGATAAATGCCGTTTAAATAATCACATTTCTATTTATGGGACGTTCTACCATAAGGTCGACCTCCCAAGAAAGTATCCAAATTGCTATATAACCAAGTAATGAATGTTTCGTATTTATTACTTACATTATGGTTATAATACTTAAACTTGGATTCGTCCAAAACTGTATTGTTATACATTTCAGGATGTTGCGTTATGATGTCCTTACAATGACATCAAAATTGGCAATATCATTTTATTATTGGTTCAAAGTCCTTCATCAATTTAATTATTCTTAGATAAGCATCGTAATGAATTAGGCGTTTTCGAAAGAGGGCATGATCGGGCATACTTGATAGCGACGATTACAATTTCAAACTTTCTGTCTGCAAAAAGTCGATTGCACGCATGACAGTTTCACATTTGAGCAAGCGAGTGAGTTAGATATAGTTAAAACCTTAGTTATACACATCACATTAATTACTGCATTTATTCATTATAAGGATTATTAGGTCAACTTAGAAGGCGATACTCTTGCATCACCAACCAGCTGACCGTTCCACAAACTTAAACTTTATAGCACTGTAAACGCAGGTAATTTTTTCATTTAAACCTTATATTATATTTTTTAGCTTATTTGCTTAAATCCTTATTTATCTTTTAAAAATATAATAGAAAAACTATTCCTTATTTAATAGTAACATTATTGAAAAATACATGAACTATATTATAAATGTAATTGATATGATATAAATTAAATAATACGAAGCAGCGTTGATATTGGCTTCATCTTAACTTATCACGTTAAGGGACATAACTCTTACCGCCAAAATATGTTGGTGACTAATACAGGATTAAGTTAATCGTCTTTGCTGGTATGAACTACAGGGACCCGAGAATACTTTACAACAGCTTTGTTTGACCTAAACTGATGAGGTAAGAATAATATTTAACCCTTAGGGAGATTAGGTCGACTCTCGATATAAATGTTCCCCACCCCTCCACTTCTCAACGCTGGAATATATATACAAAAGGATGGAAAGTTCTTTTTGTCAAAACTTTGACCCTATTTCACATGAAACACATCATGTACATGCAATGCTTAGTACCATTAGAAAGATGGTTATTTATTTCTCCCTCAAACCACAGAATAAGATTTAGTAATCTTAAAAAATTCCCCCCCCCCCCCCTATCTCTCCATCTTCCTTTATCTACATGTGCACGTTTATATTTGTGCGCATATGTGTGGTTGGGTTTGTGAATGTGTGGGTGCATGTTTGTCAACTTATTAATTAATTTATCATACATAGCTTATTGTCGTAGTTCTGTCATCATAACATTTTGTTAAAAAAATATTATTGTACAGGGAAAGGGCTTGATATAAGTTGTACAACTTGTGCCCCATTCCATTGCCATGTAAAAAAGGCAATGCAGTATGTTTAAATCAAATAAGATTAGGTCTAGGCCACTGACATGTATTAAAAGGGAAATAATCATTATGATAGAGTAGCAGTCTAAGGTGGTGGAAGCTGTACAAGATTTTTTTTGATTTTTTTAATTCATCTCTAGGAAGAGATTATACATCCTTTATTGAACTTTACCCTTGAATGTGGTCCCATTTATAGCACCTGGTATATGTTATACGATTTAACACCGGGGGAGGGGTGGGGGAGGGATGGGGA
>NW_018480077.1:838113-863931 GCF_002113885.1 Mizuhopecten yessoensis | reverse complement strand
GTGGGGGGAGGGGTTGGGGAGGGGTGATGGGAGGGGGTAGCAGCCAAATACATCAGTCAAGCATCCCAATCTGGAACGTTTAACTAAATAAGTTCTGTAAAACTTGTTATGCTAGCTTTATTCAAAATGGTGGCTGTGGTAGCCATATTGTATTTGTATTGACTATGGTTAAATAAGCAATATGGGGCAAATATGTAAAAAAAAAATAAAAAAAAAATAGAAACACGCAGTGGCTCCAATTAAATTTCAATCAACATAATTATCTTCATTACTATTCGTACCTATGTAAAATATGCCTTGTTGACGGGCAACATGGTCCTTTACCGTAAACAGGAAACTAAACAAAAGTTTACAAATTATGAGAATGATAAGGACAAGTAACTTAACAATTTTGATTCATGTTAGATGCATTGTTAACTCCACATTAAAAAAAAAAAGGGATTATTTTTTCAACAGAAGTATCTGTCTTACTTAGCTAGTGAATGGGGAAAGATGTGTCATAGCTGAAACATAAATTCATTACGATACTGTATAAGATTTACTGTGGTAATTGTTAAAATGTATTGTGTGGTAAACATGCGTGTATAGCCAGAGTTTCCTCTGGCCCCGACACCAGACTTAGACATTTTGACAGATAGATGTCTGGTGTGGTCATATATCTGTCAAAATGTCAAAGTCTGGTGTCGGGGCCAGAGGAAACTCGGGCCAATGCGTGTACAGCCGAATTGTACGAAACTGGATAAAGAGAAACCAGTGTCCTCTAATATCTTCTTGTTGTTATTCTGCATCAAATTTATTTCAGGGTGAAACCATCCGGAACTCTCTTGAATCCCTTCCGGATCACCGCTTTCAAAAACTTAACAAACTTGGTTCTAACACAATGTCCATTTCAAATACTTATTATTGTATATGAACTGATATAGGAGTTTTATTTAAACCTATTATTATCGTTTGAAAATTTATAAATAAATCAAAGAATGCAAACAATACAATGAGCTTAACTTTATATAATAAAAAATCCAAATACATTTATTATGTTAATAGTGGAAAAAATATGGCGTAAAAGTGAAATATTGTCGATATAGCAACTCAAAAATCAAAGGGGCATAACTCTAACCTCCTTCGATATCTGCAAGTCGATACCCAACCATGACAATTGCATCTAATCTTAAACATGTCTTTTGTTTCTCTTTAAAATAAACATGTCGATTTTCAGAGAAAAAGACATTTAATCAGAGTTTATACCGAACATACAGCTATATGTGTGTAATAGAAGGAGATATTTCTCTTGATGAGCTGTAATACCGAATGAAGTAATGTGTGATTGTGTCGGCTATAAGAGTTTTACGTAAAAATATATTTTATAAATGCAATGTGCAAGTTATTCATTTATCTGGTATGATAAAGTTGTTCTGTTGTTCTGCTGAAAAATCATCAATATAAACATGTATAGATCAAAATCTATCTAGATAAAACTATGAGTAAAATCGATCATTTAGTTCGATTTATTAATTTTAACATGGGACATAACTCTTCCGTCATTCGAGAGACACGAAAACTTGATTAATTTATAACCAAAGTCAGTCAGGTCTGCAGCAAATGAAAAGTGACAATTTGAAAAGCGTACAGCAAGTAAGTGAATTAAAGTCGGACAAATACTTCTTAAATCTGCAATATTGAATTTACATTTTATTTATAGATGTCATTGATCTGTAACCAATCAGGTGTAAACAAACAGATATATATTATGTGCCTTCTTTCCCGGTATGATACCTTTTTGTAAGTCCATCATGAAATCTGGCGTTTACCAAAATGTTTGTGTGAACTTTTATCAATGTTCATTCCGAAAGTCACCAACAAAGCGTCACAGGGTGTCATTGTGCATCGAGGCTAACCCGTAATTTCTATTTTAGACATGTATTACAAAAACAAATGCCAATTGGAGAAAGTTTATTTTCTAAATATTTAAACATACCTGCCACTACAATGAATACAATTCGAAATGAAATGGAAATGTTGCGCTTTTCCTTCTAGATACTTTCTGCCTTCTTATTAATTAAGAGTTGAATGTAAAAGGTACAATTTCAGCTGAAGATGACTGTCAACCAATTTGCAATCTGATTCAAATATGTGTTAAATAAGTATGTTTTGTATTCGTGATTGCGACACTCTTTAATACATGTTACAGTTCTCAATCGCCTGGACTCCAATGCTGCTTACCTATACCAAACTCTTTCCAGAGTCAGCATTCACGGAGAGGCGTGTCTCAGGCTGACGCATACAAAAACAATATTTACAACTGTACAGTTCAATAATACAAACATATTTATAATCGAAACATATAATGAAACAGAAGGTTTATGTATTTAAGAGATTTTATTCTTAGAACAAAGAAGACTTAAATAATCTATTAATATAAACATGGTGTCGCTTATATGGTTGTAGTGTTAGTATTTTAAATATAAATGGTAAACAATAAAGATAGAATAATGTACACTATATTGAAACAGTAAATTACAAATATAAATGCATGCAAGGGAGATATCTCAACTTCAGTTATGTCAGTGATGCGTTTTGCATAGATTTATTCATCCAGATTCACAATTATAATTTTGCCACATCATTCCTTATGGTTTATTTTTTTCTCGAATTCTTGGTTATTAACAATCTGATATAGCTACTTTGTACTTCATTTTGCGATAGTCCATACTTACTTATGCATATATTTATGCTCGCAAATTGCATATTATTTCATTTAGTTTTAAATCATTTCTGCCACTGGCTTACATTTTAAATATTTATACTAGTATATGTTATTTACATATTAGATAACATTGGGAAAAAAGCCTGATAAATCAATGTATTTACACACTGATAGCTCAAAGGAACATAACTCACTGAGACCTGCGTTACAAAAATGAAGATCCTGTGCTGGCCACGCCGGAATGAAGAACGAGGATAGCTATATATTGGTAACACGATGGAGAGACAGGAAAGGATCAAATATAAAAATTATCTGGCAAGATAGGGAAATGGCAATATGTCTCGTTGGTATTTTTCGATTAGCGAGCTGGGACACCTAAGGGGGCACGTACGTCATCATGAATTAGAAGATTGACCAATAATATCACGTCAACTGTGTTACCCTCTTGTGGGTAACAAAACAAGTTTAGCAGCTACTAGTAGGTTTATCCACGGGGCCGGGACGGAGGAAACCGATAGCAAAGTAGAGTCAAATTATAATTAGCTTTTCATTTAGATTGTTATCCTGTATATTTTAACACCTGAGTGTGTTTAGGAGAAGGCCAGACCAGAATGCTGGCACTGTTTTTATTGTTTTTATTGCACTCAACTGCTTTTTTAAATTGCAATATTTAAAGATTTAACGAAATGTTAAATAACTTCATGTTACAGGAGTAGACAAAAATCGTTGTCGATTTGATTGACCTGAAGCCTCCGATATCTGGTTAGGGACGGATCATTTTAAATGCCACCGCAAAAACGACGTTCGGCTGATAATGACGTAATCATAGTTACCCTCGTCCGAGTCGAGCAACAGACTTCAGCTGACTCATTCAAAAACTTTCAAACTTTGTTACACGTTATATGCTATGTAGATTAAGTATAGGATTGTTAAAGTAGTTTAATGAAACAGGCATATTATCCTTGTTAAATAGATATTAATTCTTTTAGTTTGATTTAGTTCTGCTTTTGGATAATATTTCAAATATTTCAAATATTTTATATATTTACATATTAGACAACATATTATCAATCAAAAATCACCAATCAAGTAAGGCATACAGTGCGAAGGGACATAACTCTTACCTCTTAGAGAAGGCTTATTCCCTGGCATGCCGCAGGGAAATGGCGATATGTTTCTTTAATGGGCGATCTGGGGTACCAAAGGGTGTACAAGTAACTTCATCGTTACTTTTTGAATGCATTGGCATGGCCTACAGTAAGGATGAAACCATTCCTATCTCGTGTACAGACTGTTTCATTGAACGTTACGTGAATAAGTGTTTAAATGCATACGAAAATAGTTTTTTGCATTCCATTTTTCTGCATTTTTTTCATTCAGGTTTTCACATCACATCAAATGACATAAATAGCATCTATACTATTCAAGAATACGCTACTATGCTGAATACTTCCTACAGAGCAAATAAAGCATATACAACATTTGCATTGTACTTTATATACAGTATACATTGTAATAGCGTATACGTTCAAATAACGCCTCCAAAAACCATTAAATACATGTATACGCCATCCCAAGGCGTATCTATACACACCATACGATGTCTACATATAATCCATAACGAGCATTTAGTATGCAAATACTTAAATCCTTGAACACATAAGAAAATAGATTGCTACGTTCCGTTTTTTATGCACACGCTTATACATGTCTATCTTTAAAAAAAGGACAATAAGAAATTCGCAACCAAATAATGCATGCATCTATATATCTGTAAATCGTTTTTAGTGTGAACATGAAGCCGTTTTTACATCGTAAGACCTCTCCCGGATACGGAACTTTTGCAACTTTTAATTTCGGAGAGGCTGTTGACACTCGGGAAATTTAATAGCACTATTCCGTCTTTTCTTATTGCAGAGTTATCTGCTCTTGTGAGCAGGTATTGATTGTTACGTCATTAGTTTGTGTGAGAAAATTACGTCGTTTTCTCAAAAATGTATTACGTTACTCTCACAAACAAATCACGTAACAATCAATACCTGCTCATAAGAGCAGATAACTATGCAATACGAAAAGGCGGAATAACTGTGTACAAATGCTTAAATAAAATCAAAATATGCTCATTTCCTGTCAACATTTCAAAATTTTGAGAACTGTTGAGGCATGGTAGTCTAGTGGTAGGACGCTGGGCTAGTGACCGAAGGGTTCTGGGTTCGAGTCACGTCACGGGACTTTGTTGTATCTTTGAGCAAGTTCTTTACTCCGCTTCTTCCAGTCTACTCAACTGTTTATGAGTGCGTGGTTGGGCACCACGCGAAGAGCCATTTTTTTTTAGTGAATGTGCGTATTGTATGCACTTCCACTTATGTTACCTCGCTATCCCCGTATTCATAGTCCGTTCTGTTATCTGTTAGCGCCGAAATTGCAGCTACGCAGGGAGTTATTGGAAAGATATTGGCTGGTTGCAAAGGCTCTATAACCACGGATAATAATTTGTGAACCGCTTTGAGACGACCTACAAACTCGTTTGTGATAAAGCGGTATATAAGAACCTCTAATCATTATTATAACAAAACAACCAACTAACTGAAAAAACCCGGGTATATCTTTATTTTTGTTACAAGCGCTTGCTAATTGTAACTTCCAATCGACTATAAATACCTTCCAAATAAAAAAATCTACTTATGTTCCTTTATAGCCAATGACACGAAAGATGCACTTAGAGAAATAGATGTGAAAGAGAAACAATGGCTATCGTCATCATCGGGCGGACAATCACATACCAGCATTTAGCGTGTGTATATAGTGGGTTTTGGATTTTTAGCGATTGTACATCGTGGGTTTTGGAATTTTTAGCGTGTGTACATCGTGTGTTTTGGAATTTTTAGCGTGTGTACATCGTGGGTTTTGGATTTTAGCGTGTTAACACCGTGGATTTTAGATTCTAGCGTGTGTTTTTACACTGATGTTAGAGTTTACTAACACTGATCAATCATCATTACCACACACGACAAAATAACGAAAATTTAGCACCATTAGCGTTTCCTTATGAATTCTAAATTTCTTAAGTTCATATTACATATACATTTCCCTGTAACGTTACTCATCATGTACGCGATTGAGAACGACAATGACAAATATAATGAAATGAACTCCTAGATAATAACGAATCTTATTATAGACTATCTTCCATGTTATTACAACTGTAAATAACCTCTGACTTTCTTCTTTACGTTTTTATTATTAAAATCAGCATGCGGAGGAACTCCGGCTGATCTATTGCAAAATTTCCAAATTTGGTTAACGAAAATGTGCAACATCGTTAACTTATAGTAAATAAATACCTTTATATAAATTTTATTCATTCAAATTGTTTTTACATTTTTTAAATACAAGGAATAAATCCAATATTAACAAACATTCGATCAGAAATTATGTTTTCATAATTTAAAAGAAATCTTACTTTCAATTTAGGTGAAACAATATGAAATAGGCATCAATTAATTTTATAATGTAAATTTCTAAAAGGGAGGAAACTCTTGCAAAACCATACGATTTTTGTTATTATGCAATTGGCGCTATCCCAAAGTGTATACATTGCATTTTGTTAAGTATCTCCAAATGTTCAAATAAAAAAAAGAACTCTTTATTAAAACACTCTATTTTCCACACTTGATCATAGCGTCCAGCATAGACCGAGATTCAGCTTTATCTGCACAGGCGATCAATTGTTGTTCAACAGGGTCTGAATATAACCTCAGCTATTAAAAGGACGATAAAAACAAAACAATTTCATTAACAGTTTTACATTTTTGAAATAATGGTATTAAATAACAAACAATCCAATCGCCATTGTAAAGGTCTTATCAATGAGAGGTGAAATGTTAAAAACCAGAGCTCTGTGTACAACCAAGGGAATTAACAGCTTTGACGATTTACACAACTAAGGGGGACCTTATACTTCCCAAGCCCATAATCTTAAACCGCCCCTGGCCATTTCTACTTACATCACTAACCTATATGATCGTACCACATAAATACACATGCACGACTTGATATTATATTTCATTTACGCATTTAACTGCTTTAAATTGGTATTCATAGACAATATGACTGACAACTAGACAAAGGAAAATTCAATGAAGCATGGCTAGCGCTTCATGTTGGATTAGCCTTTGACCAGTTGGAATTCATATTGCCTATGAATGCCAATTGAAAGCAGTTGAATATTTGTATTAACCATTATTTGGAATCTGTTCATATCTCACAGGAATTTTCAAAGTTCGTACACCGACAGAGTTTGATTATCCAAAACAGTTATAACAATAAAACAAGTATTTGCAGGAATCGGCAGATCTCGATGCGAAATGAATTTAAAAGCTGGAGAGACTTAATTTTCTTAATAAATTAGACCAACATCTTTCGGTGTCATTCTATTCATGAGAAATTGTACCGTCCCGTTTTGTGATGGGTTAACGAGGGTGACACTTTCCCTTAAAATGGAAAGAAAGGTTTATGTTTTATGGTGTTATTAGTTGGTTGGTTATCAGGGTTTGACGTCCTATTAACAGCTAAGGTCGTTTAAGGACGTGCCTCCATGTGTGTTGTGTGTGCATATGTATGTGTGTATGTGTGCTGCAATCACCATTCGGCATGGTATTTCAGTGAGATAGCACTATGAAGTTGGCATCACATCCGCACTATCACAAGGAGGAGCCAATTACACAATCATACCCTGTCTCCAGCACACATACACACATGTACCATACATTACACACACAGAGACACGTCCCTAAATGATCCTAGCTGTCGGTAGGACCTTAAACCCTATAAAACAAACCACAAGTCCATACCTCATACCAAATGAGCTAGCAGTAACTCTTCATCTGTTACAATGTTGAGACATACTCCTTTGATCAATGTGCAATTACTATCATGCATGTATCCTTTGATCAGGAACATGTGTACACACAGAAAAGACAGGGCTTCTTGAAAGGAAAGCAATTAAACTGTATTCAAAACACTGGTAATATTTTATAAATAGATTTTGTCAGAAAACATCAGTCAGATCGCAGTGATATATAAAGATTAAACACATATCAGATTAACCTTTTATTGAATCATACTGAAGGCAGATACATGTAGTACATAATATACTGTGTTGGAACTTAAATAACACACTTTAAGAGAGTTATCTCCCCTCCAAACACCTGACAGTTAAAAAATGTCATTCAGTCTCAGGTTGGATGAAGATGTGTTTTCTTACATGAAAGCTTAAAAACAAATGAACATTTGTGTTTTCTTACATGAAAGCTTAAAAACAAATGAACATTTAACAAACTGTAGAACCCTTGTACAAGGACCTGAAATATTAGGTGATAAATGTATTATGTTTCAAGCTACAAAGATACCTCAATTAGCTTATAAATGGTGCAGGTTTTTATTTTTGGACAATTTTTTGGCCAAACAAAAAAGTATATTAAATATATGCACTGAAAAATGTGTGACCATTCTGACGGAGTTAGCAAAGATTACTGGAGAAATTCCCAACATATGTATATGCTTTACAATGGAATATGAAAGGAAGGTGAGAAAATATCAGCTGATAGGGCCTCAGTCAATTATTTCCCCCCACCAATTTTGAATTCCAGGTTATAATTCCAACATCATATACCAACATGTATGTTGATTTTGTTTATTCTACAATATCAAATGTTAAGTTTTTTGTTTTGTTTTTCACAATAGCACACCATGACTTAGTATGAGATGGGGAAAACATTGAAAAAGCATTACAAATGTAAGACAGATGCGTTACCTGTTATCATAAAACCCATGGTTGACCAATGGAAAATGTAGTAACATCACTGATGTGGTACAATGGTTATTTTTGATGTTGTGTGAAAATTCTTTAAGTGAACTTTTTATAAGAAAAAAAAGAATTTAACCACAAAATTGATATGCTACATAGTATCAGGGTCTTTGTAGATATTATGATCAAACAACCTACACTTCTAAGGCAGAAACAAAATCTGCTGACCCTGATTTAAAAAAGAAAAGTCTTGGCCATATTTTTCCTTGTTTAATTTTCTTTCTTTAATATCTCAATCATTCTGTCATTATCATGAACACCAGAAAAATGTACCGGGGGTAACTTGCGTGTTAGTGTCTTGACCACCACAAACACATGGGGGACATTAGGGGTCTACTCAAGTTAAGTGTGAGCTTAATTTTTGCCCTCAAGCTTTTGAAAGCATAACAACAGAAACTTCAAGTTCAGCTTAAACTCATCTTGAACAGGACTCTGTGTGTGTGGCCCAAACATTGGGTTGAAGAATTTGTTAAAAGCATCGGGGCCAGAAAAACCTTGATATCACTGTTGTTAATATATAAACACTTGTAGAACAACTTTTACAAAGGACGTTGATGCTGACAATTTTGCACTAAACTCCTTTGATTTCTTCTAACATAGACTAACCCTATCACCATTGTAGACCATAATGGACTCATCCAGATCAATGCATGGTAGAGTCTACTAAAGTTACATAGGGGTGAAAGGGCTAAAGGAATGTTAAATCTGTTTTTCATTTTATAGAAGAACAGGAATCTTATGTCTCTGATAAAACAAAACAAAAATCTTCTCACAAGAAATGAATTTTAAACATTAATACACATATCTATCAAAATGTGCCATTTAATAAACAGCAATTTTCCCCTAAAATATCACAATAAACTAATCCAGAACAGAAAAGGAAGAGTCCATTGGTAAAATCAAGGGCTAATAGGAACTGATTTCAGAATATTTCAAAGTATGATATAACAAAGGTTTATTAGTTTTAAATAAGTTTACATGTCATAAAAACATTAACAAACAGTTTCTACAAATATATGATATTGCACAGTGAATCTCATGAAATGATTCTGATATTTTCTGTCAAAAGACTGTTCCGTCTCTCTACTATGACAGCAATAGTATATTTAAAAGCACCTCTTACCTGGTAAATAAAAACATGGTTCAATGGAGTTTCAAGGAGAAACCTTACACACCTATTTCTAATAATATGGAGTCTTTTAAGGAAGAATGCCTGAGTTTTCCAAAAAGCATTATGGAGAGATTAAATAGGCTTAAATTATAATTAATACCAATACTTATATCAGAACAGCTTTTTTGTGTGAAAAAAAAGTTCATATAGATTGTCTTTTTTTTTTTTAATTCCAGATTTGAATCTCTACACTTTATTTAATTATGATTTCATACACATGCATACATTTGTTTTGTTATTTTTGTTTTGAATTTCATTTTTTAATTCAAATGTTTTGCATGAATAACTCATGTAATCAAGTAAATAACTGGGCACTAAAGACATAAAAATCCAGAATTATTTGTAAATTTTCAGTTACTTGCTTTTTTCAATATATTCTTTTTGAAAATTTGTGTTACAATTAAACAAAGCATGTCTTCTGTGATACTCCTTTTCTTTCCACATACTTTACTCAACAGGTACCTGGGCACACCTTTAATTACAGTGATACGACAGGATTGATTTGGTACTATACAAATATATAGGTTGATGTCAGCACAGAGCGATGGGTACAGATCTATAAAAGGATAGGTTTTCTCATGGTCACAATAGAAAATAGGATATACCTCTCTGGTGTAGTATAAATGCTTTTACATTTTATGTAGTTTGCAATTTGTACTGAATCAAATTCAAATTTATTGTAAAATAGGAAGAAAAAAATATATACAGTATTGGTGAGGTCTTGTGGGGAAAAACGTCTCACAGATTTACCTGACTATAGTTTGAAATACAGAAAGGTTAAAAGGCACTTGTTGACAGCTCATCCGGTACCAGTAACTGACCTCCCCCCTCATTCTCAACCCTCATCAACTTGGCTGAAAAAATAACCCTCTACTCTTTCAAATTAATAGGTTCAATTTTAACAACACTTTATGTGGAAATATTAACAATATACACAAAGATATTACAAGTTTTACATTGAAAACAATTTAATAGAACATTAAAATAGCTTCTGTAACAAAATCAAGGAATCTTAAACCTATAATTCTTAATGAAAGTTGTTAAATGAGTTTGTGATGGGTTATTTCTGAGCTCATAGTAGAAAAATGTACCTCGTGAATTGCGGAATTGAAAAAATATAACAATAGGCCCAAAAGGATATCCTCCTGTAAACAGGACTTGCTTAGCACTGCATGAAGTTTGAGTTTGATCGGCCCAAGGAAACTCAAGTTACTGCACGAAAACAGATTTTCTATTTATAGTAACAGTGACCTAGACCTTTGACCTTCGGACATGAAAAGCAATCCCAAGCAAGCACTTTTGGTTAGGAAGCACTGCATGAAGTTTGAGTTTGATCGGCCCAAGGAAACTCAAGTTATCGCCGACGCCGACATAGCAATACCCATGTGTCACCAGCTTTTCGCAGGCGACACAAAAATGATAAGGGAAGCACTGAAACTGCTGTTTTAACTTATGGCTAAAAATGTGAAATCAAACTAGGCATTAGGTACTCATTATGTATTATTTCTTCCTAACATACATTGGTTTATGATGCAAATACTTTGATTCTTGTTGGTTATACATTTGTATATCAAATTCATACATGTACATAATATTGAATAATTTTTCAATTACTATTTATTTTTATTTACTTTTTTCATTTTAGAGGAAAAACAGTGAGATGAATATAAATGCATGCTAATGATATAAATACACATTCGTTAAAATATAAAGTAAAACTGACGACAAACTGGACGTCTCAGGACCCTATTTATCTTGAATTTGGTTTAGGTCCTAGGTTATATTTTGGTGAGGTAAGTTACTGTAAACACAGAGGAGTTTCCCATATTGGTGTGAGTAGTGTTTCTTTGGTAAAGCACACCATTATATCTTCGTAAGAAAATAATTACAAAACTCCCAGTAGTACTGACGGGTCACAGCTTGTGACCGGTAACATTTCCTGTGAGATCAGGACTGGCAGACGTCATATAAAGTGGATCATGAGATGTCAACCTTTCATCAGTCTGCCAACCCCCATGGACCATTCTTTAAACTGTTGAGTGAAAAATAAGTGGCTGCCCCATATCCCAGTCTATGGTAAATGTTGCCATTCTCAAATGAAAGATATATCTTTGACATGTTTAATAGTGAAAAGTTAGCAAAAAATAGCAATGGGGCTATGACAAAATAAATTCTTATTTCTCACACTGAAATTCCATTGCTTTCTACCAGGAAGTGTTTCAATGCAGTCTACATTTCACCACTGATTATCACAGTAAACATTAGTACACAAAGACTACTACATAGTGTACATATTCTAGATGGTGACAGGCACATCTAGTACAGGGAAGATACCAGTCTGAGTCAATATTTCGTGGCACAGTATATTCATAAGTTTTCCCTTAAAAAAATGAATTTGGGAAGAAAAGAGTGTTGGGAATAGTCCACATTTTTAAAAAGTTAGATAAAATCTCGACTTAAAAAACTGGAGGGATGCACATTTATATCAATATATGCAAGTATAAGAAATCTGGTCCATTATTGAAATACAGTCAAACCAGCAATAAATATCTGCATCAATACATCAGTATTAAAGTAAGATATGTTTCAGCAAGTAAAAATTACTCTAACTTTTGGTTAAAATTTTACTAAAACAAATTACGAACAAATGTACAATAAAACTTGAATATATTGCCTCTCTTTTATTTGCAACCTAATTTTCCGCCAACATACATCCTATGTCCAGATTTGGGTTTTTTCATGTCTCCTTCAGTACAATGTCAAACCCCTTTATAATGCCAAAATTTAGCTGGGCAAATAGTGGCAGTATAAAGGAGCTTTACTATTAACACAAATGCTATCCATGTGTTGTGATTGAATATGTAATGCGCCTATTAGTTTTAATATACCAAATACAGGGTGCAGATCATCACCATTTGTTCTCTTAAAAGCAAAAATCTGTTGAATCAACTAAATGCCAAGTATATAGGAGAATCAGTAAGAGTATGTTTGCTTAACAGTCAACAACAACCAAGCACCTGTCTGTGAAGCTAACCTGTAGCATTTTTGAAGTAAACAAAAACAATTTACAAACTATCCTTATCTAATTATCCAATAGGAAATAACTATAATCGCACACCTTCCTGGTATAAATACATACCTTGATGAGAACACAACAATCATGATTGTATTTTTAACAACCCAACCCAAATACCACAAATACCATCACTAGAATTCTCCTAATATCCCATTTCTACTGTCATGGTTACACTTCAAAATTAAATGTTTAACTCAATCTTTGTGAATTTCCAACCAATGACCTGAGTCAACATTTCTTTTTGCAACATTTAATATGAATACATTCTCATGACATTTTTTTTTTTCTAAATTCAAAATTTCCTAAATTTAACCTTTTCCTCCACCAAATCTTGGTATGTTACTACCCGACTCTACTCATGAAAAAAATACTCAGTCTACTTATGAAGTGAGTTATCTTCCTGGTATATGACTATGATACTACTTTCCAATTATATAGTGATAGTTCCTTCTACAATCTACCATGTAACAACCTAACCCATAGCGAAAATAACACATTCTCCAATAACTATTAAAAGACAATAGAAACATACTTTAAAATTCAACAGGATTTCTCCTTCACTAATGTTTTGAACAATGAGTACAAGAAGAGAATAACTTATGAAACATGAATAGAAATATATGATTAAGTTAATAAAATATAACAACAGAACTGGCAAGAAGCAAAACAGTATACAAAAGCAAGGACTACCTAACCCAATCAGGAAGTTTGAAATGTGCTTTATAGAAGACATCTATAACTGAGGTCCTGCCTCACAATGTAAAGGAATCTTAGTGTGCAGAAACATTCCCACTGTTGGGGGTAATCTTCTCTTTAAAATCTATTAACAAAATATTGAATGCTTTCTTTCCCACTGAATAAAAAAAAATATTTCACTTGTATGCTCTATACTTTCTCTTGTGCTGGTGTACTCACGAAAATATCTGTCATAATCAAGAAATATAAACATACTTAATGGGAAACCATAACTATTGCTAAACGCCTGACGTATCATATCTTAACATTACTTATAAACGATGGTGACATTTCTTTCAATGGGTCCATTAATGTCACATCTTGATTTGAAGTAAAATATTAGACAATAAAAGCTTTTAAATAGGTTGTGTCACTAACTTTGTTACGTAACCATTGTATTACAAATCTCAACTCTTAAAATACCATAGAGCTACATACAGTCATTAACTTCCCACTAAATTGTTTAATTTTCATTGATAAGTATTTCTTAATGTCATCTTTTGCTTCATATAACACTTTTCGCCGACAAATGGCTTTAACATGTCTCACATGATGATCACTGTTCAATGTGTAAATGTAACACAATTCCAAACTGTGTCTGCAGCAAGAACGATGACAGACAACATTCACGCTCATCATTAGTTCAGCCTATCAGGCAGTATGGAAGTACCGGTAAAGTAAATTCACCCAAGAACTTGGGAAGGTTCTGGCTTCAATTCTTACATATTACAGGAGGGACAGGGTTAAAAGGGATGGGGAGATATTAAATATATAAAAATAAGCATGAAAATATGACTAGAGATGATCATATACATTTTCGTTAGAGGAAAATGTAATACAATTGTAACAAAAACAAACCATGTAATACCTCATACCAACAATATATCCTAAAATGTATTTTCATATTTTGTTTCTATTTGAAAAATATATTGCAAAAAAGGATATTTTCTTTTTTTTCTAAATTTATCAGTGATGAATTAGTAGAAAATCTATGAAATAACGTGATACAAACCTTAACATCTTTTTCTATTTTATAAGTTTAAGTGTCGTTTAATTTCAACCAAGAACAGGTTAGGCACTTTCAAATAAAGGAAGTGGAAAATATTTCAATAATGAGCTGCATATTAGCGATGAAGTATAAAAATTTGATTTTACAATACAACTAAATGGTTACTGACAGTAATATTTATTTCAGTTACCTTCAATATCGCTTTACAAAATAGATTGAAGTTATAAAAGTGATACAGACATTAGGCCAAAAGTCTTAATACAAAATCTACCCATGATCTGAATACACTACAAAATGAAGTACATTCAGTGTTTCTCCTTCCAGATTCCAGATAATTGTTTTGTCCCTCTAGAAGCTGTATTATTACCATACTTTTGGCTGTAAAGAGCATCAAAGCATCACAGCGTTACATAATGATCAAGGCTTACAATAAAGGCATCTCGTAAATTGTAAAAAAAGCGAAGGTTTTTTTTCNCCCCACCCCCCACCCCCTTTAGATACACGAGATAATTTTGTACCCCTGTCTATAACAACTGTGTAAAGCTGTGGACTTGGTCATTATTATTTCATGAACTTTGCCTTTGTCTGTAGGTTTCATATGCAAACATATGCAATTGGGATAATATTTTAATATTGATAGCAATTATCTATATGGAATTTATATTGGTTGAAGATTTTAATTTTAGAATGAGTCACTTCATAAATAAGACATCGCGCACGAAAATGTCCAGCATTTGATACTTAAAATGCCGAGTATCATTTGTTGAAAAAAAACACCATAGGTACATAAAAAGTAAGACAATTTTGATGGTTAATACTTTGTGCTATATAGTTATTATGGCAAATAATACTGATTTGTCATTGTACATCCGCTGATAAATATCTGGTAAGGGGTACATGTATTTACATTGAAACATAGATCTATAAAATAAAAACACAAATCAATCACTTTGCCCCCTCCAAAAAATAAATTGGTTGTCTTTTTTCCCTTTTTTTCCCCTTTAATTTTTCTTTCTTTCTTCTTAAATTTCAAAACTAAAATGATATTAACCAAAAATATTTTTATAATATTTGAATTTTGACATATCTGAAATTCATGTACATTTGTACTTTGATATGGTCTGGATTTGTTACATAGAAACATTATTATGCTTGCTTGGTAGATTTGTATAGACCCCTGTTTGCGGTAGAGACAACTTGATATTGATTGTTTTTTGAGTGCCGTTACATTGTTATCTATGTTTTATCTACACTTGGTATAAATATAACTGTATCCACGGTTGATACTACATAACACTTAAACAATGTTTTATACATAAAACAAGCAAAATAATAACAAGCAGTCAATGTCAACATACATACTCACACAGAATGTCATCAAACATTAAAGAAATCCCAGAAACCCAAAGTCGTGTTTTTGAATAAGGGATACCCAATTTTTGTGTTTTTAAATAAGGGATATCCAATTTTTGTGTTTTTGAATAAAGGATACCCAATACATGTAGACATAACGAATTAAATTATTAACAAGAAAATTCATTTAAATGTGACATATAAGAATTTGTATATGGTTTCAATCTGAGCATATTAAAAGTGTTATAAAATCAGAAAGCATGTTGTTGTTTTTTAACTAGTGGGGTTTTGAAAAGTTTAGTTTTATTTCAGTATGTGCAGTCTTAATAAGTTTTAATTAAACAATATAATTCTATTTCTGTCTTAAACCTCTATCAATTGAATAATTGAAACCCAGCACCAATACCATGTGTTTAGTCTACAATAGATGGTATGTAGTATCACATTTTCATTGGGTACTTTGACCACAATAAATACATAATAACGTACTACTACTAACTATAAATCACATCTAGGTCGCATTGCTTCTCTCCAGAAGGGAAAAAACAAACTGAGCTACTAATATATATCATAGTTTAACCCTCCAACACATCGTTTTCAATCTTCCTTCAGGAAAGCAGACAGAATTTCATGTGTCATTTTTATCTATCTATTTATCATACATATCAGCTCTCACATTTAAATACAAGATTCTCTTGACCTGACATACTTCCTCTGACCAGAGCCAAGATATCTTGAAACATGCTACTTTTACAACATGTCGTATTAGAGTGTTACACAGAATATAAACAGAATCATTTCAACCATGGATGTTGTTCCCTTAATCTGGAATCATATACAACTTCTAATTGACAGACTGCATGCGAGTTGAATTTTGCTCACAAGTTCTAGCTCAACAAAGAAAGATTTTATTTTTTATATTACTGGTAATTACATATGTAATTCCACCTCAAACTTAATCATTCAAGTCTTCAAAAAGCACCCTTAGATTTTCAAACATTGTGGTGTTTGCCCCACTAAGCTTAGTTTAGTGGAAAATTATTGAACTGTATGAGGTATATAAACATTGAACGTATAGCAAATGATTGTCACATGCTTTGACCATACTACATGTGAGGATACACACAAGCCATTAATGAGACAGATTGACTTTGCTTGAGTAAATATTTCCCGAAACCCAACTTATTTCTCGTCATTTCTCAAAAACAATTCACTGGCAGACACTCTCAAAATTCATGAGCTCAAATGTGATGTGTGAGCCTCCTTTTGGAAATCATACGTTTTTTGTTTTGAAAAAGAACTTAAAATCTGCTGCTAAAACATCCATTAGTCCAAAGCTGACATTTAAAACTCCTGCAGGAGCACAACTCTGACATTCAAAACTTCATGAGCTCAAATTTGTTGTTTGAGCCTCCGTTGTGAAAAATGAAAATATGATATTTTGCGAAAACAATGCATCAAAATTATATAAAAGTCAGTAACATAAAACATGACAAAACAACGGAAATCAGGACTTGTATGGGGTAGAGAAAGGTCTGTCACTTTGTATGAAAAATTATTATGAACCCCAAAAAATTCTCTTTAGGATTAAGACATGAATTACAAAAAAGATAACAGCCAAGCTTTCTAATACAAAACATCTTCAATCCTTTGTGCCCATATATGCGATATTAAGGCAAGATAAATACTCGTTTATAAAACCAAGCATACACAATCAAAATAAAACTTTCTGCACACAATAACACACACTCACACACAATCTCACTGTGCTAGAAAAGACCCTGATCACCATACAGATCACTTATCCATATAAAAACAGGTACAGATCCAACTTCATTACTTCTAGCCACCATTCAATTGAGAAAAAATACTTAACTCAGCCTCAATTTTTCANTTTTTTAATTTTTTTTTTTTTTTTTTTTTTTTTTTTAAATAAAATATTTATTGCTAATTGATTTCATTTCAGGTTTCTTCATTTCAAATATATTTCAAATTCTTTAAATTCTTTTAGACCAGAGCTTTTGAGGGCTGACAAATGAATCTTAGTGCGAGTAAAAATTTTAAAATATGAAGATAATTAACATGAATCTTCTACTGATAATAAAAATGCTAATAAAACTTCACAAAAGTATCGAACAACTCTTTAATGAATACAAATCAAGGCCAAATTTATGCTAAGAAATACACTTGGATTTTTTCCTCGAGAAATCAGAGCCTGGTAATTATATAATGATGTGGAACTTCAAGGCCAACACTCACACTATTGCTCATATTTAACAGTAAATGTCATCATACCAGTAAAAAAGTATCTCCCACCCATACGAACAAAAATCCATTAATAATCTCAGATTTTCGCTGCAAGAAAAATGGATAGAAAATACAGAAAATCTTCCAATCCATTACAAAATATATATCGGTGTATAAGCTGTATGTTATATAAGATAGTCAAGAAATATACTTTTATGGATAAGTAACTCAACACCAATATCTATGTTGTAATGAGATGGTTATGGCATTTTCACGGTCACATTTAATAGTTATAGAAAAATATCACATTATTTACCGATCACCAAACAGGCGATGCCATTACACTCCAGTAAAATCAATTTTATAAAACTTCACCTCGATTTCTTAAAATTTAAAATAGAAATAAATGTTGCCTGCACCTTCAATTTGGGTTTTGAAATTAAAACAAGTAATATACCAGTGGTAAATCAAAATATACAAAATTAAGAAACTTTTGATGTCAGATATTTTTTCGTCCTTAGGTTTATAGATATGCTACCTCACTGTTTTATCTACTTCCAAAAATGACTTCCAATTTAAGAAACATAAAAAAGAAATTTGGCAGAATGAGAATTTGCACATGCTTAAAACATCAGTGATACATTCAAAAGAACAAATGCAGTCATAACACTTGGTAATTCTGATAAAACAAAAGTAAGGAATACAACTATCACAAATTACACATGTGTCTAAGGTAGCATACAGCCTTAAGTGTAAACAACAATTTCAATAATGAACTGCCTTACATAAAAACAAAATAACCAGGTTTGATATGGTAGCTTTCCTTGAATGATATTTAGGGCAACCCGTTATTGATGGCCCAATGTCCAATGTCCCATTTGGTTATGTTGATACAATGCACTTCCTTTGTAAAAACATAATCATGCAGGCTAACACAGTTTTTCACAGGCCACTGGTATTGAGACTTATCTTGAACTGGAATGGGCGTGGCCACACATTTGTGAAGACTAACAGCATCAATTGTGTATTTCGTGTAAAAGAACACCTGCAGAGTTACAGTCTCCAGTACTGATGGCCGACTACTCCGATTTAACATGAGCTGCATGGCCGTTTCCTGGAGCTACTTTGGCTTCTCTATATGTTGTAAATAACTTCGCATATTCAGGATTCAGTTCTGCAAAGGCCTTGAATTCATCTGTGAACACAAAGATTTTATGTCAAAAGGATTCACTGTCTGAACATTTTCTGTATACATACCGACCACATTACTTATGTTTTCTGGGTGAATTTTCAAACCTTTAGAGTTCTTATACAGTGAAATTTGATATACACTTTTTTTAAAGACAATCCGGATCTTATATTACCAAGGAAACCTCTCGATAATTTTTTGTTTTGTTTTTTAAAACAAACAGCAGGACCCTTTAACGTTTACCAGAAGACTTTGATTATCAAGCAATTGAAGATCAGATCCTTAAAACAACCAACAGGTTTTATAGCTCGTTATTGTTTAATTGATTACAGTGACAACAGAAAATATCAAGAAGAATATGAAGAAAGACTGTGAACAACTTCATTTGAAAGTGTGTTTAAGACTATGGCAGATGTTATTTTCTTGGCAAATTTATATATTCTATTATTTTCGTTTTAAAATGCACTAAGGCAAACAAAGAACCTTCTGAATCTGGCTGAGGTCATCCTCGCTAGCCAAGCGTTCGCTTCGTATACACTTCACTTAAGTTAGAGGTCTGTGATCTTGTTTTATAAACCTGGCCTGGGATCTTTAACCCTGACACAAGGACAGAGACAACAAAAGCCTTCATCTACAACCCTGACACAAGGACAGAGACACAAAAGCCTTCATCTACAACCCTGACGCAAGGACAGAGACACAAGAGTTTTCGTCTGTAACCCTGACACAAGGACAGAGACACAATAGTTTTCGTCTGTAACCCTGACACAAGGACAGAGACACAATAGTTTTCATCTACAACCCTGATACAAGGACAGAGACATGAGAGTTTTTGTCTGTAACCCTGACACTGTGACTGTGATAATATCCTACAAACAACTACAAGTCGATGACATCGTACCGTATGTGATCTTCTCATCGTTTTTGGTGTCCACCTGTTCAAATAGCCGGTCTACGTCTTCCATCCCGAATGCGTTGTGCAGGATCATGGTGAGATCATCCCGGCTGATATAACCTTTGTCCTCTTTATCAAACAGCTGAAATACAGTAACTGTGTGTCAAACAGCGGAAATACACTATTTGTGTAAGTTTTAGGGAATGGATAACTCTTTCACAAGACAGTGCAAAGCAATTAATTGTAATCAATCAATATTTACCCCCTCCTCCGGTAAAACTTTGATGAAAAATGAATGTAGGGCAATAGCTCCTTGGGTTATCTGTCGGGAGTATCTTTTTTACCTTAAAACTTTTCTATTTATTTTTTATATTTCAATGATTTGAAGAACTGGACTGGAAAATTCCAAATACAAAGATATTTGACAATGATAATTCCAGTATTCCTCAACAAGGGGTTGCTGGAAATTAAATGTTTGCTGTTCGGCAGATAACACCACAAAAATGCCATTGCTGTAAATATTAGCCTGCCTACACTGGAAAAAGGAGAGAACCATTTTTTCCAGTAAAGCAGACTTTGGTTAATGGAGTGTATCTAATATCCTGATACCTGGAAGGCCAACTTGATGGTTTCTTCTGTGTTTACCGGAGAGGACACGAGGGAGAGTCCTATAACGTACTCCCGGAAGTCTATCACTCCCGAACTGTTCTGTAATCAAAACAGAAATTCTCTTTAAACATACATTACAAGAATATGGCTGTATTTTAATTTAAATATAATTGAAACTAGATATTTTAATACTTTTTATACATTAAATCTGTTACTGGATATGATAACTAAAGTATTACTAGAATAAAGCTAATTTTAATTTGAATATTATTGAAACTAGATATCATATTTCAATATTGATTTTATATACATTAAATCTGTTACTGGTTATAGCAAAGGCTATAAAAAAAGTATTCACATGAATTAACAGATTTATAAGAAAACTGTTTAAGTACGCATTCACCTAAGAATTTCATACACAGATAGGATTTGAAACTTACTCTATCGTAAAGGGCAAACACCTGTTCCAGAGCTTCAGACTTCGGCAGATGCAGATATTTGGCAAATTGATCTAGAGTTATCACCCCTGTATTACTTTGAGCTATGGACGAATATCTTTCCAACATTGACTGTAAATCTTGAAGTTTTACCCTGAAATAGAGTTGATTTTTGCCAGTAAATATTTTAGTAATTTCAGAATCAGTTCTGATAGATTGGTCTCCATGAATATGACTTTGATACCAGACAATTTGCAATGTCGCCCGATCCTCAGGTTATATATGCCATCACGCTAAAATTCTGAAAGCCTGCAGGGTTAAAAGTTATAGGACTGAAATAAGACATTATGCTACTAATGCCTTATTATAACCCCTTTACAATTTTCACGAAATCACTAACAAAACTTGTTGAGTCTGATTTGTTTCCTTTTGTTTCCAATGACAAATGTTGTGCCTAATTTTCTGTGCTTATTATCGACATTTTTTTGTAAATTTTCAAGGAAGCACTGTTTAAGTCAAGATCACTCTCCTATACAAATCTTATGGAAAAAAAATGAAAAATAGAATTATTGCCCACATACCTACCCTAACTTTCACACATGTAACAGGAAACAAACATTTGTTTGTTTGTCCTTAGAAACAGCACTGCTTCCCAACCCCTCCCAACTCGGATATCTTATTTGATCTGTGATAAGACAAGGGTTCTGTACAAATATTTAGAAAAGGGGGAAACATTGTGTACTACAATTATTCCCAAAATGTTTACAGATATATACAGGCTCTGAAAGTCTTCTGGCATGATCGTCATAGCAACTTTGTTCGGGTGAGCTGCTTTTACCAAGAACCTTTTTTTTGCATTGTTTTTGTATCAAATAGCAATTTTTATTTGTTGGTCTTACTTATAAGTGTATCCTTTTCTCAATCACCAGAGTGCTAGAAAGTAACACAAGTACAGATATACAAATGAATGTATTGAACAAGGCACCAAACATACAGTCCTATTTATGTGTTTGTGAAGAACCAACAGAGCATGTGACTGTGTGGTGAAAATCTAAAACAAGTGAGGTCGGCTTCATACTGGACATCAAATTAAAACCAGAAAACATCACAGTGAAACCTGAATTTACTGACACCTGGCCTAAAGGACATCCTGCAATATCTGTCCTGATTATGTTGCCCACAAAAAAACATTGGTTTCTTTGTCCTAACCCTCACTTTACCAACAGTCATATAGAACCAATAATTCAGTTCCTCTCAGTGTCAATTTACCAATAAATCAACTTTAATCAGTTCTATAAAAGTTTTACTTTTTACACAAACAGTGAACGTATAAAATGTGACACAACGTTTCAAGACCGACTGATCCCTATGCCAAGCTAACAAAGCTAAGTTGATGGAGCTAGTACCAAGGCTAGCTTGACAAAGTTGTGTCACGTTTAATACATACATTGTTTGTGCATAAAGTAAACCTTTGGTATTACATCTTTCCAAACTGAGGAATCTTATTGGAGATATTTCATAGGTTCTGTTTGACATTGTTATTAGGATATCAGAGAGAAAGACTTACCCCAGTTTATTATGAAGTTTTGAGAACTCGACCAGTCCCGTAGAGAGTGGCAGCTTTAGCTTGCCCGCCTGCTTCATTAGTCGACAATCATCAAACGAGTGATCTGTGGTAGGTACTCCTAAACACCTGCACAACACATAGTACATAATTACTATATTCATCGTGTTGGTTACTTCTAAAACAGGGTGGGTAGGATTTTAGATAAAACGTTTTCTACTACCAAGAAATGTTAAAATCCATATTTCTTTTAGATCAGTATGCAAAGCAGTAATAAATAAGATGATATACTTCTTAGCATTTCAGACATGCTTCTAATATCATTTTGTCCAGCTGGTCAGTAAGATACATACATTTGTATTACATAAAGTTTGGGTACCAGATGTTAAAACATCAACTGACTTATGTTTAAGAAAAACAAATCTGGCACAAAGTTTGCTGCTGAAATACTTTTTTACAGACTGGTTAAGTTCATATCATAAAGATACATTACTAGACTATAGCCATGATTATTGCTCTGTAAAATATAGCATATATGATTTTTTGTTTGCTACATTCACAAACTGTGAAAAAAGGTGAAAGTTTACTACTTCCTGTACCACTACACAGTACATGTGTTATAACCTCCTCCTTCCCCTAGATCCTGGTGTGAGCAAAGGTAGTCTCTGGATTAAATCCATGTATACCCTACTAAAGAATATGTTAGTTTTGTATACACAGAACAAATATGTCTATATGTCTTATACCGACTCATGACTACCAGGTAAGTCTAAAACTGCATCTTGACTCTTATAACAAACACCAAAATCACACTTACTCTGCCATAGTTCTTCGCACCCTCTCTGCAAAAAGCTTGACATTGTCCTTTTCCTCTTCATTAGGTGAAATAACAGGTAAAAACTGCAATAATAAACAAAACTGATGAGGATATTAACATTTTTAATTGATTGTATGACCCTTTGAAACCACATATCAATAAGAACAGTTGTAACACAGGCACTTGCCTTGTCTGCCAATAGCCCTATAACATAATCAGGGTTGTGAGCTTAATCACCCTAGTAAAAGAGTCATTTTTCATTTAGTCTACGGGCAAATATACATACATCATCATTTATAATAAATCATACATCACAATGGAGCAAAAGTATTTTCCTGTCAATTCAGACTGCTCCTGGAACAATACTATGAATGATTGTGATAACATCGTGTATTTTCATAAAATCATAAATTTTTGTGGGACATTAAATTTCATTTATTTCGTGGATAACAAAAATCCACGAAATTAAATCCCCACGAAAGCATCAATTTAGCATGATATAGATAGGGGGAAATCAGAAATCATCGAAATATTATGTCTTTAAAAGGTCAGTTTCTGAGGGTGTCATTTTTCGTTTCATGTTTTATATTGATTTTAACTAGTGTTTTAACCATTGTATATTCACCGTTTGATTTGCTCTATTAGTACTGAAAACCATTAAATTTGTCCCTGCAGTTTTAACTTTCACCTTATTTCACCCTCAATCATGAGGGTGAACTTATCCTGACAGTGACTATTAATACAAGGCATGCTGTATGCAGTCATTAAAAGTGAAGGGCAAAATTAGAATACAGAATTTACCATTAAAGGGTGAAAGTTTGACAAGTCGAAAACTTCCTGGCATACAGAACTTCATTGAAAATTTGAATAATTATATATCAGTATTTACAGGTTCCATATTATAGTGCATCAGTGTCTTGTAAGCATTTTTGTGGCACAACAAATATATATATAAAGCTGTCATTGATACTATCACTGAATACGAATCCTTGCACATATGTTGTTGGAAGAACAATGGTTCATTCAGTATTTATTAACTTAGAGTACATATGTATCAAAGTCAAAACATGACTCGATATATTTTGTATCATTCTAGGTCAGTTTAGTAGCAAATTACATTGAACTAGCTACATGTGAAACAGATACCTCAATTTCCATGGCATTGTGGAAGTTGCATAGTGTCAACCAAAAGCAGGTAAATCTGAAATGTCAAAACAGGTTAATGATTAGAAGTATATCTAGTATGTAAAGTGATATTTTAAACAAGAGGCCCAATGGACCTGCATCGCTCACCTGGTATAAATCTCACACTTGTAACCTAAAAGTGATCTAAAATAAAGCTACAGGCAAAATATCAGTATTTATGATTAAAATTCATTCAAAAAATCCGTTAAAACTTTGAAAGTCGAATAAGATCATGATGTTGAACAAATTTTATAGCCTTTCATCTCAGGATGCAACTTGCAAAATATCAACATTCCAGGACCCATGGTTATTCAGAAGAGGTCGTTTAAAGATTTTAAACAAATTTGACCCCTGTGACCATGAATATAAGTCATTCACTTTAACAAACATGGTAGTCCTTGATCTCAGCATGCTACTGACTAAATATCAACATCCTGGGCCTTTTGGTTATTCAGAACAAGTTGTTTAAAGGTATTTTTTAACAATTGACCAAGGTGACCTTGAATATGGGTGAAGGTCATTCATTTGAACAAACTTTGTAGCCCTTAACCCCAGCATGCTTCTGGCCAAATATCATCACCCTAGACATTTGGGTTATTGAGAAGAAGTTGTTTAAGGTTTTTAACATATTTGACCCCTGTGACATTGAATATGGGTGAAGGTCATTCATTTGAACAAACTTTGTAGCACTTCATCTCAGCATGCTACTGGCCAAATATCATCACCCTGAGCATTTTGGTTATTCAGAAGAAGTTGTTTAAAGGTTTTTTAATAAATTGACCCCTGTGACCTTGAATATAATTGAAGGTCATTCATTTGAACAAACTTGGTAGCCCTTCACCCAAGCATGCTACTGGCCAAATATCATCTCCCTGGGCATTTTGGTTATTGAGAAGAAGATGTTTAAAGTTTTTGACATATTTGACCCCTGTGACCTTGAAAATAGGTGAAGGTCATT
>NW_018480077.1:796357-837565 GCF_002113885.1 Mizuhopecten yessoensis | reverse complement strand
CTGATAATGCTAACCCAAATTGAATTACTTCCAATGGAAATTAAACAAATGTTGGTCCAAAATGTGATTTCCCTATATAAACTATAGTAAAGTTTACCCCCTCCCCAGGGGGAAACGTGAGACCCCAGGGTCATGAAATTCACAATTTTGGTAAAGCACCTTAAGACCCTTCCATCTATGAAGAGTATTTGATTCTACCATATCTGGGTCTTGAGAAGAAGATTTTTGAAATTTTAGTCAATTCAACCCTTTTTGGCCCCGTCCCTCAGGCCCCTGGGGGCTTGGGACTAAACCGGCAACCAGTTTTGTTGACCTTTGGCCATGGAACGTTCCTGCAATATTTCATTGAAATTGGTTCAGTGGTTTTGGAGAAGAAGTCGAAAATGTAAATTGTTTACGGAGGCACGACGGACGACGACGGACAAAAGGCGATCGCAATAGGTCACTTGAGACTTTGTCTCAGGTGACTTAAAAAAGTCAGTTTATAAATATATATATATGTAGATGTGTTGTCTAGGTTGAATCCACTATCCATGTTTATCCGAGACATGCCCTTTTTTTTTTAGGATCAGGCCATTTCTACTGTACTCTGCTACCTATCACCATGTCAAATTAAAAAAAAAAAAAATAGTCAGTATATGTTTTATATAAATAAAATTTTAGGATTGAGAATGTCTTCCCACCAAACATGAAACCCATATATACATGAGCAGATGGTTTCTTATAGCTAAGAAAAAATAGACATAAGTTTTCTGATCAGCATTACATTTTCAGTTTATTTGTAAAAATAGATGTGTGAGGTACTTACGCTCCAGGGCCTTCCCATGTCCATGTGTAAGTGTCCTGAAATTCAACAAAGGAAAACATACAATAGCTTATCAATATTAACAAATGATTTCATAATTCCAATTTCATTTTGTTCATTACACTATCATAAATGATGATTTCAGAAAGGATGTGCAAGAATATATTATACATGTGATTAATTACTATTTGAAGCATTATCTTGTCCTTTTGTTTATAATTTGTCCTGTGCTATATGATAAATGAGGTTAAACACAAGGTAAGTTTGTTAGTTACTGTATTGTTGTTTTGTGCACAGCCCTGTTTTAATGTTATGAGTACAGTGTTACATAGGATCTCGAAGAGTGAAATCTGTGGTGTAAGTTGTGCAGTATTTTGTTGTTTCTAGATGTTTCAAGTTGTGCTGGTGATTATGTGTTCTTGGAGACAGCATAAGATGCATGTATACGTAAGTGAAAGTAGTCTATAATTGGTTGTGTTATATTTGTCTCCTTTTTCATGCGTACTGTACTGAGCTTTGCATGTTTCCAATCTTTGATTAGTATTCCTGTGTTAAGTGATTTCAGAGATATAGTTTTAAGTTCTTGGAGTATTAAGCATTGTGTGTCATGATGTGGTCTGGTCCCGAGGCTTTTCTGGTATCGTAGGGTCTAGTTCTATTATGAATTGTCTATTTAGGATGTTTGCCTTTGTCTCCATATCTGTGGTGAGGAAGCTGGGGTATTTTGTGGAGCTTAATTTCTGGGCTTTTCTTAAGTGTCATAAGTTGTTTTGATGGATAAAAAGTTCAATAGGTTGAATGGGTGTTTGCATCAAGCTGAGAGTTGTTCTGAATTTCGACTTAGGGCATAATGCAGGTTTATTTCAGACTTCAACTTTGTATTGTATGCATCAAACTGTGTTGTGCGCATCTTTTGACATGAAGGCATCTGGTCTGTGTTTGAATGCTATGGGTTTTTGTAGTATGCTTCTTCAATATGGTACGGGAGGATCGTTTTGAAAAGTTGCATAGGTTTCTGCATTGGAGATTTCTTCATGTTGATTGGTTAGTACAGTAAGGTCTTGTCTGATAGATGTTGTTGCAATTCACTAAATCGTATTTGTAGATGTTTCAGGGTTCTATATGTGTCTCGTTTGTATTTTGATGTCTGCTTCTGCGTAGATAATGTCTCGGTCTGCACTTGCCGACGTGTGGGACTATTTCTTGAATGTTCAGCATGGATACAGTAAGAGTAGAAGGAGGTTGCCATCAATGTAATGTTAAGTAGCTGTAGCTACAGAAGGACTGGATCTACTCTGCCTGATACGGTTTTGTCGTTTGTCCAGTGTATGTGTGGTAGGTTCAAATATCCACTGTCAAGTGTATCTATTAATTAACATTCCCTTGCTTTCATGCAAACTCTGGTATCAAAACAATTAACAAAGCACCATATATATACTGTGGCATAAGGACCAATTGTTGTCTGTGACGCTCTGGAATTCCATAGGAAACCTACGTGCAAAACTTGGTAAATGTAGGCGATAGTGTGTGAGACATGGCCTCAACAAAGTGACATGCAAAAAAGTGCCAACCTGTAGTCCCCTCTGTAGTACTGTGTGAGGGACTAAAAATGTTTATGTGTTGTGTACTGCTATTTTGTTTAAAGGTTTCAAGTTCTGCGAGTGGGTGTCCTTTGCCTGAATGTGGTCTGATATTGTGTTGTTTAGACATGTTTTTTGTTCTGTGTCAAGCATTTCTTCTGGATATAGATTATTTGCTCCATAGGGATTGGAAGTTAACTGTAAGTTAAGAAAATTATTTTGAAAACAGTGCTTCTTATTTACCAAATTAAAGACATGTTTTCTAATAAAAGTTGTTTTCTCTTTATATGTTGTTTGTAAAATTGTTTTTTCTATATCTTGTGATTTGATATGAACTCTTTTTAAGAGTTCCTGTCCCACTGTAGGCAAAACACTGGAGAGTTCCACTTCAGTTTTTCCTGCATACAGTAACCTCCCCTTAATTTTTATTTTGGATATAACCAGCATGACTGGGCTGCAATACCACCTTTGACCAGGTAGCTCGGTTGTTAATAATCAAAGGTCTAGGGTTCAAATCCTGGTATGGTTTTTAACCAAGAACACTGTTGTTAATTATTGTTGTTTATTTTATCTTCATAATTTGTTCATAGAAGTCTTGCAAGGAATGGTTTTCTTTTCCGAAAGGATTTATGAAAGCTAGTCATGCCAGTAAAATAAAATCCAAATGAATGCATCTATAGCTTCAGTTTTGGCAGTGGTACAGTTGTGGTACAACAGATGATGACACACAAGATACAACAGATGACAACCCACAAAAGGCAATCACAATAGGTCATCGTATATATTAGTATATAGTCAAATATATTGACCTAGGTAATGTAAAAATCCCTTTTTTTTTCCACGATTACATTCACTAGCTTTAAATTGGTACGGTTCACACTCACAAATCAACATTTTTCTGTTAACCCTTTCACCACTATGGACCATAATGAACTCATCCAGATCAATGCATAGTAGAGTTAACTAAAGTTACACAGGGTTGAAAGGGTTAATGTCACATTTCATTTTATATCAAATTTACCTTTGATAAATGACACATCACATTACGAAGAATGAACTGTATCAACCTGTGCAGTCAAGAGCTGTGTAGTTCAAAACATTTTTATTTTAGGTAAAATATTGAAAAAATTATGATATTAAGCTTTCATTTTAAAATACCCTTTATGACCATACATCAATAATCTGTGTTCAACAGTTTCTAGCCATAATTGTTTTATCAAAAAACAAAAACATATTTTTTTTTAGACTATACATGTATAATGTAATACTTAAATGTATAATACGGTTGTCTCTGACAAATTGTCTTCTACATACCATTTTGTTGGGGTAGCGTATACAGACAGGCTGGACAGGCATACAGGGGTAAAAAGCACCTGTAAATTACAACACCAACATGTTACCATTAGAGAAGGAGTTTAAAAGTGTCCCAAAATAGTACAGGCTTAGCAAGCATGGGAAACTTTTTTAAGAATCAATTCATTGCTGTAGTGACAATAAAACACTAAGGTCTGATAATTTTTATTTATTACATTTTTGCCAGTGAAATATTGGATTCTATCAACTTGATAAAACTGATATCTTTCGCACCGTGACAAATATCACTTTTTGGTATTGACCAATCATAACGTTATCTTCTATTTGCTGCATTCAAAGGCAACAATTTTTTGTTCAGATTCAAATGAAGCGACGGTAGAATAAGTGGTTGTTATGGTAAATGTTTGGTACACACACTTCAGTATTTACATAAATATACAATTAATAACATTTGTATAAGCTATCATACCAGAAAATAGCAGAAAACATCTGAATTGTGTTGAGTATCCCATTCAAAATGTCGTGCAGCCTTGTTGTCAAGCGTGACGTCATTAGAATATGGCGCTAATTATTACGCTTCTGATTCCCGCCCTTTTTTATGCATTACATTTTTCATGTTTTATGCTTAAAAATGTAATGCTCACTTGTGAAAAATATTAAAACATTAACCACACTCGTGAAATATATTTGTTATTACTGAAGACACCATTAAATATCCTCTATTTCCTAATTTGTCTTTTTATATATATCATACAAAAGAAATAGGCAAACATAGAGTGAAGATATAAAGTTTTACTCCATCAGACTTCCAATTACCACCTGGATAGTTATCATCTGATTCTGGATAAGAATAAATTGATTTTTTTCTCTTTTTTGAACAGCAACAATGACTTTTATTTCATACATCAGAAACAATAGGAGTCTTTCTTCAATAACAATCAACTCACATTTGAAGTTTAAAATGAATCCAGGAAGGCATTGTGGACAGACAGATGAACATCCCTAAATAGACAATACTTTATTAGGGCATCCGTACACATTAATATGATTACTCAATAGTAAATTTTGAAATAGCCATACCAGATTTGAAATTGATGACAGCCTTTCTGTTGGTACAGGTACCTTCCGGGAAGATGATTATCTGTGGCCACTGACCTCCTGACTTAGCCCTGCGGTTGATTTCCTTTATGGTGTTCTGACGTGAGTTAGGGTCCTCACGATTTACGTAGACTGGTTGTGTGAACGCCATGAGAGCTAGAAAACATGTGATATAGTCATAATGTAAACAGAAAAATGTTTATGAACAGTTCAATATTGTCATATTAATGTCTTTATAAAAATATTATTTCTTATACCGTATTTAAAAAAAAAAAAAAAAAACATTACTTGCCAGAATTCAGTTAATCAAGCTTAATTTGCTAAGTGATAACATTTTCAAATTGAAATTATGTTTTCCTGCTCTAAGGTTCAAATGATCATCTTCAGATAAAACACACAAAAACACTCCTTTATCATTACATCTTTTTTAAATAATTTCAAAATTTACATCAAAAGTTGTTTCAAAATGAGACACCGAAGCTTGATAAAACTGACCCCCGGTGTTTTTACTTGACATTGTGGGTACACATGTAAGAATTTTATTAGGGACACTGCAATTCAAAATAGTAACAAAAGAATTAACCGAGTACACTGTCTATAGAAATTAAACTTTACTCAAGAGATATAGAAATTAAACTTTACTCAGAGATATAGAAATTAAACTTTACTCAGAGATATAGAAATTAAACTTTACTCAGAGATATAGATATTAAACTTTACTCAAGAGATATAGAAATTAAACTTTACTCAGAGATATATATGTAATATATGTTGAAATGATATTGCCTGCTTTAATTGTCACAGTCCTACTTATCTCCCTTTAAGTGTGTAAGAATGTTGTCTGAGTGTGAGCAGCTACAGAGAGATATAGATAGAGTGTATGATTGGTGCACTGTGTGGAAAATGAAAGTGAATGTGAAGAAGTGCTGCCAGGTCATTTTTACAAACAAAAAGAAATGTATGAATTTTAATTACACTATGAACCTGAAGAATGAAATGTGTGTGAAAGATCTTGGTGTTTGGCTGACCTCTTCGATGAGTTTTAATACCCATATTAGACGTACTGTTTCCAAATCAATGCGAATGCTCGGTTTTATAAAACGTACATGTAAAAGTTTTAAACAAATACCTGTTTTAAGGTCTCTTTATATAAGTCTTGTCAGGAGTCAGTTAGAATACTGTTGTCAGATCTGGTCTCCTTACCAAACATCTTTAATTCACCAGGTCGAAGTTGTCCAGCGTAAATTTTTGAAATTTTTATGTTTTAAAGCACACGTTGACTACAATTCCATGTCTTACGCTGACACTTGTAGGCATTTTAATCTTCCTAGCCTCGAACATAGGCGGGCATTTTTAGACAGTGTATTTCTTTACAAATGTGTAAATAGTGCTTTTGATTGTCCATATTTTGTCAAGCAAATGTATTTTTCAGTACCTGGTCATAATCTACGATCAATTCGTTTCAACCAGTTTTACAGCCAGAGAAGTAGGATAAACGTTAGAAAGTATAGTATTTTAAACAGGATTCAATGTCATTTTAACTATCTTGATTTTGCACCATACTGTGATATGTTTGTTCCTCACTCTCAGAGTTCAAATTACGGTTAAAGAATAGTTGCTATCACTAATTCCTTTTGTTTTATATATGAGTATCTTTAAGTCTGTGTTACATGCATAACTGACTGTGATATTTTATACTTGTGTTGTAATGTTGTTATCCATTCTGTAGGTGGACCCTTGGGTCTGTTGAATTGGAAATAAATAAATAAATAGATCATCAAATATGCCTTAATACTAGATTATTGGAAAGTAAAAGAATCATCCAAAAAATGTTTTTTCCCTCCATTACAGCTGTACTAAGTAATTTCCATTAAAATATTAATTACCCACTTTAAACAAAGTTTCCAGTTGACATTAAAATTCTAATAATAGCAAAGTATTTTATTTTTCAATTTATTAAAACAGGAAATCCTACTTCATTATATTTATAGTATATAAACTAGAACAAATACCAGGGATATTATTCCTGGGGAAAAAAATATCAAAAAGGGGTAGTCTCTAGCATAAAGGGAGCGACTAGATACCTTTTAACTGTTTCACCCCTATTTAACTTCAGTAGACTCTACCATGCATTGATCTGGATGAATACATTATGGTCTACAGTGGTGAAAGGGTTAAACTTTGGAACTTAACACATTTTAAAAAAAGTCATTTGTTAGTAACTCTTAGACATTTGAAATATTGCTACTCAGTTTTCTCAAGAAACATTTGAAAGATTGTTAAATCTGTATTTGCACACAGCTGGAAATTATAGTCCAATAAATATGAGTTTACTGACTTTTGAACTTCCATTCTACATTTCAAATATATTATGTGTATATATGCTATAATGTGCAATAATCAGAAGCTTCAGAAATACTTTTTCCTGGATTAGGTATATGATTTGATTTTGATAGATTGTGTTAATTATAGATGTGATTTTATCTTCAGGAATATCAGGGAAATCAACGCTATATGTACATTTTGATATATATATATATAGGATCCTATGATAATAATAGATTACTTTTAGTATATGAGTCACAGCTTGACAAGGAAGAGATCGTCTAACAAGATTAAAGCAGTGAATTCGTAATTTGAAGACTATGTGTATACCGATTGAGAGTAGAACTATCGTGTAAAATCGCACAGACAGAGGTTACTAGCTATAGGGCAAGCTAAGTTTAGCTCAAATATTATAATTAATTCAATTCCATCATATTTGAGTTGCGAGTTCTGACTAAAATCCTATTGGTATCACCTTATAACTACCAGGTACATTTTCTTTAAATCTTGTATCTTCCCTGCTTTTATTAATTTATAAATTATTTTAGTCTGAAGTTACCATTGATGCAAAGGATTTCTCTGTGTTTCAATGTTCATTGAACAATTCATGCTTTTTTCATTTGAAAATAACATATTGAGAGGTACAGCTTATAAATGTTCTCTGGTTAATGCTTAACAGCATGCTGGTATTGCTTTATACAGCTGGGTAAAATGGAGCAATTAGGATAACAAGGCAGTACTGTGTAAGACATAACAAACTTTTTTTTATAACGTGGAGGAACAGTGATGTCACACCTGTATCTCTCAAAATATTCTCTATTTTATTTATTATTTTTCTATTTCACACACAAATATATAACACTGAATTTGATATGGACAATCATCACCACAATATCTAAACAATATTTTGAGATTGGGAGTCGAACCCATACCTACCAGCCTACCGAGGTTCAAACCCTATTAAATGTTCTAGACCTGAAGGCTGACCGGAGCTAGCTGGTGAAATACTTGATACCTATGGTTGGAGTCTTGCTCTATGCTTGCCCTTATTATATCAAAAATAACTTCTTATCTTGATTCAAACTCCAGTTCTTTTCATATTGTCTCAGAAAAAGATTTTGTGAAAATTTGACTTCATACAATGAAACCTTTAATTGCCTCGCAACTTTGATTGACACTGGGAAATTTCTGAAATACATTGTTTTCCTGAAAGTTTCTTTATTTTTTACATTTTCTAGGGCAATATAAATGTTTCCTGATCACAAGATGTAAGATTAATTAGCATAGCACAAAAGCATGTGTATTGCCCATTGAAGAATAGATTGATCTGTCGTGACCTTATAGTTTGCTGACAGTATACAAGGCTTCATTGACAAAGCAATAGACTCCCAGATATATCACCCTATAGACCTTACGCAATTCAGACTCGGTGTTAATAGAAGCACTGCTACACTACACTACACTACACTATCACACACCACCACAAACCACATATATATACCACACGTTAGCAATGAGTGTCATGCACATGCACAAAACATGCAAATTTAGTGGGCACTGATACTGAACACGAGAAAAAGGAATGATGCAAATATTTTCTAATAATGTCGACAAAAGCAATTAGGATGAAAATTTCTGCAAATAAATGCTTTTCTGTAATAGATAAATAGAGACATCCAGCCCCCACCCCGAAATCTCCTGTAATGTATGTACCGCTATACAATGTAGGAAATATACGAAAACACATGATATCCTACCACGTTAATGATAATGGACTCGAAACACATTATATCCTACCACGTTAATGATAATGGACTCAAAACACATTATATCCTACCACGTTAATGATAATGGACTCAAAACACATGATATCCTACCACGTTAATGATAATGGACTCAAAACACATTATATCCTACCACGTTAATGATAATGGACTCAAAACACATTATATCCTACCACGTTAATGATAATGGACTCAAAACACATTATATATGATATATAGTATCACAAAAAGATGTGTTACAAAGAAATTAAATGTAAATGAAAACGTGAAAAAGCAACAAGTATTTAAAGACAGTCACAGTGGCCTACAATAGATTACCTGGAATGGAATTGACAGAAGAATTCTGCGATGCAAAAAGAAAATTTCCAAATTTTGCTTAACTGTATATATTCACTGATAATCCAAGAAAACTATTCACTAATCATGTTGAGCAAAAACAAGAGGTCCAATGGGCCTGCATCGCTGACCTGGTATAAATCTCACACTTGTTACCCTGAAAGTGATCTAAAATAAAGCTTCAGGCAAAATATCAGTATTTATGATTAAAATTCATTAAAAAAACCTGTTAAAAGATTTTAAAACATTTCACCCCTGTGACTTTGAAAGTGGAACAAGGTCATTATGTTGATTTTTTTTATAGCCTTTCATCTCAGGATGCAACTTGCAAAATATCAACATTCTGGGACCCATGGTTATTCAGAAGAGGTTGTTTAAAAGATTTTAAATTAATTTGACCCCTGTGACCTTGAATATAAGTCAAAGTCATGCACTTTAACAAACATGGTAGCCCTTGATTCCAGCATGCTCCTATCTAGATATCAACATTCTGGGCCTTTTGGTTATTAAGAAGTCGTTTAAAGGTTTTGATCATATTTGATCACTCTGACCTTGAATAAATGTCAAGGTCATTCACTTGTCAAAACTTGGTAGCCCTACATCCTATCATGTAACAGGCCAACTATCATCATCCTGGGCCTTTTGGTTATTCAGAACAAATTGTTTAAGATTTTGAACATATTTGCTCCTTGTGACCTTGAATATGATTCAAGGTCATACATTTAAACAAACTTGGTTGCCCCTCATCCTAGTAAGCTGCTGACTACATATCAACATCCTGGGCCTTTTGGTTATTCAGAAGATGTCATTTAAAGATTTTGAACATATTTGACACCTGTGACCTTGAACAAACTTGGTTGCCCTTCATCCTAGTTTGCTACTTTGGTTATTCAAAAGAAGTTGTTTAAAGTTTTCTTTTAACAATTGACCCCTGTGACCTTGAATATGAATGAGTGAAGGTCATTTATTTGATCAAACATGGTAGCCCTTCACCCCAGCATGCTACTGGCCAAAAATCATCTCCCTGGGCATTTTGGTTATTTAGAAGAAGTCGTTTATCTCCCTGGGCATTATGGTAATTTAGAAGAAGTTGTTTAAAGTTTTTAACATATTTGATCCCTGTGACCTTGAAAATGGGTGAAGGTAATTTATTTGAACAAACTTTGTAGCCCTTTATCCAAGTTTGCTTCTGGCCAAATATCATCACCCTAGGCCTTTTGGTTATGCAGAAGAAGTTGTTTAAAGCATAATATTGACGGCATAAGACAGACAAACGACGGACGCCGTACCACAGCATAAGCTCACTTGGCCCTTTGGGCCAGGTGAGTTAAAAATGAATGTATATATAGAGAAAAGAAAAAATGTAACCTTCATTCACCAAGGTCATAAAGAATGAAGATGAAGGAAATTGAATGTGACCCAACAAGATGGTGAATGTATATTGAATTCATGGAAAAATTTAAGAAATATATATACTGTTCAATGTTTATCGAACAGTAACACAATGTATGATAGAAATTTAAGTGTATTTTCATGAGATTATATCATTTATATTTCAAGACAATTAACAACAACTGTCTAAAAGGATTTTTTTGGTTAGAGTATTGTACGTAAAGTGATAATCATCACATATAATCAGTATGTATAAACAATTGAAGTGGGTGTTAAGAAAAGCCTGATTAGATAATGAAACAAAGTTAAGATATTAAAATTTTAGTAGGATGTGCTCCTGCAATGGAGGGATGAAACTTCAAATTTGTCTATTTATGCAAACCAATGCATTTCATTCCTGTTGATGAACGGCAAATTATTTCATGACTATTGTATAGTTTAATTTAACTCAACAAATCAATCAACAACTAAAAAATACTCACAAGATAAACTAAAATGAGAAATGAAATATCTAACTCTTCTCCAGAAAAATCTCAAATTGGATCATTGCTTTAAGGCAATGCTTGGACAGTTATAATTTTCCTTTAGTCTGATCTGGCATGTTTTTGAAGTTAGATATGACTGGTACATGTACATGGTTGTTTGTGTACATGAGCTTATTCAACAACTTTACTATTGAACAACTTTAATCATTCACATAATTATTTTTTTATCAACACTTATTCCGATATCAATATAATTTAGTTCTACTTTAAAATTCTGTAATAATGTACACACGACCAGCAAAGTTCATTTATCTGATGACATTTGACCTTGTCTGACCCTTGACCTTGTCTGACACTCAACATGGACAGTATTGCTTGTTTGGATGAACAAATTCAACAGGAGCCATTTTGTAAAAACCCAAATGTTTTGAGAGATGAGAAAGAGCTATTATCATTTGCCTCAGAAAATAAAAAGATATCGATTCTGAAATGTCCAACATCGAAAAGAAAAAAAATCCAAGTTCAGATTTTTTCTGCAGTGAGAGTTAGTTAGAGAAGACTTGAGATACGTACTTTTCATTAAGGGAGGGAATCTTTCCGCTCTAGCGAGGGAAGTCGGTAAGAATGGAAAATAAAACAAGACCATTGCATCAAAAAAGGTGGAATGAGGCGCACACACGGCTATCGGAGCTTCACTAGCCAGCGCACAATGACCTTTAACCTTGATTCTATGAAATCCAACGCTGAAGCAAACGGCTCTTCCTAGAAATGCTAATGGCCCATGAATCAATCTAAATGTAAGCAAACAAAGGTCTCTGTTACATGTCAATCATGCAAAGAATTTATTCTGCCACAATTTTTTTAAATGATGGCGACAAACTCAATATGAAGGGGTATCTTTATTTCTTGCTTCTCTTGTCCTGACTGTAAATAAATGAAGGGTATAAGTCTTTGCTTTTTCACTTCGAGTTCAGCTCTGGTCAGATGGAACAAAATTAAATAAATAATGTCAATCCTGTTCCATATACCATTGTCACTTTATGATGGGCTTGCCCTTGCAAACAAAGATATGCATAAAATTACAACTTGATATTGTGAAAATGTAAATTTTGAATTTCTTTGTTTGTAATCGATATATTAATATTTTCTCACCCATATACCAATACCAAACTTCCATTACAGACTGCATGTATGTATTTTTTTTTTCTATTTGAAATGATAGATAACTAAGTTGGTAAAAATGTAAAATTAATTGTTTCTGTCATGTGAGCAGGTATTGATTGTTACGTCATTTGTTTGTGAGAATAACGTCATCAATTTTGAAACCGATGTAATTTTCTCACACAAACCAATGACGTAACAATCAATACCTGCTCACATGACAGAAATAATTAATTTTACATTTTTACCAACTAAGTTATCTATCATTTCATAACTCTGCAAAACACAAAGACGGAATAAACAATCTACACATTCTTAATATTCTGTGTAATCAACACTAGTCAGTACTGCCCTTCAAAATAAAACTGTGTCTATTCATATAAACTAGATAAGCCTGTAGGGTCTGAATGTCCCATTTGCCCTGTTGCCGACCTATAAATAGCAACAGTGACCTTGTCATTGACCTTTGGACCCTGAAATACAAACTCATGTAAGGTATTCTCATACTCTGTCTTTGTATAAACTTTGATGAAAATTTGTTAAGATTATAATAAAGGCCTTCTCCAATAAAATGGCGTAGGCATAAAAAGGTCAATGAGATCCACAATGGGTAGTGATCTCCAAAATTGATACAAAACCCAAATTTAATTTTGAAAAGTTCCTTAAATGTCCATTTTTGATGTGAATTTTTTCAATGAAGTGCTGAATTATTGTCTATTTATGCATTAATGTATTGCAAGCAGACACATTTTGCAGAAGATATGAATTCATGCCAGCAAGTGCCTATGAATTGTTTAGTCAGCAATATGATTGCAAGAAGCAACTGTATAAAAAAAGTTGATAACGAGACTGTCAGGACTTTCGATGTGCTTGTTGATCAGACAAACCAAACCTAATAGAAAAACTTCAGAAATGAAATGACAAGTTAAAACAGTTACAGAACAACATAAATAAAGGTTGATACACTGGTTCATGTGCTCATGGAATCTTCTGTCTAAAATACAAAACAAATCAAAAATGAAAATAATAACATAGCTACTGTATGTACATGTGTATGTTATACAAAGAATGTATGATGATCATGAAACAACCATACATTTTTATTGCAAGGCTGTAGTGCATTTTTGACGTCGCCCCATTTTAGTAACATATGAACACAGGCATCATGCTTCAAATACTCCCATGCAAAGAAGCATCACCACTCACCAGGGTAAACAGAGTTAGTTACTGATTGGCCATATAGCTAAAATGGTTGTAATTGTCATTAAAGTTATAAAAGAAACGTTAAGATCAAGTCTTTTACTTGTGAAAAGCATGTCCATAAAAAAATCTTTCCTTAAACATTATGATCGCATTAGTTTGGCTACCTTTATCACAACACAATTTGCAGTTTGATTTGTAGATTTCAATATGATCAAAGAGCCCGACAGAAATTTAGCATTGTGATATTAATAAAGAAAATGTATTGGAGCTAGAAAATCAGTGTTAAATCCTAACTGAAGATTATTTGTTAACAAAATGAATGTAAAGATTCAAATCTTCACATTTTTTATTTCCTTTCTCCTCATCTTGTTTAAACTGAGTATGAAAAAATTCTTACATTTAAAACTTCAAGTAGATGTGAAGTTGTTTCATAAATGAAGACATAATTAATACAATTTTTCTTTTTACATGTGTATTACCAGTTTTAAAGATAATCACAACATTTCAATATGGCCAACAAATAACATTTTTTAGGCAACCATAGTCTTGAATCTTCTTTTTTTCAATAAGCTTAACATGTAGTTAATGCAAAGACTGTAAGCAAAATACCATCTTGCACAGGCCAAATCCAAAAGCAGCAAACATGAGTTTCATTCCCGCAGTCACCCCAACATAGGCAGTTAGTCTCAGAATCAGAAAAATGGGCACAAAATTCTCTTCGGGTAAAAAATTGTTGTTTTAAAAACAATGTGCTACGTTACAGTGACAATGTGTTCCTTTACTTGACTTTTACACAAATGAATCAGTTCATTTTTACCTCTGAAATAGGTTTTACAGTAAAAAAAAATGAAATTTTTGCTACTGTGACTAATAACATTTTTGTTATTCACGAAAAACTAACCAATCAGAGAGCAGGCTTTTAGTGTGAAAAGTAACAAATAGTGAACCGCAATTCCTGTCAAGAATAATGGCCATTCTTCCGATCTGATCAAAAGTGGAGAAAAAAACATGCAAATTATTCACAAAATAGATCCAACACAACATCTGTAGTATCACATTAAGCCATAATAACTTGTTGTCATATTATAGAAATAATCACTTTCAGCTGCAACTTAAGGCGACGTTTAAAAATTTCTTTGTTCCTTCCAAAAGAAATTCAATTAAGTGACCTAAATACTTCCTACAGTAAAATAAAATAATAAAAGTATAGGGACGGGGAGACATTTTTTCATTGTTCATCTTAATATTAAGTATTCCCTAATATATACGGTATATGTGTATTGATGTGTCTGTATCACCAGTGTCTTAACACTGGAAAAGTCTTTAACACCTAAATGTTTGCCTCTGGTGATGGTCTCACATCTTGTGAGGCATGAAATAAAGCCTCATAAAGACAGTGACTCTGAGTATGTTCATAGCCTTATAAACACAAGTTCTTCTGATAGTGTTCAAGGATTTTGTTGTGGAATATAAACATTCATGACTTAAGATCCTATCATTATTATTATTAAAACGGTTCGGTTTTAGTTCCATTTAATATACCATATAAATCGGGACCTACTTCCAAAAAATGGCACTTTTTCTGCTTGGGACTTTGCAACAATGGTAGTGAGTTCCAGGGCTACAACGGGCAGTGCATCAAAGTAGGTGGAGTGTGGTACAAGGGTAAGGATTGGTGCCTCAGCAGCACACACTCGCTTCCCCTTAATTGTGACCCAGTGGAATCCACCAGCCAAGAACAATCCTCTGCACATCAGAACAACCAGTGGCCGAAATATGCTACAACCAAAAGTTTCAATTCCACATACACATCAAACTTTGAAGAGTGTGAGACAAACCTCGGGACACACCCAGCTAACATTTATATAATTCTTATAGAAATCTAATACACTTGTTTAGATGACGTGGCACAGGAATACAAACAAATCTTATTAAAATCTCAATTAAAATTAAACCATTAAATGAATCTGCTTGTATAATTTTTTTACTTTTTTGTTAGTGGTTGCTCTCTGCCATGGGAAAAACAAATTTAAACAAAATTGCTCTCCAATTTCATAGCTCAAAATCGTGCATGGTGACACTTTTAACACATATTCATGATAGCATCATTGCAAATTACCTTTTTTTACTAATATATAAGGGTTTTTTGTAAGTTTCTCAGCATAGATTTTTTTGATTATAATGTCAAGTAATTTGTTGGAAATAAAACCCTTTCATATTCAACCTGTCTAGCACTTATTTTCAATAATCTTCAAAATTGGAGATTCATTTCAAAGTAAACAGAGGAATTGTTAGAACAAGTCACAGCAAACTAGAAATTGCAATTCTGAACAGAAAATAAAGAGAAACAAATTTCACAATAGGAGGTTCATTTCAAAGTAAAATTCTTGGAAATTGTTAGAACAAATCACAGCAAACTGGACACTGCATTGCTGAACAGAAAATGTAGAAAAACAAATAAACAAATTTAAAAACAGGAAACTCATTTCAAATTTCTTAGAACCAGTTACAGCAAACCTTACATTATGCTGCTGAACTGAAAATGTAGACAAAAACTAGTTCACATAAATAAAAAAAATCCTACGGTTATATAATCGTCAACACAGAAAGCAGGACTTCATCACAACAGCATGAATAATAATTACTAAAATTAAAGTTAAAGCAACATTTCTACATTGTTCTTCAAGTTATACGAACTCTTTGATATGTTTGTGATATATTGAGAATGATTTTGATCAATAATAAACCTAAATTCTGACCTACAGATGGGGAAAGTCTCTCATTGATTTTTTTTACCAAAATGAGGCTACTGGGAACCGTTAAGTAGCAGAGCAGATAGGAAAGTAGTGACTTATTAATGCCTGTTTGAAGTTTTAAAATAACAGTCTCTTTGAACACAGTATTGCACAATTTTAGCAAACCTGTGACAGCAGAAATGACCCATTTTCGTTGTATTATTTAAGCACACTGATGCATGCTGGGAGTGCATAAGGACGGGTATTGCTGCAAACCATTTGTGCCAAAGCAATGTTTTGATCTTTTTATTTCTTTTTTCGTTTATTTGTTGTGACAAAGTTAATTTAAGGAGTCAGTGGGACTTGCAATGTAAACGATAAAATAGTGCAACCTTGATATAAATCCAGGCAGCATCAGTTCCTATAAAAGTGGCTGAATCGCAACACAGATTGATTACTAGACGAGGTCAATTTTCTGCAGATATACCAATCTTTTTCTGCAGATATACCAATCTGTCCTCTCTAACAGACTGGATAGTGGGACAGTTGAATGAGTGATGGCTGGATTCACCACCTAGGGCCTTTTATCAAACATGATGCATTCATGCCAGAACTCACGGCGTGAGGCAACATCTCACGGATTTTTACCTCTGATCAAGTCTCACGGCGTGGGACATGAATTTACGGAAAGTCCTCAAACCCTCACGGTTTTTAATGATCGACCGGTGAACCATTTTCCTGTTGTTGTTTACTTGAAGTCTTACGAGATTCCACAATGTTTTCAGCGATAAATCATGAGAGCTCTCGAGTAGCGGTCATGTGATTGGTCATGTGTAACATCTTGTTCTACTGTCACCACTTGCTAAGGCAAAAGAAACTTTGAAATACGGGGTTATGTACTGCATCATAATACTTCCTTAAGATTTGTGATGGTATACAATTGCAATCTTCTACATGTAAGGAAAGCTTGTTATTGTCTAGAGAGCTTAATTACTAAATTTGCTGTCTCATTATTGTTTGCAGGGCTTTAATTTGTATGAACACAAACATTAAGGTGGTTATTGGAAACTTACTTTCTCCATCCACAAAGAGGTTTCTGCTTCTCTTCTGGGGTCCTGAATGCCAGGGCTATAGTGGCCAACACAAAGCCGGAAAGGAGGAAGATGGCACAGAAGATCAGACGTAAGGGGACTACGAAAATGGACATCAGTGCAATCTATAATACAGGAAAGTGCATTTTTTTTATTATAAACATCCAGATTATATATAAACACTTGTTCAATTGAACCATTAAACATTTTTTTAAACTAAATCTTTACATGGTAAGCAGTATTCATTTTTCCTTATATGAAGCAAGTTTGAGGGTGAAAATTCACATTTTCCTTTTTTGTACACCTAGCTGTGTCCCATTTCCATAACCATATTTTACTATTTGAGTGCAGGCATGGCAGGAATTTATTGACGTATTTTGAGAAAAATACCAATTAGGAAAAATCTTATCCAAACCAAAAAACATTGAGAATATATGTATTCAAACGTTGATAAATTGGTAATTCAGAAATGACAAGAAACATGTTTTCTTTTAATCTTCACAAATTTGAAAATAATGGAAAACTTGAGGGTTTTCAAATCGAAATTCATGAATCTGTTTAATGGTTCTAAAGAGGGTTTTAAAATCTCAGCAATGTACTGTATGTCTAGTAATCCGTTTGAAAAAGAGCAGACCATCAATTAACCTTGATTATCATTATACCAACAGTCAACAAGAACTGCAACGATATATATCGCAATATTTTAAATACAGTACGATACACAATATTAAAGTCATGCCAATTTTGGACCAAGTCTATTTCCAGTTGTAATATTGCTCTGTATCTTTAAAGAACGAGTATCAGCCTGATGATTGCTTAGTTCTTTTACCCGAGACCAATCAAATTCAGTAGCTACCATAAAAACCTGTGTAATTTGTGCAGATCAAGTTAGCTGAAAATGCTGGAAAAAAAATCTTATATATTTTGCGCATCAATTTATTCCTCAAAAATGATGTCTATAGTTTTGAGCTTTCAATTTTGCCATGACAGAGAGTAAGTAATATTTATAAGCTCAAGGCTTTAAGGCTGATGTATTCATAAAAATAATTAACTTAACTTATAACATGTCAATCTCTGCAACCTAATTGAATGCTATGAAATGACATGTCAATCTCTGCAACCTAATTGAATGCTATGAAATGACATACTATCTTAAGTTTTTTTGACATTTTATAATGACTTTTGTGCATTCTCATAGCCACACTCATCCTGTTCTGAGGCTGGTATGCCTCTCCACATTTAATAAAATGAAAAGTAAGCTCCCTCACCATGGTCTAGGTAAATACATAAACTTAAGATAATTTGTCATTCCGTAGCATTCAGTTGGATCACAAAAGAGAGCGACATGTTACATATACAAGTACAGTGAATAATTTTAGCAAGACATCAGCCTGCATACCTTTTTATTGACTATGTTAACCTTGTTTAAAATGCACAATTTAATCAGCTAATATACAACTCATTACAAGTTCAATATAATCAAAAATTCAAATTCCGATTTTTAATTGGTGTCTTTGAATATGACTTATCAAGGGGTTTGAATTTTGGGTGATTACAGCATCTTTTCTGGGGCTTGTTGAGCCTTAATCCGTGTCCAGGAAGATGATCATGAGCATGGGTCAGAAGATCTAGGCCTACGACACACAGGCACGTTACCCCTTTACAAAAAGAAATGAATTTGTTTTGCTCAGATTTGTTTCCCCCAAAAAATGGTTTGAACTGTCGCACCCAATCGAAAACTGTTTGAGAACTAGTGATGCTTCGACCATAAACACTAGTGATTCAGAAAGTAAATGAATCACATCCGAGTCTACTCGGTCTATATGTGTGTGCATTGAGTGATCATACCCTGATCTTGTCCACATTTGTAAGGTCGATCTGGTGTACAAATGGATTAGGAACTACTGGCGTTGCCAGAGATGTCTGACGAGGGATCCCAACGTTTCTTTTCATGTTTAACGTGTTGATCGATGGTTTTCTTACAACATTGTCCGGTGTTCGCTCACGGAAACGGTATTAACGGATTTCCTGTACGCATGCGCCCAAGTCCAACGTAGACAGAGAAAAATGAACTATGGGTAATCCCTATTGCGATGCAACCACCCAAGATGGCAACCAGTCAGGACAGATAAATTTGTGAGCAATTTGGATGAATTAAGCCAAAAAAACTACAAAATATAGATGATACACGGGTAACGAAGGCAAGATGGAAAGTGGATCTAAAGGTAGTAGTGGACAGGCGGAATTTATTGTCGGTGGGAAGTACCGTCTTGTGCGGAAAATAGGCAGTGGCTCGTTTGGTGACATTTATTTGGGTATCAACGTAACAAATGGAGAGGAAGTAGCCGTGAAACTAGAATCCCTCAAGGCCAGACATCCCCAGCTGCTTTACGAAAGCAAGTTATATAAAATATTAGCTGGAGGTGTTGGTATCCCACACATTCGTTACTATAGCCAAGAAAAAGATTACAATGTCCTGGTCATGGACTTGCTTGGGCCCAGTCTGGAGGATTTGTTCAACTTCTGCTCAAGAAGGTTCACGATGAAAACTGTGCTAATGCTCGCTGACCAAATGATTGGGCGTATTGAATATGTTCACAACAAAAACTTCATCCACAGAGACATAAAACCTGACAATTTCTTAATGGGTATAGGTCGTCACTGTAACAAAGTGTTCCTCATTGATTATGGTCTGGCCAAGAAATACAGAGATAGTAGAACAAGACAACACATCCCATACAGAGAGGATAAGAACCTGACTGGAACTGCTCGATACGCAAGTATCAATGCACATCTTGGTATTGAACAAAGTCGAAGGGATGACATGGAATCGCTTGGCTATGTGCTAATGTATTTCAACAGGGGATCACTACCCTGGCAAGGATTGAAGGCTGCAACGAAAAAGCAGAAATATGAAAAAATCAGTGAGAAAAAGATGTCTACACCAGTGGAGGTCCTTTGTAAAGGATTCCCAGCAGAATTTGCAATGTATTTGAATTACTGCAGAGGACTGCGTTTCGAGGAGGCCCCAGACTACATGTATCTACGACAGCTATTCCGTATCCTGTTCCGTACACTGAACTATCAGTATGACTACACGTTTGATTGGACAATGCTGAAACAAAAAGCAGCAAATGTCACCAGTAGTGGGACGAGTGTACCACCTGGAGCCACTGCAGTGCACAAGTAAAGAAAGTTGAGATTTGAAGATCAGGAAAAGAAACTGTCATTCATTAGGCTGGTTTGACCCAAGACAATTTGTTCAGCACTAAAGTAATGTGTTTTCAAAGTATATCAAATACACACATGAATTAAAGTATTGGTTCTACGTAGCAAAGTGTCATAATTATAGCTCATGTACTTTGTAGTACTTGCTTGTGGGCATACACAATAGTGTGGAGAAAAGCCTAACAGATAATTTGACAGTATTTGATCTGGTCACAGTCTCCTGAAACTGGTTTACACGTCAAAGAAAAATAACTCTTTCTTGTCATGTACTTCAAACAACTTGACACTTGCCTGGTCAAAATTTAAAGGATTAACTGGGTACATCTATGTGTATATAATAAGACATCGCTCAATGTATATCTATCTGTACATGTCTATATATCCTTTATACATCTAATAAATTGTGGTAGAAAGTGATAATGCAGTATTTAAATCTACAGACATATTTGAGACAAAGTAAGGCCAAAAACTGTGTTTCTTGTCTGGCCAAAAGAAAAAGTTGTCCTGTTTGTCTCCAGAAAAGGTGAAATAATTAAGTTTAAGTTTAAGAAAAATGCCCACATACCAACCTTTTTTGGAACATACACAGGAGTTGGACTAGTTTATCCATTTACAGTACTTGTCAATAGAGTGAAGTTTCAGTGACTCCTATGGATTAAGATTTCGTGATACATGTAAATTTGATAAATGTTCAAATTCCAGTACCCCAGCAGGTCCACAGATGTATATAGAACTAGTGCATAAAAGAGCTCCATAAATGTTTATTCTGTACATACTTATTTAAAAATGAAAACATAATTGAAAACTGTAATATTTGGACTTCGTTTGTGTATACAGTATATATATGTACTGTACTTACCAAATGTATATATGAGACAAACGATACATATTGTGTAGAGTATTAAAAGAAAAATCAGTAGTTTTGTAAGAATGTCAGTATTTGTAATGCAGAAAAAGGTGAACTAAAAGCATTTAACCGAATTATTTCTTGTCTCAATTGTTTGTACTAGCATATGAGTAACAAACATTCAAACCTAATAAGTGCCCATATTTTTGGTATGAAAAACATACATATTTGTTCTGCAATAAATACAACCTTATATACAAATTATCAGTCATCCCTTCATGAACCTTATGGACCATAGGTGTACATTTCCATTTGTCTAACACAGGAGACTAGTAAATTTAATGTTGGGCTAGTGAAAATACATTTGCTATGAAATTATAGTATCTACGGGTAGTTATAATTGTTTAAAATCTGCTTACAAGGCTCGTATGGTACTGTAAACAAATATAAATTGTTAACCCCTAGACCAGTCGTAGGAGAAAACAAGCAGATCATAAATCGAGAGTGTTAGACACTCTGTTTCATAATAGTGGGTCCACATTTTGCAAGATTCAGACAATTGTTGGCATTCATTAGGTCAAATCCAGTTGTCATTTAGACGTTAGCAGTCGGACAATTATGCATTCACTCAAAGGTCAAATTAGACCTTGCTTTTTTTTAATAACGCAAATTTTGACATCATGTATATTCCAAAACAACTTTTGATTGAGGGTTGATCTACATTTGAATTTTATTATGTATTTTAGAGATATTAATTTGGATACTGCAGATGTATTAAAATATCAGAACTATTTAAAGATGGACAGCATTTCTGCAACAAGCTAATCTGTTATGAAGTTTTAAACATGATTTTCACGTAATTATAACTAATGAATAATGAAATCTAAACCTGGTAATTTGCGAAATCAAATCTAGTACTTGCTGTAAAATGTCTTCATTCTAAATTGCTATTCTGTACTTGAGTTGTGTATGATGCCATCAAAGTCTGATAGTAGTGCCATACTAGCCAAAGTTACAGTTTGTGTCTGGCACGGAATAGTGAACCACTTCAGTCTGACTGCTAATTATAAATAATACCTTAACAGTGTGTAATCTGACACAGTAGTGTAAAAAAATCTTAGAGAATAATGTTATTATCAATCCATGTATGAATGCTGTACAGACATTTAGTAGTGCTGTTTGAATGATGAAGCTATAATATATATATATGCTGTTGACTATTAGTGCTACATGCATATACGGTATATTGAATTGATCACAAATTTTTTTCTTGAAAGATCGGAGAAATCGAGTCCTTGTTTTTGTCAAACTTTAATAATACCTTTCTCACATTACATTTTTGTTGTGACACATTGGAAAGGAATTCCTTTACATGCATACTGTAGTGTTCTGTAATTTCTATTAAATCTTGCAAATTATTATTATTACTTTTTTTTATCACTTAATTCAGAATCATCCGTAATGACCACCACAAACATAAATATGAAATCTATCGTTCATACCATTAAGTTCCAATCTTATCAATTGGTGGAGGTCGAACATAAATGAAAACAAAATCTATTTTTGATGTGAAAATCGAACATAAATGAAACTTTGTAGCAAACTTCATCCTTGAACACTGAAACAAAAGTGTCTCATTAAATCAAAACATCTGTCTACATGACCATATGTATAAGAAAAACGATAAATTTGAAAATTTGATTTATTTCAAAATTTGCAAGGAAACTGCTACTTTTTCGGTTGACCATTAAGAAGCCCAATTATGGCCAAGGCTGCCCAATTTTGGCCAAGGCTGCCCCATTTGAATTGTGGGTAATAAAGCTTGTGTCCGCCATCCCTCGCTCAGCAGGGCCATGTTTTTATACATGTCACAGCTTTATATTACTTATCAATAGCCTGCAAGGGGAGCCAAAATTTCCTATTTCTTTTTAAACTTTAATTTAGAAAAGAATTAAAGCTCTATAAAAATGAAAATTTGCTCTAAATTATTTTGGTGATATTGAACATAATTATCACTGCGTTCCCAAATTTGCTTGTTTCTTGTACACTTTAGATTTGTTACAAGTACGGTATTACTGGTTTATAAATATGATTGCTAAAGTTTTGATGTTCATCAAAGTCACATGTACATTATTGTATATTTCGCTGTATATATTGAAAAAAGTATTTGTCAGAATGAGTGTATTATTTAATTAAAATGATTTATTGAATGTGGTTCATCCTGTATGTGAATTTGCTTCCAATTTCACATACAATATATGATTGGCAAGTCATCAATTATACATGCTTAGTTCTGCCATGTTCGTACACAAAAGTGTGAGGAAAAAAAATCTAAAAATATCTTGAGAAAGGTTCATTGTGTTGTCAATTCATTTTCTTCTTTTACCCCAACCATACTCAACTTCCCCACTCTCTTGTTAAAGTGTACGATCCACTTTCCTTTTAACAAAAAATCAACGTACTCTGTAAATAGTTTTATCTAGCTAAAACTGCCTCCCATATTCTTATCATACATCATAATTTCGTGACTTGCTTTTGAGGTACAATTTGACCTAACATTTCAGCATGTTACTAATAATAACATGCTATGTATTTACTCTGCCATTGTGTTGTGACAACAATATTGTCTTGAAATTTTGTTGTGTTATGTACATGGCATTTCACATCGGTATCTTTCCTGAACTGAACTTGCAATGCAGGATTGCAGTACCATAACCAGGATTAAAATGCATTCAGAATTTTTTCTGTGACCATCACCTCTTTCAGTGAGTATGGTCACATTCTTGCATATGTAAATTAATCCACAGCAAGCTAAAAGATAAAAGACATTTTCAAGTCATTATTCAGAGCACACTGAATTTTACAATATGTACATAAAATATTGAATGATTAATTATGATATGACAATTGAAATTGGTTAACCTGGCTGTAATGGTGATGTTAATTACCACAGTTTGTGAATATCTGATGAAATGATATGTGTACCCTATAAATGTGTACAATGTCTTGGTGTACTTGCCAGCTCATACGACTTCAGAATCCCCATTTCCCTTCTAGATCTATTTGGGGGTGAAAGTATTGTATACATGTATAACTGTGTGGCAAATTTAAAATAAACATTTTCCTCTGTTATACTTCCTGTTCACATTAGGTGTGTTAGCCCCGTTATTATCTTGAACACTTTATAGACTGGGTTAGTCATGTGATTAAATTAGGAGTCTCCTTGAGAGGGAAACACTTTACTGCTATATGTCTTGTTGTATTTTTACAGTAAAGGGAGATTAATTGTCTACGGTTCAAGTTTTCAAATTTAATAAATTATTCATCTCCCACAATATTGTCATTTGACTGGCTTCCTTTTCTTGCAACTTAAATTTTATTCCCGTAACACTAAATTTGCCTGGTAGGGAACCAAGTACATATATGAAGAAAATATTTAATTATTATTCAGAGTGGTCTGGGAACTGGTATCTTGAGACAAGAGGTTGGGGGGCTCCATGGGATGGATAAAACTGTACAGTTTTATTTTTATTACCTTGTGCAGTAGATGTCGGTGTAAATCTGTACTGCCTGTTGTTGATTTTCTCCATTCTGTGATTTTGTTGACTGTCTACCTGAGTTTGTCATTGTTTACCTGTGTAATCAGTACAAAGAGATGTGTGCATAGGATTTGATAAGCACAGGTGCTCAAATTGAATGGCCCCCTCCCCATGAAAAAAAAGAGTTGGATTTGTGAAAGACTACTGGTACTTTTGAAAATTGTTAAAACAAATCTGGACATTAGCTGCCTATATCAAAAGTTTTACATCAGGTACTGAACTGTCTGTAGTCATAAAAATTAATGTTTTTTGGGGAGAAAAGAGACAATCGATTCAATTCAAGCACCTGTGCTACTGAGTATATCTATATATATTGATGTGAGGTAGAACTTGTGTTTACATCAGTGTGATGTATAGGAACCTAGGAGTGGCTAATAGTGTATTACTTAATTACGTGTACATTTCTATGTGAAGAAATAGCTTAATTCTATATATTATACTGAATTTGTCCGTTCAATATTAATGATACTGTAATGTATTGTAGAATTGAGACGAGAGTGTTGAATGTGAATGTAGGTTTAACAGCTTCAATGTTTTACATTATGTTCCGTTTCTATAAGTAGAGCTCACATATGCTTAAAACTCCTAGTATTACTTGTAGCTACATTTTATGTTTGATTTGTTCAATTAGTGGGTAGCCGTACCAACTTTGAAATAAGAAATTTCCACTTAATTATGGTATCTAAAACGAACAAAATATGTTAGAGAACTTGATTATTGAGTTAATATCAGGGAGGCAGGGGATATTTGAGATTGGTGAATACATTTTTAAAGTAATTGTTCTTAAAGAGTTCTTATCAATGAATTTTCCTTCCCAAAAAATCGTATTTGAACCCGAAACTACTACCCTTTTATCAATTTGACAGTCAGATATAAACTGATAAGGAGACTATTACAGTGTTAAGGTGTAACTGTCCTAAATTGTGATTGTAACTTAAATCTTGTTTGTATGGTTAAAGGTTAACTTCATTACTATCACTGACCATTGTTTCCTGTGAAGCTTATTTTTGGCATTTCTTCTGTATAGTAATGGAATTTTAATAAATGTTGAAGTTCTGAAATTAATTGTTGTCTGTTTTGTTAGTCCTTGGATAGTACTACCAGAGGGGAGTATAGGTTTGTACTCCTATTTGTAAGTCCATCAGAATGACTTGCTCCAGGGCTAACCTGATAAGTTCTTTCACCTAGGATGGTGCCTCACTGTGTATACAGAGTAATGGCATTGACTTCAGGTAGTTTTTCCTGGGTACATCTTGTATATTGTGTTGCCTACAATTGACATTCAGTGTGTATGTAGGTCTTACAATGGTGGAGTGTGACTGTCCCATAATAAAACGGGCTCTTGTCCCACTACACACACAGTAAAGCCCTCTGTTCACCATGCACCAATTTTTTTAGGACACGGGTACTAGCCTCCTTTGTCAATGCACACGTAATATAACATTTCGGGGTTTGTTACAAATATCTGAAATACACATTTGCTACACTGGTATGGGTCACCAGCACATAAGTGTATGTTTGTGTGTGCTGTAACCCATACCAGTGTAGCAAATGTGTATTTCAGACATTTGTAACGAACCCCTGTGATTAGACTGAAGATTTCGTGATAGCTGCTGAATCAGTGCGAGTCGATAGCTATAGTGTATAGAGTTAGGACGTTCATTATTTATCTGACCATATATATAACGTCACAAAGTGGAATATAAAGCTCGTGACTAATTTGTGATTTTATCTTATAATAAGCTTCCTAAACACAATTAAGATGTATATTTTGTATATACAGTTGTAGCTGCTTTAAGGAGTCGAGCATCTATACCACTTTTTTAAATCCGGAATTTTCGGTAACTCGGCAGCATGCGAAAAGTCATAAACACTTACAAGACAATAGCTCAAATCTTATGCTATAATGACGTCATCGAAAACGATCTATTCACTATAAAAGTCCTTTGCAATAATTCCAAAACTATTTGTGCGTCAACCATTATTTCATCAGGAAACAACGAGGAGTTCAATTAATGTTTTAGATCTTGTCCGTTAAACACTACTTAACAACGTCAGATTTAACAATATCCACTTTGTAACCATGTCAATGATAATAGAATATACTGTTAACTGTATACTAATTAGATTGTCAGAGACAAAAATATATCCTGTGACTCGGTCTTATTGTGTATGTCCACCGTGTTATTTAAAGTTCATTTGATTGTTTTAAAATGTATTTTTAGCCCTTGCTGTGTCATTGCATACAATGCGTTCTATAGGTAAACATGATTCACCGCCAATGTAAAAACAGGAATACGGTGAGTACTATATGTGTGATTAATATAGGTAAATCTAGGAAGTCAAAAATGAGATCTTTGTCTTGAAGAAGAATTTTAGCGACCCTTTTTTGGGGCGAAATTTAATACGGGTTGTATATTAAGATACGACACAATTGGAAATTATCGAGAGATAACAAAATAACGAAAATATTATGAAAGAGAAGAGATTTACAAAGTAAGGCAAAAACGAGGAAGAAATTCTTCAAGAAGGGGAGTTTATAGGGAGAAAACCACTCCAGAAGTAAGAAGGGGGGAGGCCAATCGCAACCAAAATGTTCGAAATAAGTAGGTACCTTCCTTGTACCAATCAAATCAGTACACAAACAAAACCAAAGTGTACAGACTGACGGGGTTCTTTGTACAAAAGTGTACAGACTGACGGGGTTCTTTGAACCAAAGTGTACAGACTGACGGGGTTCTTTGTTCAAACAAAACCAAAGAGTACAGAATGACGGGGTTCTTTGAACCAAAGTGTACAGACTGACGGGGTTTTTGTTCAAACAAAAACAAAGAGTACAGACTGACGGGGCTCTTTGTCCCAAAGTGTACAGACTGACGGGGGTCTTTGTTCAGACAAAACCAAAGAGTACAGACTGACGGGACTCTTTGTACCAAAGTGTACAGACTGACGGGGTTGTTTGTACCAAAGTGTACAGACTGACGGGGTTTTTTGTACCAAAGTGTACAGACTGACGGGGTTCTTTGAACCAAAGTGTACAGACTGACGGGGTTCTTTGGACCAAAGTGTACAGACTGACGGGGTTCTTTGTTCAAACAAAACCAAAGAGTACAGAATGACGGGGTTCTTTGAACCAAAGTGTACAGAATGACGGGGCTCTTTAAACCAAAGTGTCCAGACTGACGGGTTCTTTGTTCAAACAAAATCAAAGAGTACAGACTGACGGGGTTCTTTGGACCAAAGTGTACAGACTGACGGGGTTCTTTGAACCAAAGTGTACAGAATGACGGGGCTCTTTAAACCAAAGTGTACAGACTGACGGGTTCTTTGTTCAAACAAAACCAAAGAGTACAGACTGACGGGGTTCTTTGTACCAAAGTGTACAGACTGACGGGGCTCTTTGTACCAAAGTGTACAGACTGACGGAGTTCTTTGTACCAAAGAGTACAGACTTACGGGGTTCTTTGTTCAAACAAAACTAAAGTGTACAGACTGACGGGGCTCTTTGTACCAAAGTGTATAGACTGACGGGGTTCTTTGTTCCAACAAAACCAAAGTGTACAGACTGACGGGGTTCTTTGTTTAAACAAAACCAAAGTGTACAGACTGACGGGGTTTTTTTTGTTCATACTAACAAGGTTCCAATGTAGACAAACAAAATAACGAAATTTAAATACAACGATACACACAAACTAAACTGTCTGTACTTAAGAGGCTCCATTATACACAGGGCTCAAGCTGGACCTTCTAATGGAGGTTCTACTATTCATGCACGAATCCAATGACCTCCAACCTTATATAACGCACTGGTTTTAAGTGTGTATTATATAATCTGTATTCTTCTTGGTATTCGTTTTATATTTGTAGAACTTATCCTATTGGTGGGGGGAGGAAAGCCGGATTTCCCGGAGAAAAACCACCGACCTACGGTCAGTACCTGACGACTGTCCCACGTAGGTCTCGAACCCGCGACCCAGTGGTGGAGGGAGGCCTAGTGGTAGCAGTTCAGTTCTTTATTACCTTGAACCTTACGGCTCATCAGTTCAAAATAAACATATATACAAGGATAAACAATACAATCACTCACACGCATATACACCCCCACAAATACACCCACACACACAAATACACACTCACATACCCATTGGTATAGTTTAGAGAGACATCCCTCTTTATATAGGGACATAGTCTTTTCTTTTCTTATTACTCAGTTTAATATATTTGGCTAAATTTGTTAACTGTTTTTTGTTCCCTGTTTCCATAAGTTTGATAAATGTATACATGCTAGGTCTTTCATAGTAATATTTCTTAATAAAACGCTTTCTTAAATCTAAAAAACATTCACATTTTAATATAAAATGAAATTCATCTTCGATATCCCCACTGTTGCAGTATGCACATGTTCTTTCAATCCTATCTACATTGTTATACCTACCAATTTCAATATTTAATTTGTGAGATGACAGTCTAATTTTTGTAATTTCTTTCAGATTTGTATTTCCTATGGGTTTTGTTAAATATGGTTGTAAACAGAATTTTTCGCCACTAAACTTGTACAGTGATCACTTAGAAGATGAATCTATTTTTTCTTTACATTCTTGCGTAAATATATCACACATTCTGCTTTTTATAATATTTATAATATAATCGGATGTATAGGTATCTCCATATTGCCATATGTACCCTACTCCCATTCTAAATAGTTCGTTTCTTACTCCATTCATCCATTCACTACCATTTTCTAACATTTCTTGATAACATGCATGTAAAACACAATTGTCAGTTTGTTTTAATTTTAACCAGTATTTAAAAATTCTAGAATTTCCTAATAATTTCCAAAGGCAATCTTCCTAATTCTTGGTAAACCATAAAATTTGCAGTAGATGTCTTAACCCCTAATAATCTTTAACAATAACTTAAATGTACTTTCTCTATATCTGGTGCTTTATGAAAGCCCCAAACTTCCGCTCCATAATTAAAAATACTACAGACATATGTATCGAAAACATGAAGCTGAGTTTCAACGTTAAAATATTTTTTCTTCGACACGTTTGATACTGAAAACAATGCTTTTCTTCCTTGTTCAGCGATTGTTTTGTGGAGTTTTTTTGAATTTACCATTAAAATTCATTAATATACCCAGGTAATTAAATTCATCTACAATATCTAAAACACCTCCATTAAAGTTCCACTTATCTTTTTCTCTTAATTTACCTCCGTTACGGAAAACCATCACCTTGGTTTTAGAAGTATTAACCGTAAGATTCCATTTATTTGTATAAAGTAATAAAGTATCTAACATTTTCTGCAATCCCTCAGAGGTTTCGGCCAATAACACCATATCGTTTGCATACATCATTAAAAATATATTAATAGTTTGTAGCTCTATAGAAGGACACCCTTCTGTTAAACAATTCATTTCGCAATCATTGACATACAAAGAGAACAATAGAGGAGACATAATTTCCCCTTGAAATAATCCATTTTTACATTGAAAAAAAAGCAGAATGTCAGACGCCTTAACCAGCGCGGCCCCCATTTTAAGAGTGACATTTAGGAATGTGTATTGAACTGATTGGCGATCCTGAATTTCAATATGAATCGGCGATGTTTTTAAGAAACATTATATAATAGAAATACTGCTGTACACACATCTGGTATGCTATTAAATTGCCGAAAAGTTTATGTTATCATTTCTAAATAGATACGATTTACTTACGGATGAGAGGAACAAAGGGGAACATAATACACCTATATTTTCTACTCACTTAGTCATTTTACGTTGGCTCTATCAATTCAAGTATTGTCAAAATGAAAAGTATGTTTTCTGTTCACTGCTTTGTAAAACTATCAGATTATAATCCACCCCTAAAAGTCTGTTTATACTCTACACGTCGAGATAGTTACAAATCTAAGCTCTGGTTTAGATTCTTATGTTCGTGTGATTCCAGTGTTTATTCGAACACGAATCCATGAACTCAGGCGTGTCGGCTTTAGTCTACTTATTATTTACTCAATTATGATCACGCCCCTTTATTGCGGGTTTCTATGATAATATTGCTATAATTGATTAGGTGTGGCATACTTAAATGAATAAATGCTTAGGTTTAAATACAAATAGCACTATAAAATCGTTAATACTACCACAGACGTATATTGTCATTATTAATCGTTATTTCATATATATTTGATTTCATCCCAGCAGGGACAGTATATAGAGCCATTATACGTCCCTGATCACAGGGACCTGAGAATTATTTAACGTATGTATGTTTGGACCTTTTTTGGTATGCATAAAATATTATTACACGTTTGAGATTATCACTCGGGGAAAAAAATCAATTCCCTAGGGACGGTAAAGTATATATGTACGAATCAAACGAGGGGAGGGGACATTTCTACCAATTGTTGATCTTAACGACCATTCACCGGTAGTAGGTTTGGTCCCGTCACTGGGGAGACTAGCCCTTGTTACATGTGATGTGCTATATGTAAAGCAAACCACAAGGACAAAATAAATTGTGACAATTATCAGCAGGAATTATTCATGATATGCTTTTGAAACAACTTGTTAAAACAATGTTTAAGTTTTCGATGTTTGTCACGAGCAGCATTAAGAACTTTGTCCTGGGTTTATAATATGGCAATGGTTAAAATATCTACTCAATAACCATTTATACAGTTGCTGGGAATGAATAGACGAACACGAGCATGCTATCAGAATATGCCCGGGTTCTGGCCACGCCCTTTGGATTTAGATTCTGCGTCTTAACGTGGAAACGGTTAAGATCCCCACCCTTTAAATACGCATGCCTGATTTGCCCCTGGACACTTAGACCTTTGGTTATAACTTAGAAGCGGCTCAGACCATCAGCCTAGATCGGCATGAGAGTTGCCCTTGTTTCTTGCTGTGCCTCGGAGTCTTATTTGCAATATTAATTCTGCATCTAGGTGAGCCATACAGGACCTCTTGTCCTCTTGCTATTTGTTCCTGGGCAAGACACGCGGTAATAGCTGTCAATGGGAAACACCCATTTAATATACATTTAATATGTTTATCTGACTTTGAAATAAACATATCTTCACATTCTATTTGAAATATGTGTTGTTCATCATAATAGGCTCAGCCATGCAACCTGTTTCAATAATTGTGAATCGGAACGAGACATGCTCAACGGCCCATCAACACAATTATTAGTTCAAAACATCACAGGTAGATATGAAATTTGAATTCAATTCTATGGAGAAAGTTTATGATAAGTAATGCTGGAGTACTGAAGACCTACTATGGTGAGAGATCAGAACGACAGTCAAATTCACGTGCAGTAGTATAAAGTCTTGCTCAAGTTTTGCTCACCATCACTAAATAAATCTATAAAAGCATAACTTAAGTCTCAATCGGATGTACGGCAATAGAAGGTTTTGATCCGAAGACGGGTGAAGTTTGCAGATGGATGAAGAAGGATGAGGTGTGTGAAGTAATGTAGTTAGGTAAAGGCATCTTCGCAAGGAAGATGACGCGTGTAGTTGAAAAAGCAAAGAAGATAACACGTGATTCGAGTGAAGAAAGATGACAGGTCTTTTTGAAAAACTGATTGTTTTTACATATACAGAGACGTATGCAGTATATACGTCTCTGACATAGTAAATGTACATGTAGTTGTTTTAAGCTCAAACTCTTCAAATACCAATATGTACCTTGTTGTTTTATCAAATACATTTACATTGTTTTAAAATGTATTTCAAATGATATCAAATCTAAGAATACTACAATAGTAGACTAGACAATACTGTTGTAATCGACACAAAATCGTTCGCATCCGTTTGGTATACTGTTACAGATACGCCTTTGTTTATGCCTCTCTACACATGCACATACGAAAAATCAGCCGATCTCCGAACAATTGTTGTTTAATGTTTAGAGCGATTTTGCGTCAATTGATTCTATACATACGAGATTAGATACATCATGATCACTTCTCGTGAGTTGTGTACCAGTATTGATACAAAAGATTTGCTCTGTATCACACACATGATTTTGTGACGTGACGTCACATCAGGGTAGATGCCACACTATATTATAAAACAAGAGGCCCATGGGCCTTAACGGTCACCTGAGTCTATAGTATTTATTTTTGTTGTTGAAATATGTACCAATTTGAGTAAAAAATAGTATAATGTTAACTTAACTTTGTCAGGACCATGAGCTGATCATTCCTAGACCAATTTTAAGTGAGATCGGCCTATTAGAACTTAGTAGCAAAATAGCGGCCATGGCAGCCAAATTGTATTTCTGATTGACCCGAAAAATAACAACACTTTGTCAGGACCATGATTCGATCATTCCTACAAAGTTTCAGTTCAATCGGCCAAGTAGATCTTTACTTTAAGTTTGAAATAGTTTACCAAAATGGCAGCCGTGGTGGCCATATTGGATTTCTGATCGACCCGAAAAATAACAACACTTTGTCAGGACCATGAGTCAATCATTCCTACAAAGTTTCAGTTCAATCGGCCTAGCAGAACTTGACTTTAAGTTTGAAATATGTTTTCAAAATGGTGGCCGTGGCGGCCATATTGGATTTATGATTGACCTGAAAAATAACAACACTTTGTCAGGACCATGAGTCGATCATTCCTACAAACTTTCAGTTCAATCGGTCCAGCAGAACTTGACTTTAAGTTTGAAATAGGTTTTCAAAATGGCGGCCGTGGCGGCCATATTGGATTTCTGATCGACCCGAAAAATAACAACACTTTGTCAGGACCATGAGGCGATCATTCCTACCAACTTTCAGTTCAATCGGTCCAGCAGAACTTGACTTTAAGTTTGAAATAGGTTTTCAAAATGGCGGCCGTGGCGGCCATATTGGATTTCTGATCGACCCGAAAAATAACAACACTTTGTCAGGACCATGAGGCGATCATTCCTACCAACTTTCAGTTCAATCGGCCCAGCAGAACTTGACTTTAAGTTTGAAATGTAAAATGTTAACGGACGACGGACGACGGACGACGGACGACGACGGACGAAAACGGATAGCAATAGGTCACTTGAGCTAAAGCTCAGGTGACCTAAAAATACGGCGAAAGAGCGATCAATTAAATAGTTCGGAGAAATACCGAGTATTAACGAATCCGATCCTTTAGTAGAATGAGATATATAATTTTGACAACAGATGTCACCAGATGCAGTCATGTCCGTATCTTATCAATACACACACATTACAGCGCGATAAAGGGTTATTGACCCTGTATCATCTGATTTAGATAATCCAGGTGTGAGATCCGTGTACGTCAAGATACTGTGACCTATAACGATTACAACCCTTCCACGGGCACACGTGTTCAGGAGCATGTCTTTAGTATGGTATCATATTATACTACCACGAAACACTTCACACTCGACTTGTTTGTGAGGGGGGATTTACCAGCATGACATATCAAGCCAATATTTTTATTCGATTTCAAAAGGTATGCTTAAAATAAAGGCTAGAAGGAAGTAAAAATGAGATTAATGTATTATATCTATCACGTGCTTCAACTTTTTCCCGTCACTAGAACTAGAGATTTCAATGTATAATCGTAGATGGGACTTGAAAAATCTATGTCATCAAAAATGCGATATTTCTATTATTTTTCCACTGTTGCATTGCCCGTACAGAGGACACGATCCTGACTACGCAATCATGTGTGTCATCTTTAAATGTGACGTCACAGGAGGGCGCGGTCACGCGTACATCGTGTCGATTGTCACACCTGTAATACACACAATGCAGGACTATGTACAACGTGTCTACTGGTTGACCGCGCCCTCTGGAACAGGTTTCGCCCCTACACTCTTGCTTACTTCCCCGTGACGAACGTTTAAACCGTCTACATCATTACACCAGAGATGTATTATTACTTGTTATTTTGATAGGTTAGGGCCAATTTGTTCAAAGCATAATCAGCATGATGAAAACTATAATCAGTATTTAAATTTTTAAAAATCTTAAATAGTTGATTGTTTTAGCTAGATTTATATGTGTAGCAATCTTTAATTATCATATGATCAAATCTGAACGCAGTATAAAATTACAAGGGGGGAAATAAAAAAATAAATATTTTACGTCTTAAGTTAACAATGCTGAGAAGAATGGATCATGATTTTTTAAGTATGTCTTCACGGCTACAATTATGGTGGTTAGTTTCTATACGTTTATAAAGAACAAGCTAATGAATAAGCCACGATATCGCTACTCTGTAAGTCACGCCTGTACTTCAATAATATTTACGTACAGATACTAAGTATATAGATATAAGCCCAGTTGTACTGTTCAAATACTTAAACAAGGGCACTGGCCCCCTCGTGTCTAATCCACACAGGGAAGTAACATACACACCCAAAACTACACTAGATACGTAGATTTATTCTAATAGGGTCACAAAATACTCTGATAGGAAGTTCTTTACATTTAGTGGTGTATGCATGTAATCTCAATTTGATAGGGTATCTGAAGCAAACTTTTTGAAATTCTTTTTTCCCCAAATGTGAATTAAACATGTCTAGTTCTTGGCGACTCCACTGTCCCCGATTGATCTTTGAGAATATACGGACAGAAAGATCGATTCTATTAGCATTGGTTTTTATTTTTCACATAACATATTTTTTTTATATACATATATTTGCTTGTTTGTTTTTGTGTATGTGAGGCGAGGGATTCTAAAGATATATATATTCTAAATATATCTAGAGAAATCGCTGTGTCTCCTAGCATGGGTTAACGCGTGTAAGAGTATTTGAGTGCATTTGATCTATTTCCTGGAGAGGTAAACAAGCCACAGGTAAGAACCCTTGTCGGGTAAACAAACAGGTGACATTGTCTTCTGAACTACGTCACCGGATGTATCATCGGTCATCACCCGTAGAACAATTAGGTCTTCCTTTTTCTGAATAACAACAGAATCCAATGCCATAAAAGGTGTCTATGATACCAGTCTTATATATATATATATATGTACTCTGTAGTGACAGGATATAATATATATCGTGTTGGAAATAATAAACATGTAGAGTTTATTAGATAATTATTATAATACATTCATGGATTGAAATTTCCCTCATCAGACAAAACACAGACTATAGAAATTACGTTTTATAAATTTGCAAACAGAATAAATCTTTCTGACATTCAAGCCCTATAATACAGGTCTCAGATTAAAGCTACCATGAACTAGAATAATATTCCTCTGTGGTTACGCCCTACACTACGGAAAACACGTTACCGCAATATAAACCCGCCACACTTTCAGACACGCTCGAACGCCTTCGGTGTGTTCGCGGTTCAACCCTCCCTAGCATAGTCGTTTCTTACTTCAGCACAAGTCACTATTAGTTGTCACTGCTTTAAAGCGTGTTAAGTTTAAGTATGTTTCGTACATAAGAAATCGACGTCTACGTGTATTAGACTTATACTCCTCTGTCAATTTCATATACACAATAATTTAGAAACCAAAAGTCACTAGACACTATATATTGGCAATTCAAAAATAGACTGGACACATCGATACAGGTAAAAATAGCACCACTCGAATTAGAATAGTAATACACGTTAGTCCAGGTAAAAATCTAATACACACTATTTACCTATACACGTAAAATTCGTAATACAATGACAATGTACTGAGAAGATATACTTTGTTATACGATGTACAGAGAAGATATACTTTGTTAACGATGTACAGAGAAGATATACTTTGTTTACGATGTACAGAGAAGATATACTTTGTTATACGATGTACACGGAAGATATACTTTGTTATACGACAAACAGAGAAGATTTACTTTGTTTACGATGTACAGAGAAGATATACATTGTTATAGGATGTACAGAGGAGATATACTTTGTTATACGATGTACACGGAAGATATACTTCGTTATACGATGTACAGAGAAGATCTACTTTGTTATACGATGTACAGAGAAGATATACTTTGTTATACGATGTACATCGTATAACAAAGTAGACCTTCTCTGTACATCGTATAACTATGTATATCTTCTCTGTACATTGTATAACAAAGTATATCTTCCGTGTACATCGTATAACAAAGTATCTCTCCTCTGTACATCGTATAACAAAGTATATCTCCTCTGTACATCGTAAACAAAGTAGATCTTCTCTGTACATCGTAAAAAAGGATATCTTCTCAGTACATCGTAAAAAAAGTATATCTTCTTTGTACATCGTAAACAAAGTATCTCTTCTCAGTACATCGTAAACAAAGAATATCTTCTTTGTACATCGTAAACAAAGTATACCTTCTCAGTACATCGTAAACAAAGAATATCTTCTTTGTACATCGTAAACAAAGTATACCTTCTCAGTACATCGTAAACAATGTTTATCTTCTCTGTACATCGTAAAAAAAGTATATCTTCTCTGTACATAGTAAACAAAGTATATCTTCTCTTTACATCGTAAACAAAGTATATCTTATCTGTACATCGTAAACAAAGTATACCTTCTCAGTACATCGTAAACAAAGCATATCTTCTCAGTACATCGTAAACAAAGCATATCTTCTCTGAACATCGTATAACAAAGTATATCTCCTCTGTACATCGTAAACAAAGTAAATCTTCTCTGTTTGTCGTATAACTATAACAAAGTATATCTTCTCTGTTTGTCGTATAACAAATTATCTCTTCTCTGTACATCGTAAACAAAGGATATCTTCTCTGTACATCGTAAAAAAAGTATATCTTCTCAGTACATTGTCATTGATCTTCTCTGTACATCGTAAACAAAGTTTATCTTCTCTGTTTGTCGTATAACAAAGTATATCTTCCGTGTACATCGTATAACAAAGTAGATCTTCTCTGGACATCGTATAACGAAGTATATCTTCCGTGTACATTGTATAACAAAGTATATCTTCCGTGTACATTGTATAACAAAGTATATCTTCTATGTACATCGTATAACAAAGTAGACCTTCTCTGTACATCGTATAACAAAGTATATCTCCTCTGTACATCGTAAACAAAGAATATCTTCTTTGTACATCGTAAACAAAGTATATCTTCTTTGTACATCGTAAACAAAGCATATCTTCTCTGAACATCGTATAACAAAGTATATCTACTCTGTACATCGTATAACAAAGTAGACCTTCTCTGTACATCGTATAACGAAGAATATCTTCCGTGTACATCGTATAACAAAGTATCTCTCCTCTGTACATCGTATAACAAAGTATCTCTCCTCTGTACATCGTATAACAAAGAAGCTCTTCTCTGTACATCGTATAACAAAGAAGCTCTTCTCTGTACATCGTATAACGATGTATATCTTCTCTGTACATCGTTAACAAAGTATATCTTCTCTGTTCATCGTATAACAAAGTATATCTCCTCTGTACATCGTAAACAAAGTATGTCTTCTCTGTACATCGTAAACAAAGTATCTCTTCTTTGTACATCGTAAACAAAGTATGTCTTCTCTGTACATCGTAAACAAAGCATATCTTCTCTGAACATCGTATAACAAAGTATATCTTCCGTGTACATCGTATAACAAAGTAGACCTTCTCTGTACATCGTATAACGAAGTGTACATCGTATAACAATGTACAGAGAAGATATACATTATACGATGTACAGAGAAGAGATACTTTTTTTACGATGTACAGAGAAGATATACTTGTTTATACGATGCACAGAGAAGATATTCTTTGTTTACGATGTACTGAGAAGATATGCTTTGTTTACGATGTACAGAGAAGAGATACTTTTTTTACGATGTACAGAGAAGATCAATGACAATGTACTGAGAAGATATACTTTGTTATACGATGTTCAGAGAAGATATGCTTTGTTTACGATGTACAGAGAAAATATACTTTGTTTACGATGTAAAGAGAAGATATACTTTGTTTAGGATGTACAGAGAAGATATACATTGGTATACGATGTACAGAGAAGATGTCCTTTGTTTCCGATGTACAAGGAAGATATACTTTGTTTACGATGTACTGAGAAGATATCCTTTTTTAGGATGTACAGAGAAGATATACTTTGTTTACGATGTACAGAGAAGATATACTTTGTTTACGATGTACAGAGAAGATATACTTTGTTATACGATGTACAGAGAAGATATACTTTTCAAGTTTCCGAGTAAGACAGGTTTTAAATAACTGATTAAATTTGCACATATACACGGAAAGCTTTATGGCGTTTTTATGAAGTTCATGTAATAACCATAAATACAATGTAAATTCATTGTGTGTCAAAATAAAGAAAGTTTCATATAAACGGACTAGTTACTTAACAGAAAAAAACGCATAGAAAATGACAACTTTTTGGTTAATTCATATAACGGAAGAATTTATTCATATTCCCATTTAAAACACCATTCAATATGTTGATATATAAATGAAAACCGTCCTTAATATTAAAAAAGAACAACAACGCCATATAACGGTAATCGTAAGCTGTTGATCATCGCCCGAATAACGAGGGAGATCCTATGGTATACATATATTCACCAACAGTGCGGATATATAGCATTCAGTGTATTCCGAGAGAAACAGAACATTTATAGGGTAAAATTATACTACTCTTTCATTCAAAATAGCTGTTAATCTGTACAATTTCTTTTCATATATCTTACCATTTTTTCTCGTTTATTCTTGACTATAATCATTATCATCTTTCATGGTTAACAATTCTAATACAACAGCTTTAGTAACTATTTAAGAATGTATTCAAGAATGTTCAAGGTCTTCTTTTCAGATTTGGTCGTAACATCATGTGGCCAAGTCCTGGTGACAGCTCCACAGAGTCGGATGGGCGTTTCACCAGCTGCACGTGGTCCAGGGATCCATGTCTATGAGTGGTCCCTGTCGTAATCCTATATATGCAGTCTTTGATATAGTGTCGTCCTATAAACACATAGAACATTCTATGTGGTCCCATTTAAATTCGGGAGCATAAGGAAATAATTAGCCAATGAAGCTGCATGATCGTACGAGGCGATTAAAGTGGATTTCTTTACACTTAACTTTTGATTTTGTCAGAAAAAATTTAGACAAAGAGGAGACTTAAATAGACCTACTAATTTCATTGAAACAATTTGAACACTCACACATTCTTTTCGTTCTTCCAGGCATGCCTGGTAAGACGGCTTATAATCAGAACAATATGATCTTTAGTGGGGTATAATGATGTTCAAGTTAGGACATTAAGGTGGGAATACATTCAAGGGTTCAAAGCCGTTTTATGACCACAGCCTCTGTAGAGACGTTCTTTGGCTGTTGCAAAAACGTAATATATTCCATTTATCCTCATATGACCCTGGCTCTTGCGAGGACGTTAAACCCCAAGCAAACAAACAGTTCACATGTCCATGTAATTAGGACAGTGTAACCAGAACATGACGTACGTACTGGTATCTACAGACCAATACAATGCTGTTCGCCTGACCCCACGCGTTTCAAGTATTTACGAGGCAATCACCAATGAAATTACAGTGCACAAATAAAGTCAAAAACTTGTTATAATCAACCTTTAATGAACTCCGATAATGAGTTCGATATACGTGGTGGTTTTGTTGCACGAGGATGCAAGGTTTGTTTCTTTTCAAAACAGGATTCTAACGAAAATGTACGCCAGAGTATAAAAAAAAGATAAAATACGGAGCTGGTGAAAGTGTTGTGTACAACAGAATATGCTGTGTAACCTTTGTGGCTTTATCTCATCTGTGTGAATTACCATAAACCGTGTACACTAACGACGTAAATTATATACTAAATATCGTGTAAGTAGCCATATATGGATTATTGTAGTAATTATTGCATTTATAATGAAAAATACCGATAATAGCAGATAAATACATAATGATAGTTTAATATCTCTGGGGTTGTAACGTAAGAACTGTTTTGCACATAACGGTAGAACACGTAACTAAGCAACTGTCCGGAGAGGTTTCTACTGGCAACATCCCGTCATGGTAGTAACCAGGTAACCAGTCGACTTTCTGAGATATTGTAACAGCTGTTCTCAGACATCAAAAATTGACAACTGTCCTTAGATGTTATAATCAGACAACTGTCTTTAGACGTTGGAATCAGACAACTGTCCTTAGACGTTGTAATCAGACAACTGCCCTTAGACGTTGTAATCAGACAACTGTCCTTAGACGTTGGAATCAGACAACTGTCCTTAGACGTTGGAAT
>NW_018480077.1:738502-792234 GCF_002113885.1 Mizuhopecten yessoensis | reverse complement strand
AATCAGACAACTGTCCTTGGACGTTATAATCAGACAACTGTCCTTAGACGTTGTAATCAGACAACTGTCCCTAGACGTTGGAATCAGACAACTGTCCTTGGACGTTGGAATAAGACAACTGTCCTAAGACGTTGGAATCAGACAACTGTCCTTAGTCGTTGGAATCAGACAACTGTCCTTAGTCGTTGTAATCAGACAACTGTCCTTAGACGTTGGAATAAGACAAATGTCCTTAGACGTTGGAATAAGACAAATGTCCTTAGACGTTATAATCAGACATCTGTCCTTAGACGTTGTAATCAGACAACTGTCCTTAGACGTTGGAATCAGGCAACTGTCCTTGGACGTTGGAATCAGACAACTGTCCTTAGACGTTGTAATCAGACATCTGTCCTTAGACGTTGGAATCAGACAACTGTCCTTAGACGTTGGAATCAGACAACTGTCTTTAGACGTTGGAATCAGACAACTGTCCTTAGACGTTGGAATCAGACATCTGTCCTTAGATGTTATAATCAGACAACTGTCCTTAGACGTTGGAATCAGACAACTGTCCTTAGACGGTGTAATCAGACAACTGTCCTTAGACGTTGTAATCAAGACAACTGTCCTTAGATGTTGTAATCAAGACAACTGTCCTTAGACGTTGTAATCAAGACAACTGTTGTGAGGTTGCGATCAAGAAAACTGTTATAGGATGTTGTTACCAACGCAACTGTTGTGAGGTTGCAATCAAGACAACTGCCATGGGAGGATGTCACCAACACAACTGTTGTGAGGTTGTTACCAACGCAACTGGCATAGGAGGTTGTTACCAATACAACTGTTGTGAGGATGTCACCAACACAACTGTTGTGAGGTTGTCACCAACGCAACTGTTGTGGGGTTGTTACCAACGCAACTGGCATAGGAGGTTGTTTCTAATACAACTGCTGTGAGGTTGTCACCAGCACAACTGTTGTGGGGTTGTTACCAACACAACTGTTGTGAGGTTGTAACCAGGACAACTGTTGTGAGGTTGTAACCAAGACAACTGTTATAGGAGGTTGTTACCAACACAACTGTTGTGAGGTTGTTACCAACGCAACTGTTGTGAGGTTGTAACCAAGACAACTGTTATAGCAGGCTGTATCCAACACAATTGTTGTGAGGTTTTAACCAAGACAACTGTCATGGGAGGTTGGTGCCAACACAACGGTCATGGGAGGTTGTAACCAAGACAACTGTCATGAGAGGTTGTTACCAAAGCAACTCTTGTGAGGTTGTAGCCAGTCAACTTATCTGATAGATTAAAACAGCTGTTCTCAGACATCGTAAATTGACAACTGTCCTGAGACATTGTAAATTGACAACTGTCCTGAGACATTGTAAATTGACAACTGTCCTGAGACATTGTAGGTAGACAGCTGTTTTGCATTTAGCTCCATTTCTTAGTTAGATTTTGTGTTAACCAGTAGTTTCGTATCCACCAGAACACAGTGAGGAAATACACATATTTTACAAACATTTCCTATTTTACTACACATCTGTCTAAAAGGCTGTAACTGGGCATCTGGTTTACACAGGACATAAGTTGTACACCGGAAATTAAATGGATGATTCTTCCAATCAGTAGTAAAAAAAATTCTAGGTCAATTTGACACTTCGACATTTGTTTTATCATTCACTTATAATTCCAACAAATTCCAACATCAGCAAATTCCAAAGCATCTGGATATAAGTTTATTAGTATGTCTGCCTTACAAGCCTATGTAATTAATGTACCAATGTTAAATGCACTGGAAAATTCAAGATGAAGATGCTGAATAAAGCATTGAATCATATGTCTTGTGTAGTGAATTATCGATGTCAATATTGTATCTAACTCAAACTTTGTAGAACAGCAGGGGTGCTGTAGCGTCCATAAAAAAGAAAAGCCAGGCTTACACATAAAAAATCAGTGTGTGCCATTTGTCAAAAAAGTAGCCAATGAAACAAAACAAAAGATGATACCAAGTTATCAGGATAATACCTTAATTGACCTTTGTATTAATTATTTACTAAATACTTATAATACTACATTTTTGGTGTTATAGTATGTTGACAGAAGTTAATTTTCAAAATGAAGAAGGCTTCCAATATTTCAAAGAAGATATATACCTTCTTCAATCCAAAATCATGTAATACTGATTCAAAAGGTGACACAATCCCTGCCACGACGTCGGTTACTAAAAACCTGGTACATGCAAATATTGCTGATAATCTAACAAGTCCATCCGCAGGCCCAAGCAGCACACAGCAAAGCACGTGCTTGGACCCCCCAAATCCAAGAAAGACACTCCAGCAAGGACTATTGTACATTGACATGGGATTTAAATCTGAGCAAAAAATCAATTCAGAACAAGCTGTCCACAATCTATTGATGACACCGTCTCAGTGACAGGGCCTGGACACGTTTTAATTTCCTTCAATGTAGTTAAGACAGTTTTGGGTTTAACGATATTGTCGATGATCTGAGGAAGACTTCTTATATATTCTCAAAAGGAAAATATGAATTAGCATTATTGTAAAAAAAGTGGGACCCAGACCTTCTCCGCCATGGTATTTAGACTGGTTAGATAGAAAACAAACTTCTGGTAGCATGACTGAAAAAATAGGGTAGATTGGTCGGGATTTATATACTTTTCTCCCACAATCACTATATATTTCCTCACTCTTGATTCATTGGATAAACATGCTAGGAGTTGGTAAACATTTTTGGTTAACCACTAGTGAGTAACACCCTGGACGTGATTTCATTGGTCAATTTTTTACTTATGACGTCACGTAACAATGCTTTGTAACGTCATCTTCCATTTTGACGTCATGATTCACGGCAATTGTTTCCACCATCGGATGCATGCATAGTGTACTTTCAAGGGAAACATATGGATTTCCAGATAAAATATGAACATTATGGGAGAAAAAGGGAACCTCTATATAACTTATAGAATTTTTAATTATATATTTTTCTCCTTCTGTTTTGAGAGGGGTGGGACTAATTCATTAAATTTTATGAGCTGCTTTTATTAACGTACTCAAAAGGCATCTGATAAGCAATGTCTAAAAGCATGATGAGAAAAGTAATTGATTCTATATATGACTTGAGTTTAGCGGAAGTCGGTTTCACTTTATAGTTTTTAATGAATAGTACCAAGACAAACCAAGACCGTCTTTCCCCGCTAGCAATGCTACATGTCCACAGAGAAATTTCTATAAATACGGACAACGTAGTACAGACCTTTATAACATTTCAGCGCATTTGACACTAAAATATGTCGCTAAATAACTGTCTCGGATAACAATGCTTCGTCAAATCTTAAAAGTCATTTCCTGGGCTTACACATATCGATGGGCCTAGCTATGCCCCTGAGTTACAGTATATCTTTATGTAAAGGAGAATGGCCGAACACTGTCTATTCTGTGAGAGGACAGCCTGATCGAGGCCCATATATTATACTACATAATGTATAATGATTACAAAGGATGATGTCACAACTGTGTTTTAACATCAGGTACAGAATATCATCAATTATTAAAACTACAGTGTACAGTAATATAATCGTACTGTTTTTTATTATTAATCAACAACCTTTAAATTAGACCCCATGAACATGTTACAATAATGACACAAGCCTAATTTCTTTCAGAAAATTAACCGGGTTCTTTCTTATTATCAGACACCTGTTCTGATTGGCTGTCCTCATTATCATTCTGACTGTTCTGTTCACCACCCTCCTCAAAATCATCACATTTTCTTTTACTTCCTATCCCATTCAAATCTGTCACATTGTCAGTTTCTGAAATCTTGTGTTTCCTCTGTAATACATAAATCTTGCATCCAAGAATATCTTCACTCACTCTATGGTTTTGGTCACAAAGAGAAGAAGAAGATTCATTTTTTTTCTGTGAGATATTATCCCATGAAATTTTCACTCGATAGAGTTCTCTCCACTTGGCAACAACTGCTTCCGTCATTTCGGAGGATCCTGGTTTACGACCGTCATCGATATCTAACACTATTGATGCCACGATTGCAGCGTTCTGTTCTGCGATACTTTTAGACTTTTCCCTGTGGAAATAAAAGTAGTGTACATGTATTATATATACAATATGTATAAATGTAACATTTAATGAAATGTGTACTCAATAGCCTTACAGGGCTGCAACAATCTATCATATTGTATCGTATCACGATACTTTCTTGTGTATCGCATCAAACTCTTTTGTTTGCCTGTATCACGATACACTAACAGTACTTAAATTATCAATACATTTTTTCAGCAAAGATGTGGTTCACTATGCAGTCCACTATGCAGTCATACCCAAAAGTACTAGAAAATATACAAAAATATTTTTTCGATAATATGCACTATTGAAGTCCATGACATATTGTATTGTAAGCATCGTACTGGCGAGGTATGCATATCATTTGCAGACCTAGCACTCAACCCTTAAGGCGCCAACTGATCCTCGATGTTTTAAGCATTATTATCAAAGCTTTGATTGTTATGAATTAAAAGCTTCTAAATGAGCTAGAACTGTAAACCATAGGCTCTATAATACCCCTGGACAGATGGGTTGGGCGATAAGTGTCATTGTTTGACAAATTTCTATCAATAGTAACAGAGACCTTGACTTTGGGAGCCCTAAAATGTAACATCATTTGAAGTATTCTTAACTTGACCTTTGTAAAACAAATTGCTATAATTCCGTTTGGAAATGAATGTGCTAGAGCAATGACAAGAGGCCCAGAGGGCTCGTATCGCTCACCTGGATCTCCAAGCAATCATGGCAAAATATTCTCCAATTGAGATCCAAGGGAATATGCCAGACCCCAAAGCCAATTCTTTTTGATATCTGTATTAGATTGTTCATGCCCAGCAATTTATGTATGGTTATGGGGTGGGGATCTCAACTGTTTCCAAGCTGTGACTCAGAAACTAGGTCCATAGGGTTGTGGCCAGACCTCAGGATCAATTCTAATATCATAACTGCATTCGTCTCTCTTTGCCCAGCATTTGTATTCATAGTTTTGGGTTGGGGATCTCAACCGTTTCAAAGTTATGACCCAGGAGCTAAGTCTGCAAAGGTTGGGCAGACCCTAGGATAAATTCTAATATCATAACTGCATTAATCTCTTTATGCCCAACATTTGTATTTATAGTTTTGGGGTGGGGATCTCAACCGTTTTGAAGTTATGACCCAGGGTTTAAGTCTCCAAGGGTGGGGCAGACCCTAAGGCCATCCTGGAAGCATATGTGCATCTCTTTGTACTCATCAATTGTATATATGGTTATAGGGTAGGGATCTCAACTGTTTCCAAGCTGTGACTAAGAAACTAGGTCCCTAGGGGTTCGGTTAGACCCCAAGGTCTATTCTAATATCATGACTGCATTCCTCTTTATGCCCAGCATTTGTATATATAGTTTTGGGGTGGGAATCTTAACCGTTTCAAAGTTATGACCCAAGGACTATGTCTCCAAGGATGGGGCCAGACCATAGGGCCATCCTGGAAGCAAATGTGCTTTCTTCTATTTATACTCAGCAATTGTATATATGGTTAAACGGTCGGTATCTCGACCATTCCCAAGTAATAAACTATTTTTGGCTCCACCACTGAGCCCGAGGGGGGTCAGCCCCACCATTTGTAAAATTTTCAATCCCTGCCTCCCATGAATGCTGAATGCTTCCTACCAAATATGATCGATATTTAAAGCAATATAGACAAATTGCCCCCTTTTGGCCCCACCCCTCAGCCCCCAGGGGGGGGGGGCAGCCCCACCATTTGTACAATTTTGAACCACCACCACCTAGGGATGCTTCAAGTCAAATATGGTTGATATCCATCTATTAGTTCCAGAGAAGAAGTCGCTTATAGCAATATAGTCAAATTGCCCCCTTTAGGCCCCGCGCCTCAGCCCCCTGGGGGAGTCAACCCTACCATTTGTCAAATTTTGATTTCCCACAACCTAGGGATGCTTCCAGTAAAATATGGTTGTTATCCATCTCATAGTTCCGGAGAAGAGGTCGCTTAAAGTAATATATAGCCAAATTGCCCCCTTTTGGCCCCACCCCTCAGTCCCCTGGGAAGTCAGTTCCACCATTTGTACAATTTTGAATCCTCACCACCTAGGGGATGCTTCCAGTCAAATATGGTTGATATCCATCTTTTAGTTCCGGAGAAGAGGTCGCTTAAAGTAATATATAGCCAAATTGCCCCCTTTTGGCCCTGTCCCTCAGCCCCCTGGGGGGGGTCAGTCCCACCATTTGTACAATTTTGAATCCTCACTACCTAGGGATACTTCCAGTCAAATTAAGTCAAATTCCAATCAATGGTTAAGAAGAAGAAGTCGTTCAAAGAAATTGATGACGTACAGATGACGGACGACGGAGGCCAGGGTATGGTAGCAGAATACAGTAGAAATGGCCCGACTCTGATAAACAAGGCACATGTTGAGGAAATGTAAACACAGCGGGTTTACCCTACACAACACATGTATACATGTATATATATTTGTAAACTGCATTACATTTACAATAGATATAAAGCACTGAGAAGTGTATAAACCTCTTTTTTCTATGTATGTCACTTATGTGAAAACCATGGTTACCACATCAAAAATTACCAAAAAATGCCAAAAAATGCTATTTTTAACCCAAAATTTGACCCCCGCAAGTAGTAATTTTTTTCCTAAGCTCTGTCTGAAATTAAAGATTACCTACCTGGTTGCAGAATTATCTGGGTCGCAGTAAAATTGTAGAACTTGATTTTTTGCAATTTTGCGTCGTGTGCTGTTGTCAAAATTTTACCTCCTGTAAAGCTAGCTTTTCATGTGTACGCACCCTTTCGTATTATGGCCAAAATTTTATTCTCGAACCAAAGAAATCTTCTTTCTTTTTTACAAATGTGAAGCTCACATAGCCCACTTCATCATGCTTATACCAATTTTAGTACAGTTTTATTTTTATATTTTTTTTACATATCATTATACAGGGGTTAGCCATTTAACAAAAATATCACCCATGGCCACAACCCTCTACTGTACTCTGCTACCTTATACATCACTTTTTTTTCCCCAAAATTTAATCAAAACCTTTTAAATGTCTGGAAAATGCGACAATGAACACAATGATGTATCCGTTTCCTTTCTCACTTTAATAGTGACCGAGTAATATGAATTCTCCTGAAAAGTGTATTTACCAATTCTGCTCTCAAACTACCAACAAAGGGAGGTAATCTGAAAAATGAAAACTTGAATAGGTTTGTAGTTTTCATGAATAAAATTTCTTTTTGGGTGAAATATGATGCCTTGAGATCATGTGCATGTAGAAAACAAACAGTACAGTGATACTATGATGTTACTGTCTTGTTTGATGACGTCATAGTAACTGTGATGTCATCATAACTATGACGTCATCAATGGGCATCTATGACATCATCGAGGATCACTGATATCAAAATATTGAACACTAGGAAACCCATCTCAACAACAAACTAGCAACAGACACACTTCCCGTAACCGATGAACAGCACAGAAATGTAAGATATTCTGAGAAATCAGACAAGTGCCACCATAGCAACCGTTATTTACTTTCCTCGCCTAGAATTGACAGTGACCCTCAGAAATTGTTCATTTAACATATTTCGCTAGAAAAAAAAGATTTTCTTCAGCTGTAATTATGGAAATAAAATTTATTGACATTACTGACTTTGCTTATTTCATCTGTATGCTGAATCAAGTGGAAAAAAACATCTAAAATAGTGTAATTAAAATGAAAACAGATATTTTACCCATTTTTACCCATTTTCAATAAATACAACTTTATGTATTAGTAACCATGGCTACCGGGTGCTGAACTGAGTGAAACAGACTGAAATCTAGTATGAATGCATCAGGAGATAGCCTGTGAACTATTTGATGTTTGGTATCAACTTTACCAATAACATAATTGACACATATGTGATGAATTGCAGAATTTCACAAGTGCCTGTGAAAGCGCGAGTTACCTCTCTTTATACATCCACAGGTAACAGGCTAATGACCTATATATAGACCTATCTATGTAACGGGTTTTTTGGCGTTTTTGAGTAGTTTTAAGTATTAATGAATGAAAGTGAAGCTGAATCAAGCATAAAAAGGGATTTTTTCAGAAAAAATCAAGTTCTATGTGTATATGGTAGCAGAATACAGTAGAAATGGCCCGACTCTGATAAACAAGGCACATGTCGAGGAAATGTAAACACAGCGGTTTTACCCTACACAACACATGTATACATGTATATATATTTGTAAACTGCATTACATTTACAATACATATAAAGCACTGAGAAGTGTATAAACCTCTTTTTTCTATGTATGTCACTTGTGTGAAAACCATGGTTACCACATCAAAAATTACCAAAAAATGCCAAAAAATGCTATTTTTAACCCAAAATTTGACCCCCGCAAGTAGTAATTTTTTTCCTAAGCTCTGTCTGAAATTAAAGATTACCNTTTTTTTTTTTTTTTAAATGTGAAGCTCACATAGCCCACTTCATCATGCTTATACCAATTTTAGTAGTTTTATTTTTATATTTTTTTTACATATCATTATACAGGGGTTAACCATTTAACAAAAAATATCACCCATGGCCACAACCCTCTACTGTACACTGCTACCTAAAGAAAAAGTTGATGACAGACAAACTACGGATGCTGCACCACGGCATAAGCTCACTATGGTCCTTCGGAGCAGGTGAGCTAACAAGAGGCCCAATAGGCCTGCTATTTTAGTCTAATCTTAAAATTGGACTAAAATACAGCTACAGGCAGAATATCAGTGTTTGATTCTATTAAGAACCTATTAAAAGATTTAAACATATGACGCCTGTGACCTTGAATGTCGAACAAGGACATTAGGTTGAAAGTGGGTCAAGGTCGTTCATTTGAACAAACTTGGTAGTCCTTCATCCCAGCATGCTACAAGCCCAATATCAGTACCCTGGGCCTTTTGGTTATTGAGAAGTGGTTTGAAGATTTTACAACATTTGACTCCTGTGACCTTGAAAGTGGGTCAAGGTCATTCATTTGAATAAACTTGGTAGCCCTTCATCCCAGCATGCTACAGGCCCAATATCAGTACCTTGGGCCTTTTGGTTTTTCAAAAGAAGTCATTTGAAGATTGGGCCAAGTGAGCTATAAAAAGGTGTAAATCAATGTATTATACCTTATAGTTTATCAAAAAGGCAGCATAAATAACACAGCAAGTGATGGTCATTAAATCTTACTGTTGGCTACATGACAGTTCCTATGACTATCACACACTAGTTGTATAACTCTGACAGTTATTCGTTTTTGATTTTATAACGCTGACAGTTATCTGTTTCTGATTTAACAGAAGATATTTATGTAAAGTTCAGAATTTCTTTGTTCATACCATTACTTAAGTGTGTTTCACAACTCTCAAACCATGTAACAAATAACACAGCTACTGTGATAAACACGCTTTCTGATATGGTATGTGATGATGGGGCCGGTGTAGCATGGTATTGTGAAGCATGGTGAAATGAACCGCAGTTTATATTACCATTATTGTAATACGAACCGCCCCGCCCCATGGTGAAATGAAGGGTTCCATCGATTTCTATTCTGACACACTTTTTTCAATTCATTCTCTTTAAGTTTACTTAAACTTGATGTATTGTGTCTGAAAACCACAGAAATTATGTCTGGGGTAGCAGTATACAGAAGAAATGGCCCGACTCTGATAAACAAGGCACATGTCGAGGAAATGTAAACACAGCGGATTTACCCTACACAACACATGTATACATGTATATATATATTTGTAAACTGCATTACATTTACAATAGATATAAAGCACTGAGAAGTGAATAAACCTCTTTTTTCTATGTATGTCACTTATGTGAAAACCATGGTTACCACATCAAAAATTACCAAAAAATGCCAAAAAATGCTATTTTTAACCCAAAATTTGAGCCCCGCAAGTAGTAATTTTTTTCCTAAGCTCTGTCTGAAATTAAAGATTACCTACCTGGTTGCAGAATTATCTGGGTCGCAGTAAAATTGTAAAACTTGATTTTTTGCAATTTTGCGCCGTGTGCTGTTGTCAAAATTTTACCTCCTGTAAAGCTAGCTTTTCATGTGTACGCCCCCTTTCGGATTATGGCCAAAATTTTATTCTCGAACCAAAAATATCTTCTTTCTTTTTTACAAATGTGAAGCTCACATAGCCCACTTCATCATGCTTATACCAATTTTAGTAGTTTTATTTTTATATTTTTTTTACATATCATTATACAGGGGGTAGCCATTTAACAAAAATATCACCCATGGCCACAACCCTCTACTGTATACTGCTACATGGGGTAGAGAAATCTATGGTGGGGCAGAGCCGATTCACTTTACCATAATGGTGAAATAAAGGGTTTTAGTAATTTTTTTTATCTGACTCTTTCAGACCAAATCTGGTTTAGATTACATCAGTTTGATGTCCTGAATATGAAAATCACAAAAATTAAGTCTGGGGTAGAGAAAATCAGGGTGGGGCAGGGGTGCTTCACTTTACCATAATGGTAAAATGAAGGGTTTTAGCATTTTTTTTTCTATTTGATTTTTTTAAACCAAATCTGTTTTACTTTACATAAGTTTGATGTGTTGAATATGAAAATCACAAAACTTAAGTCTTGGGTAGAGAAATTTAGGGTGGGGCAGGGCCGATTCACTTTACCATAATGGTGAAATGAAGGGTTTATGGCATTTGTTTTCTTTTTGACCTTTTTAAAACCAAACCTGTTTTACTTTACATCAGTTTGATGTCCTGAATATGAAAATCACAAAAATTATGTCTGGGGTAGAGAAATTTAGGGTGGGGCAAGGGCGCTTCACTTTACAATAATGGTGAAAAGAAGGGTTTTAGCATTTTTTTTCTATTTGACATTTTTAGATCAAATCTGGTTTAGATTACATAATTTGATGTCCTGAATATGAAAATCACAAAAAATAAAGTCTGGGGTAGAGAAATTTAGGGTGGGGCAGGGACCCTTCACTTTACCATAATGGTGAAATGAAGGGTTTTAGCAATTTTTTTAGGTAATAGTGACTCTTGTTAAGTAATTCTCAAATATGAAAAAATGTATTACCAGAAAGAGCTTTTGTACTTGATGCTTCCTAGGGTCACCACACTCATGAAGTAGCGATCTCCTTCTCTCTCCACCTAGACAACAGATCAGAACTTATAGCAGGGGTTCATATTAAACATTTGCTTCTACATAATCTACTATCCAAAATAAGACATCACAGGTAATTCAAACTCCATTTTTCCTTAATATCTTCAGACAATTGTCTTCTCTTTTTTCACATGTACATGTCAACTTTTGTATTCTCATTTTAGTTTTAATTCAGAACTTACAGTTTTGTAATCTGGACGTGGTAATTTCTTCCGCCTAGTCCACTCAAACACCCTTTGTTTGGCACTGATCCCCAATGGATAATCCTTCCTACATGACATCATCAAGGAAATGCATTATGGGTTTGACAAAAGTGGTTCTTTTTACAAATTTCATATTTTTTAATCGCGAATTCACAGCAATGAAAAATAACCTGTCACTTTAACTGATCTACGTGTGCTAAAAATAATCCAAACTCCATTTAACAAAATTCACGCAATTGATCAAATTCCTGCTTGCTATTATAGGATTGAAAAATTAAAACAATCAAGGAAGATCTGCCTTGCCTATAGATTGGGAAATAGTTCCAAGAAATATTAACTTATTTGGGCTTTAGAAAATGTGATAAAAATATCTTTTTCACATAATACGAAAGATTTAAACCTTTTTTTATTTTACAACTTACTTAAGGTAACGAACTGGCATTTCAACAGATTCAACAGCACCATCTTGTGTATTCGTGACTGTTATCTCTATCTTGGTATTGAAGAGTTCCATTTCCTTCTTCTTCCAAGACGCCTTCAAATCCTGGAAGTATTGTCTGAGGCCCCAAATGTCACTGACAAAAACATTAAACAATTCTAAAATGAGTGACAATATTTACTAATTACATACAGAAGGAATTTCTCCACTGACCCCAATGACCTTACCAAAAGTAAAAACCTGAATTAAGTTTACTTGAAAAGGGTCTTGTCCTGGAAAGCATGAAGGATACATATGGGGTGGTCGGGTGGTGCAGTGGATAGCGCACTTGCCTTTCACCAAGGCGCCGGGGTTCGATTGCCGGATCTATACATACAATTCTTGGTTTAATAATGGGATATCAAATATGCTTTATACAATGATATAAAATCACTTCTCCGTTGTATTGACCTTGAGACAGCCCTCTGACAACTACCTAATGAGTGTCTCTATTGACCTATAGACCAACCCCCTATCTACATCTTAACAGTGTCTGTTGGAGACAATCCCTACCTTAGTGCTTGAATTGAACATATGGTTTTTGTATTAACCCCTGAGACAGCCCCTACCTAATGGCATCCATACTGACCTTTGAGACAACCCCTTCACTTGGGTGATATAGTGTGTATTTGACCTTTGACACTGTCCCTTACCTGATATCCTCCTGAGATGCTGTTGCCAGCATCCTTTGCCCTTCCTCCAGGTCCATGTCCTCATGCATCATGTTGAGTACACAGTACTTGATGTTTGTGTGGACATTGTTGTACTGCAGGGCCTACAACACGCAAACCACTGTAAAGACCACTCATATACACACAAGGTAATCAGAGGCTACATAACACAGACGGCAAGTCAGTTATACACACAGAACCAGGGACTGACACACAAAACACAGTACAGACCACTCAGAACCACACAAGGTAATCAGAGGCTACATCACACAGGAGGCAAGTCAGTTATACACACAGAACCATGGACTGACACACAAACCACAGTACAGGCCACTCAGATATACACAAGGTAATCAGAGGCTACATCACACAGGAGGCAAACCAGTTATACACACAGAACCATGGACTGACACACAAACCACAGTACAGATCACTCAGATACACACAAGGAAATCAGAGGCTACATCACACAGGAGGCAAGTCAGGTAGACACTCAGAACCAGGGACTGACACACAAACCAGAGTACAGACCACTCAGATACACACAAGGCAATCAGAGGCTACATCACACAGGAGGCCAGTCAGTTATACACACAGAACCAGGGACTAACCCACAAACCACTGTACAGACCTCTCAGATACACACAAGGTAACCAGAGGCTACATCACACAGGAGGCAAGTCAGGTAGACACTCAGAACCAGGGACTGACACACAAACCACTGTACAGACCACTCAGATACACACAAGGCAATCAGAGGCTACATCACACAGGAGGCAAGTCAGGTAGACACTCAGAACCAGGGACTGACACACAAACCACAGTACAGATCCCTCAGATACACACAAGGTAATCAGAGGCTACATCACACAGGAGGCAAGTCAACTATACACACAGAACCAGGGACTGACACACAAACCATTGTACAGATCACTCAGATACACACAAGGTAATCAGAGGCTACATCACACAGACGGCAAGTCAGTTATACACACAGAACCAGGGGCTGACACACAAACCACAGTACAGCTCACTCAGATACACACAAGGAAATCAGAGGCTACAGCACACAGGGGGCAAGACAGTTATACAGACAGAACCATGGACTGACACACAAACCACAGAACAGACCACTCAGATACACACAAGGTAATCAGAGGCTACATCACACAGACGGCAAGTCAGTTATACACACAGAACCAGGGACTGACACACAACAAACAGGTATGCCAGTAATACACACAGAAACCAGGGACTGACACACAACAAACAGGCAAGCCAGTAATACACACAGAAACCAGGGACTGACACACAACCAACAGGTAAGCTAGAGTAGTAATACACACACAAACAAGAGTATACAATACACAAATGACAGATACACAAGTAATATACTGGGGAAACCAGGGCCTACGACACAAACAACAGGCAAACCAGTTACTGGTAAACCATAAACCTGGACCTATCATGCACTGACAGGAAAACCCATAAACGTAATTTCGGTTTTGAACTTTAAGCTTTTAAAAATAAAAAAATAAAGTTTTGAAGATTATCAGGTTTTAATTAATTTGGTTCTGGCCTCTTTCCTCAATAAAAACACTTTAGCACCGCTATAACTTTCAAATCATTAAAATTTGCAATGATATTTTTATTAATGCAAGGAATTAGATTTTATTCAAGCATCTTTTAACAACATTTCTGTTCACATTATCAAAACTTGATTTGGACAGTGTAAAAATGAATTTTGCTCCAACTCCAACATTTCTTAAATTTGAAATTTGAAATTTTATAGGTCATAGATAAACAGGAGAGTTTATAACAGAAAAAAGGTTAGGCTGAGGCAGTAATGCAGGCCTCAGACCACAATTAATTTCCATATATGTTCTTACCAAAGCAAAACCCTTTAAACAATGTTATGTCGTTTTGCTCGAGACCTGACCTTCATTAATTTTGTTCAGCTATCAAAGACACATTTGTGGTGAGCTGGAAAACTATTCATGACTGGTGTTTTTTAAAGATAATTTGAATTGTGTAAACATAATCCCGTTGTACCATGAATAGACCCCGAGATTCATGCTCAGGGGCCCAACAACTTACCATATCCTTCTGCCAAAATCAATTTTACACAAATTTAATCGACTACGTTAATATAAGGGGGAAAAGATCATGCTTCATTTTGGTATGACATATACTTTAATTCTATTCACATGAAAGGAATAAAACCTCATTAAGAACAAGCCTAAAATGGATGAATACACTACATTCCTGTACAATGAATCGGAAGCAATAACTGTTGTCTGAGGCATGTTCATACTAAGTGGAGATAACTCTAAATCATAACCTATATATAACTCACCACTGTGACATATTCCTTACACACATCTAACAGGGGCAGCTTGCCTTCCTTCCTGAAGATGGTGGGGTTCCACTCCGCCTGACGTGCTATCATGGTCGACGTACATCCTGTCTCCTGTAGAAAGGTGGCTATGGCATCGTAAGTACGCATCTCTTTGGATCCCCCACTGATGCAAAAAGAAAAAAAGAATTTGTGCAATTAATGTTTACTTTTTTATATTCATCCTTATATACACATCAGGAGTGGGATTATTTATCAAATAATCAACAAATGTTCAGATAGAATATATAAAGGGGGTGGAATAAATGTCGGAAAAATAATTGAAAAACACTGTTTCAGCCTGAGATAAGTATTTTCCCAACATTTTTTAATTCCAAGTTATATATCCCTCCATAATAAACAAACTTATGATGATTACCGGTATATCTATTTTTCCAAATGAAAACATAAATGGATATATTTTTGTGTCTACAGAGATCATCAAATTATCTATGATATAAATTACACTCTACAAAGACTATTTGTCCAAGACAAGTCACACTGTTGATCTATTTCATCATGACTGCACCATTGACCTACTTAGCTATGACTGAACTTTTCACATATTTAGAAAGATGGAAATGACAAACCGTCATGAGCATGACTACCAGTAGGTGTTGACTTACTGGGCTATGGATGGAGTGTCAACCTATATCTACTTAACCTTGAGTGGAGCTGGACTTATTTAGCTAATTGCCTATAACAGGAAAGCTTACTTTAATATTTGGCTCTGACAACACTGACCTACTTGGCTATAACTGAAATGTTCCCTTACTTGGCTATAACTGAAATGTTCCCTTACTTGGCTATGACAGGAATGTTGACCCAGTTGGCTATAACAGAAACACTGACCGTCTTTGCTATAACTGAAATGTTCCCTTACTTGGCTATGACAGGAATGTTGACACTCTCTGCGATTATTTTGATGATGTGGTTGCGGTTTTTGTGGCGGGGTCTCTCCTCCTTTAATCGCCCGTGTACGGCGATGGCTGCCACACCAGTGCCCTCAATCATCTTCACCAGAGCTAGGGTGTCCTCTAGCTGCCAACAGATAGAACACAGACCTGCAAAGGTACTCGGAGCAGCATTGCTTACAGAAATAGTTTGTGTTGTTTATGACTCAACATTGCCACATTTGCAGAGGGTCCAAATTAATGAAGATCTCCTTTACTGTTACAATAATGTGACAACATAGCCAAAATTAATTTATTTTTAGCAGAGAAACCGGCTCCAAGGCAAATATTGAACATCTGTTTTGTATTGAATACTCAAAGTACATCATTGTAGGTCGAGGAATGAAGAAATACCCCTCAGAAGCAACTTAATGAGCTGCATTTGCATTGCTCATTATGATGCCATCCCCATATCAGGTAACTGAACCTACCTTTGGTAACAGTCGGATTTTACAGGTTACTGGTATAGAGAGCCCGTTAACAAGTGTTGTCAGGATCTGAAAATACAGCAATTATATCAGTGAGCTGTCAATATGTTACTGTTATAGAGAGCCCGTTAACAAGTGTTGTCAGGAGCTGAAAATACAGCAAGTATATCAGTGAGCTGTCAATATTTTACTGGTATAGAGAGCCCGTTAACAAGTGCTGTCAGGATCTGAAAATACAGCAAGTATATCAGTGAGCTGTTAATATGTTACTGGTATAGAGAGCCCGTTAACAAGTGTTGTCAGGAGCTGAAAATACAGCAAGTATATCAGTGAGCTGTCAATATGTTACTGTTATAGAGAGCCCGTTAACAAGTGCTGTCAGGATCTGAAAATACAGCAAGTATATCAGTGAGCTGTCAATATTTTACTGGTATAGAGAGCCCGTTAACAAGTGTTGTCAGTATCTGAAAATACAGCAAATATTTCAGTGAGCTGTCAATATGTTACTGTTATAGAGAGCCCGTTAACAAGTGCTGTCAGGATCTGAAAATACAGCAATTATATCAGTGAGCTGTCAATATGTTACTGTTATAGAGAGCCCGTTAACAAGTGTTGTCAGGAGCTGAAAATACAGCAAGTATATCAGTGAGCTGTCAATATATTACTGGTATAGAGAGCCCGTTAACAAGTGTTGTCAGGAGCTGAAAATACAGCAAGTATATCAGTGAGCTGTCAATATGTTACTGGTCATGAAACTCTTTTAAATAAATTAATATACAACATTGTGGATTCTAAATGAAGCTGGCATGGTACATATGATTAAAATTTAAAAACTTGTCAAGAAATTAAGATCCATATCCTGGGCCTCATTCACATGACAGTTCTCGTTGACTGGAAGCATCAGTTCCACAACAATTTGAATTGTTTTTAGTTGTGTGATTCAATCCTTTGTGCGATAATATTATTACATGAAAATTGGTTCAAATAGATAAGAATAAATTTAAGTGGAGGAAAACAGTATTGTATCTTTAATCTCTCATACTTACATCCTTCACCTTGTCAGGTTTTGTGAGTAAGGCAGCACCCATCCCTCCCTAGAAAACAATCACATGGTCAGTAGTCTACCAGCAGCTATGGATCTTAAATGCACTTCCATTTTATGGTTTTCATTTTAATGGAGTTCTACCATGCTAAAAAGTAAACATGGTAAATAAGATTGATACATATCATGTGAAAAGGAACATCATATTTATCACATTAATGAGAAGTGTTATGAATATTTATAAGCACTTATGTTCTCTAGCCACCTTTAAAATCAAAGATGTTGCCATCTTGACTAAAAATCTCTTGTCTTCAACAGAAAGTCACACCTACCTTTTTGAACTCAAAAAAGTCATGTCTTTGGAGTTATTTCACATAATGAACAAGTATTTACATTACCGTGAAACCTATAGTACACCTGTCACTGTTATACCTGTAGTGTGAACATGTCGGAGATCTACAAATATCTCTGACATATGACAGACTGAAAATAAAACCTACAGTACACCTGTCACTGTTACACCTGTGGTGTGAACATGTCGGAGATCTATAAATATCTCTGACATATGACAGACTGAAAATAAATCCTATAGTACACCCGTCACTGTTACACCTGTAGTGTGAACATGTGGTAGATCTACAAATATCTCTGACATATGACAGACTGAAAATAATGGAGATCAACAAATATCTCTGACATATGACAGACTGAAAATAATGGAGATCACAAATAATTCATATTGTAAAATTGTAAAATAAAATTGTAAAATAAAATTGTCATAGAAATTGAAAACCTGTCAATAAACACCATCTATGTGATTATGTTTTAATTGATAACAACATGTCTATTACATTGTTGTGATCTCTACCTCTGACAGTCTTTATATAGACTGGCTGTATCCCTAACTAATTTTACCTTGATGGAGAATTCTTTAGGACAGCCCATGTTGATGTCTATAGCAGACACATCATTTTCTCTGGAAAAAAAGTGTAATGACTTAGAGAGTATCACTATGATGATCTTTATACCAACAAGACACTGATACATTATACATTGTATCAGATACCAAGACAGCAGACTCAAGTTTATCACAGACCATTTGTAAACTGTTTTCCTTAATATTTTGGTACTCAGTGTTTGCTCATAAACATTCATTATCATTTTTTCTGTAGAGACTTTTTATAAAAAGAAATTTACAATTTAGTAGTTTGACTTTATATAATAATTAAGATAATTTGTTAGCATGTGTTAACCAGAAACTTTGACGCATTTTAAACTGGATGCCCTCTTGAAATGAACCATAAAGCATTTAACACTGTGAATTTGAAACATGTTGTTTCTTACATATATACAGAAAAACCAATGAAAAAATGAGAAAGATAACACAACACTAACATATCTATATATAGGAATTATTATAACCAAGTATTGAGATTTACCTTATTTGACAGTAGTTAAGACAAGACTCTGTATTTTTCCAACATAACATTTTTAAGAACATGACCATTGCTGGCTGCAGAATTCATACCTGTGACCCTTTGGTCATTAGCTATAGGCTAACACTTAACAATTATGCTATAAAGCCCCCTTTAAATTTGCTTAGAAGATATTTTTGGTCTAACTTGTATCAAATACGGTGAAGAAGTGACAGTTCAATACTTACACTTTTTTGGCTGCCTTTAGGGCTCTTTGTGCATCAGATGTCCCCTGTAACAAAGGGATAATAGAATGATTCACAAGCACATAGATGTCTGGGAATCAATAGAATATTACACTCTTAGTGGGTTATCTCATATAGTGTTGACTCTCAAAATATTTATCAGGCTTTATTTATTGATACCTTATTTCCTTCAACTCTGAAAATTATTTTCAAATGAAAAAGGATCAAAAGGAAAGATAAACATGTATATAATTATTAATACACATATCTTAGGAACATACAGAACACAGTCCTTACATAGGTTTAAATTTTCTTTACAAATTTCTTTATTCAGTACAGAACCATTGTGTTAATATTACTTCCTGGTTATTATCATACATAGGTCTAAAACCCTATTGCCGTTGTATGAGATCAAGGTGACAGAACATTTTCCCAAAAATTATTAATAATGATTCCGGGGATGGATAGAAGGTAAACAAATATTCCTGTTTCTCTCTTTAACTTTACTTAGAAGGAACTTGTAACAGAAATAAATGTCCAATATGCTGAGAGGTAAGGTTATACAGTATTGATCCATGTTTGGGATTTAAGCGGCCTCATGTTTGACATATTAAGAATCTTCCCCGCAGGTTGAAATCTCCTATTTTACTCTCAAGGAGATAGGACTATGTTAGTCTATACTCAGTTTTTGAGATTGTTAAAAAAGTTATAAACAGTTTTCACAATTCATAACTCTCTTTACTTCAATCACTGAGTTGTCTTGGGGTAAAATATGTGTATAATGAACTTCTGATTAATAAAATATGAAAATATAATTTAACTAATTATACTATTTATAGCTAGAATAAACAAGGATTTCTTTTTCAAATGTACTTTTGTTATTTTCCTAGGATGACTCTGGAAAAATCTGGAAAATATGCTAAATTTTTCTCTAACAATATCAAAAACAAGTTTAATATTCAGATTAAACCCACAAAAAAGGCTGTTAGTGTGAATGTTTCTTTGATATGACTAAGGTTAAAAGTTGTGAAGGTTTGCGAGCAGCAAAGACAACGTTTTGTAACACTTGCCATTTGAAAAACCACTTTTCCCTTTTCTTCTGGACAGGTTCTGAATACAACTGTTTCATCAGAGGAGATGTATTCAACTGTGCCAAGTATTTCTGCAGTGAAAAGGTGTTATACATCCAAATTAAAACATTAATAATGAAAAAATAAACGCAGACATTCAAATGCTTTTTGTGATGGTAATGACCAACTAAACTGTAAAACAAGCTGTTAGATACATCAAACAACCTCACTTGCTTATCTTTCTTATGACAGAAGGCTCAAGTAAGGCACCTAACATAACCTCCTTTTAGTTTTCACCCAGGAAGTTTTAAGGTAAAGAGTACCACTGCTTTTGTTTGTTCATGGTTTGGCATCCTTGCAACAGCTAATAGGTCATATGAAGGCCGAGAGAGACATCACAAGACATGCAAGGGGTGGGGGGGGGGGAACTCCTAAAAAATACATGTATGTGTAGTCGGTTTACGTACACTTATATTTTATTGTGATATTTTTTCACAGAAGAAAACATTTTGCTTTTAATATACAGTATTAAGTCTTCCTGAAGATTTGCATGCATGTGTTACAATTGTGAAATATCTAATATTTAACTTAGAATGTATTTTGATACATTTTCCTATTATATTATGAGCCTTACATATATACATTATAAATATATAACAACAATATCACATGTGCAGATCCTTACAAGTTAAACTATAAAACTATTCATCACATCTAAAACAGTTTCTACAGATATTATTTCATAAAAGACTCAGACTAGGTAAAAATATAGAGTGAGCTTTCTAAATTGGTCCATAAAATGCTCACATCTATAAACGCTTCTACATGTATGCCTTCTTAAAAGAACCTAGACTAGGTGAAATATGCAGTGAGCTTTCTCATTAATTGTACATAGGATTAAGGGTGCCTTCTAGTGTCAAGCCAGAGGGAATTTTCCTTTAACTCATTGGTAGAGCTTCTGACTAGGAACCTGGAGATCGAGGGTTCGATCCCCGGTGGAAGCACACTATTTTCTTTCCTGTTACAGTATGTAATATGCACGAGAAGCAAGCTTACTTACTGTTTTCATATCTTGTTGTAGCAAGTATTTTAAAATCAATCACTTCCTGAAAAATAAAAAGGACAAATGCAAAAGTAAAAACCTGTATGAAGGAATAATTTTAAAGCAAAAACTCACACTCAAACTTCTCAGGGTAGGTCGTTTCGGTCCCTGGTAGTTTCGGTACTTCAAAAAGAAGATGTTTCGGTACTTTTTGTAAGTCGCTTCGGTACTTGTATTTAAGTTGTTTTGGTACTTCAACAATTCTGATTGTTGTTTCGGTACTTCCTTTATTAGTTAATAAATATTTCTCATTTGTTATTTATTGTTGGTTGTTTATATAACTTTTGCTTTCGTAGTTTAACTGAGCAGCTGAGTAGATCGGATCAGTAGCTCTTTAGGAGAAACTCAACGTTGAGGGAATTCACCAACTTGTCATAAAAATGAGGGTTCCACTATCAAATTTATCAAAAAACTCATCATGTCTTCGGCTGATACGCGTATTCAGTGTGACGGCGTTCCATTTTGGATGGAAATACCTATTGTTATTGTTATGTGTTTTCTTATTATTATTATTATTCTTAATTAATTATTATTAATACATGTTATATATATGTCCCGCTATACTTAGAAATTATTGAAATAATGGTGACGTTGACTATAACTTGGTACCAAAATGTGTTTTCCATAAGTACCGAAACGACTTTCAGAAACACCGAAACGACTTTCAGAAATACCGAAACGACTTTCAGAAATACCGAAACGACCTGGTACCTAAACAACATGAATTCAAACTTCTCAAGAAAAACAAGAAAAGCTAACTTAATACATTTTAAAGTGAAAAAATGATGTAACATTGAAATTGCGCGATTATAGTTACCTCACAGTAAACAATATCTGCTCCGTAACGCAATGCTAACAGTCTCATGGGAAGAGTTGAAATCCTGACCATGGGAGCCAAGATCAATTTGTTGGAGTAGTCCGAGACAAAACTTGTCATTTTCAAAAAGCGTTATGAAACTTTTAAAATGTTATCTATATTTCAAAATTATGTTAAAAACAGCAATGGTCTTTCTGCCACATCATTTTGAAACTCAATGTCAATTTACATCAAATCATTTGGATAAACACTGATATACACGTCTTCCTTTAGGTGTAGTGCATCATGTACTTTAATCGACATGGGCGCAGCCATTTTCCAATTTGAATGGCATTATCATTCTTATGCTTGAAATTCGCCAAGTGTGTCTCGGTTCCGACAAACATATCAATGACTTCTTATTTTCTGCACATGCGCAGATACAGATTTCCGTGGCGGCTACTTCACATGCTTTCGGTTTTGAGGTAGGTAAATTCAAGTAAACATGACAATGTCAGGATGTAATAAATAATCTTACCACAGTAACATTTTATTTCATACTAGTTTCCAGTTGAAATGGGAAACAATACAGTTCTTTAGTTGTTAATTTTACCAGAAGATTATGTCATTCGGATATTGTTTTCGATTCAAATTCAGTATGTTTGGCCAATTCGGTCCACTCATAATCCCTAATCACAGGTATCTTCCTCGAATGAAAGGGGATATTTTTTATAAACCTCATCAAAGGTGTCCCCCTTTAATGCGAGGCAGATACCTTTGCCTGATCAGGACGGCGATCAAAAAATCCAATCATTTTCATCACCAGAGTAAGTGGTGGATGCAATTTTATTACAATTTACGTCCTGACTTCAGCACAACATATATCAAATCCGTATTTCAACATACAATGAAAACCTGCAACACTCTTTCCAACTTTTAAAAAGATATTTGTGACCCTGAACTTCAACAGTTCCATGGGTATAATCCCCCTCAAAAATAAAATTTGCACACAGACCTAGTCAGGTCCAGTACACTCTGCCGAATGAGCTATATAGCTATATTCACCTATAAATTATAGCTGTATTGAGCTATATATTTTCTCAGATTTCAATTTTCATTAAATTAAAACAAAGTCGCATAAAACAATAAGGTTAATTTATGGTAATGTTTTTCATCAATGTTAAATTTTCGATTTTTTTACATCATTATTTTTTAAAAAGAATACTTATATTTAATGTCTTTTGTTATCAACCTAATGATACAATCTTCTTTTAAAAGTGACTTTGTTTCGTTTTCCTTAAAAAAGAAAATCACATGAAAATAGCTCAAAACACCTATTTCGGATAGGTCAATAGAGCTGTTATAGGTCTTTACAGCTATATATAGCTCAATTGGCAGAGTGTACTGGACCTGCTAGTAGACGTTAATAATCTACTAGCGCAAAAATTACATTCTACCAGCCCAACAGTTACATTGGGTGAGTTGGAGATTTCTCTGTCACACCCTCAAGGTAGGGGATGATTGTTTTAAAATTTTCTTCCATCCTGTTTCACTCACAAATCTGCTGACAAGTGGTGATTGCATGAAATATAAGCGTTGTTTTCATTTTTTCCAGGCAAATCTTGTTGCTATAAGCTTTAAGTTGACTTTAAGTAAATACCACTTTAACTTATAATTTTCTTTTCCACAGAACTAATTTGCCTTGAGTTGTAGTGGTCTGAACTCTTTTTAACTATACCTCTCCTATCCATTGACTTAACTATTTAATTGTTCTCTCCATGTACTACAACTTCTTCCATCAATTGAAGAGCAGACCTCCTGCCACCTACTAACTTTCCTGTGCTGATGATTTTATATAGTAATCCCCCAATGACCATGATGATGGTTAAAAGTGGTAGGAGGAGTACTAGTGTAAGGGAGGTCCTTGTTATCACCTCAATATTGGGGGTTCAGGGCTAGACAATAAGGGTAGCCAATAGTCTGAGACTTGTGAAACATCCAACTGAACTAGCAGTTCTAAAAACAAAAAGCTTGAATCTGATTGACTTGTAGTAGACGAATGGGTTACTTAAATGTGCACATGGACTAGTAAAAATTTGAAACTATTGCCAAAATTGACATTGGTATTCAAAATTAATTTGTAGCCCAGGGATTCTCTTCCAAAAGAGATATTTCCAGTTAAAGCATACATGCATGGCAAACAGCTTTATTTTACTGACTTTTGGAGAAACATACTTTATTTTTGTACTCCCATGCCCTCTCGCAACACCAAAGACAAAATATCTTCAGGCTGGGACCCTAGACCAGTAGAAAATCCCTGCAAAGTGATCATGAGCAAGTTCATCATTAACCCCATCAAATTTAGGGGGGCATAATGGAATCAGCTTGTCCATCTATGTGACTGTTAATGTAATGTACGCTAAAGAAAAGAGAAAGCAGTACAAGTACATTGTATATATCCATTGGATTTTTCTGATGATGTTTCCATTGAATTTTCTGATTATGTTTCCAAAGTTATTTCTTTAATAAATCACTTATTTTCAAACACAATTTACAGTGGTTATGTTTTATTTGTGTCACAGTTGTAGCCAACCAATATGATGGTTGAAGATGGAAACGACTTTGGAGACCTGCAGCAGCAGGCTGAACAGCTCACAGCGGAGATGGAGAGCGGGACGGATCTGCCTCGAGTGTCCCGCAACCTCACACAGATCCTGGAGGCAGGACAAAGACTCCTGTCCAAAGTGGCACCCATCAGCCAGGACTCCACAGATGTCAAAGCGTAAGTTTTCCCTTTCAACTGGTAATTTAAAAAATTACATTCAACTGAGGCTCATGATCAATTAACAATGGCTTTTTGTGGAAAAAATGCAAGGTTCAGATTTACAAAACTCAAGATTGTACAGTACTACATGTATGTATATGAAACGTTTGCGTCAGTTTAACTTATATGTCCTGACATTCACTCTAATGTAGAAGAAACTTTTGCTTAAATAGTTCCATCCTGCTGGGAACAAAGGGATATGATGTCCCCAGGATAGCTCAGAAGCTGGAAGGCCTGAGTGCAGCAAAGTCTTTTGAGCCCTTAGAGCCCATCAGAGATACAGATATAGAGGTATGTAGTGTTCTCACAGGGTTTTACCTGTCTTCACACATATATATGAAATGTAATTGACCCAATGTCAATGAGGTTTCATTATTTTCTTCCAATTTGATGAAGAAAAATTTCAGAATCTGAAATAAAATAAAAACTTTACTGTAAAAGTGTCCTGGAATCTAGTACATGTATTCATAAAAACATTTTTATTTTCAAACTCTAGTTATATATGATCAAACCATTTCTCTTGTAAACACTAATTCATGTGATCATGACCAGGCTGGGTAAAAAGGTAAATATTTAACCTGGGAATGGTACTTGCCTACATATATATAATTGAGACAAAGTACAATATATGGAATTATATGAATTATCATAAACTTGACTCAGGAAAGCATCTTGATATAGTGTATATGGAGATGTTGTTGATTTTGCTTTAAAGCAATTTATGATTATACCAATTAAAATGGTTTCTTAAAAAAAATCTGTAAATTTGCAACAGAACCCTTTTTTTAAAACTCAATATTTTTCTTTTCAGAGTTTCTTGAGAAACGAAAGAGAGAATGCACTACTTGCAGTCATTGAACAGACCAGGAAAAATGTGAGCATTTTAAAAGTTAACCTTATGCATGAATTTAACCTTTTCTGCTGATAGATTTGTGAAATTTAACTCCTCAAAATGTATAAATGCATGTGATTGGGGCATCATTTTTTCGCATTTTCCATTTTTAGACGTTTGAGGAGACTGAGAAGAGACACTGGGAGTGTATGGAGAGTGAATGGGAAAGAGAAAAACAGAAAATCCTCAACTCACTGAGGGGTCTCGGACAGGATACACTGGACTTTCAGCCAGAGTCTGAGGTAGGGAAACCAGGATAAAGTGTGTGTACCTAATGTTATCTCACAGTAATTTCTTTTGTTATATGCTTTATGCTGGAGAAATTTGATTTAATTATAATCAATGATTTTACTTTTGCAGAGTTTCCTGGCTGATCCAGTCAATATGCAGGGTCGCAGTAGCCTTGACAACATAGAGGCAGCTTATGCCAGACAGGTACAATACTGGTCAAGGATTTTCCAAGGCCCTATATTGGTCAAAATGGGAACAAATTCCTGTCACTTAGATATGTTGTTATTCTGTCAATTGAAAGATATTACCGTTTGGTAGTCAATTCTCCTCACAGTGGTAGTTTTTACTTTTGATAATCAAAAATAGACTGTTGCCTGGTAAACATTACCTTGCTGACACTTGATATCATAAACATTAAGTACAGAAAACTAGAAAACTGTCCTTTGTATATACAAGTACATATTGGTGATTGAAAGGGATATTGCACTGGAGATAACATGTGTTCATTTGTAGGTTAACATCTTGTCATCGCTTTAACAATTTCATTTTTTTTTTAGAGATTTTGATTAACCTTCTTAAATTGGTCAAGTATAGAACACCTCAAGCGAGGGGTTTTCACGTTTAAGATCAAGTTCACTGTTTTTATTTGTAGAAAATCTTTGTCGTCCCCTTGTTATAACTTCATGTAAAAGTCAGATATGACAGTGCCCTAAATATAGTATTTCAGGGTGTCAAGGTCACGAATACTATTCAAAATTAAATCAAACTTCAAGTGTTAGTGAAGAATGAGAATATACCTCAAACAAGTAACTGTTGTCAGACATAGCTACTAACTTTGAAATGTATGGCAGATGTGTATGTGTTACAAAGAACATTTTTTAACCAACTTTTGCACAGGGGGATTTGTATAGTTCACAATACCCTGTTTAAATACAGATGTCACTTTTCCAATATCTTGTCTTTGTTATCTTTTAAAGCCGTAAGCGTGATTAAAAAAATAAGCATCTGTGTATGAAAAGAATTAGATTTGTAAACTTTATGGCATTGCAAATTTCTTTTTTTTCAAATATGATTGGAAAATTTGAAAATTATCCTCAATATTTTTAATTACCGATAATTAAAATTAATTGTTGTAATAATAAAACATGTCTATGTCTGTTTTGTTATTTAGGTGTTCCAGTACAATGAACAAATTGTACAGGGCAGTGTTAGACCTTGTCTTGTGGATATGTTCCTGGACGTGGCGAAAAAACTGGATGACAAGGTACAAAAAAGACTGAAGTTTAATGGTTTTTGCATTTTCCTAAAACCTGATCGTAGTTTGCACAACTTGTAGCGTATTGTATAGCCTGCTTTACAATATGGTAATTCTGAAAAGAATTTATGTCGTGTCATGATATTTATGTATTAAAGTTAGGTGTATAAATCTTTCAGAATTTCCTCTTTCATCAATAATGATTAAAAGTTTTGAAAAACAAGACTTCAAAATATGATTAGACAATAAGCCATGGATCTCTGGCAGTCATACATTGTGTTACTATGAGATGATAATAAGCCATTTTAATTTGTTTTGGAATGTTATACATGTAATTACTAGTTCAGAAAAGTAGTTAAATGATAAGAGGTCTCTATATCGTTTCTATAATATGGTTTGGCCTGAAATGACTTATATTGTCAGTGGACTGAACAAATTGATGTACATGAACAAAAAAAAACTTGCCATTTTCTGATCCTATTGGTGTTTTGAACATAAAGATACAGTATTGAGTAATCTGTAAAGTTTGACTGTGAATGTTTGTATAATGATCATCACTGGTACCAGCCTTTACTTAAAAAAAAGCTTGTTTCTGCTAACGCTTCATACCCTAGATTGTTGTGCCTACCCTAAATGTTTTATTGGCATTTATTGATATGTACTGTTAAAGTCAGAACTCTTGCTCTATATAAGCAGAATAAAAATATTTTCGAATGTCTCCAAGTTAGCTGACTAGGTCTTAGAAATAGGGCTTCATTTCATTCAGATAATTATCATTTGTAAGCTTGATCTTAAAACTGATATTTTCTCACAGCATGTAGTGGACTTGTGGGACATGGTGAAGTGTATGGTGGAGGTTCCCTTAGTGTGTACCAGTAGTATTGGTCAGACTCGCTCCGACTACAGGACACACATAGCCTTTGTGGACAAAGCTAGAGACTACCTGGAGACACAGTAAGTATGGTAGGCTATGATGACTACAGGACACATATAGCCTTTGTGGACAAAGCTAGAGACTACCTGGAGACACAGTAAGTATGGTAGGCTATGATGACTACAGGACACACATAGCCTTTGTGGACAAAGCTAGAGACTACCTGGAGACACAGTAAGTATGGTAGGCTATGATGACTACAGGACCCACATAGCCTTTGTGGACAAAGCTAGAGACTACCTGGAGACACAGTAAGTATGGTAGGCTATGATGACTACAGGACCCACATAGCCTTTGTGGACAAAGCTAGAGACTACCTGGAGACACAGTAAGTATGGTAGGCTATGATGACTACAGGACCCACATAGCCTTTGTGGACAAAGCGAGAGACTACCTGGAGACACAGTAAGTATGGTAGGCTATGATGACTACAGGACCCACATAGCCTTTGTGGACAAAGCTAGAGACTACCTGGAGACACAGTAAGTATGGTAGGCTATGATGACTACAGGACCCACATAGCCTTTGTGGACAAAGCGAGAGACTACCTGGAGACACAGTAAGTATGGTAGGCTATGATGACTACAGGACCCACATAGCCTTTGTGGACAAAGCTAGAGACTACCTGGAGACACAGTAAGTATGGTAGGCTATGATGACTACAGGACCCACATAGCCTTTGTGGACAAAGCGAGAGACTACCTGGAGACACAGTAAGTATGGTAGGCTATGATGACTACAGGACCCACATAGCCTTTGTGGACAAAGCTAGAGACTACCTGGAGACACAGTAAGTATGGTAGGCTATGATGACTACAGGACCCACATAGCCTTTGTGGACAAAGCGAGAGACTACCTGGAGACACAGTAAGTATGGTAGGCTATGATGACTACAGGACCCACATAGCCTTTGTGGACAAAGCTAGAGACTACCTGGAGACACAGTAAGTATGGTAGGCTATGATGACTACAGGACCCACATAGCCTTTGTGGACAAAGCGAGAGACTACCTGGAGACACAGTAAGTATGGTAGGCTATGATGACTACAGGACCCACATAGCCTTTGTGGACAAAGCTAGAGACTACCTGGAGACACAGTAAGTATGGTAGGCTATGATGACTACAGGACCCACATAGCCTTTGTGGACAAAGCGAGAGACTACCTGGAGACACAGTAAGTATGGTAGGCTATGATGACTACAGGACCCACATAGCCTTTGTGGACAAAGCTAGAGACTACCTGGAGACACAGTAAGTATGGTAGGCTATGATGACTACAGGACCCACATAGCCTTTGTGGACAAAGCGAGAGACTACCTGGAGACACAGTAAGTATGGTAGGCTATGATGACTACAGGACCCACATAGCCTTTGTGGACAAAGCTAGAGACTACCTGGAGACACAGTAAGTATGGTAGGCTATGATGACTACAGGACCCACATAGCCTTTGTGGACAAAGCGAGAGACTACCTGGAGACACAGTAAGTATGGTAGGCTATGATGACTACAGGACCCACATAGCCTTTGTGGACAAAGCTAGAGACTACCTGGAGACACAGTAAGTATGGTAGGCTATGATGACTACAGGACCCACATAGCCTTTGTGGACAAAGCGAGAGACTACCTGGAGACACAGTAAGTATGGTAGGCTATGATGACTACAGGACCCACATAGCCTTTGTGGACAAAGCGAGAGACTACCTGGAGACACAGTAAGTATGGTAGGCTATGATGACTACAGGACCCACATAGCCTTTGTGGACAAAGCTAGAGACTACCTGGAGACACAGTAAGTATGGTAGGCTATGATGACTACAGGACCCACATAGCCTTTGTGGACAAAGCGAGAGACTACCTGGAGACACAGTAAGTATGGTAGGCTATGATGACTACAGGACCCACATAGCCTTTGTGGACAAAGCGAGAGACTACCTGGAGACACAGTAAGTATGGTAGGCTATGATGACTACAGGACCCACATAGCCTTTGTGGACAAAGCTAGAGACTACCTGGAGACACAGTAAGTATGGTAGGCTATGATGACTACAGGACCCACATAGCCTTTGTGGACAAAGCGAGAGACTACCTGGAGACACAGTAAGTATGGTAGGCTATGATGACTACAGGACCCACATAGCCTTTGTGGACAAAGCGAGAGACTACCTGGAGACACAGTAAGTATGGTAGGCTATGATGACTACAGGACCCACATAGCCTTTGTGGACAAAGCGAGAGACTACCTGGAGACACAGTAAGTATGGTAGGCTATGATGACTACAGGACCCACATAGCCTTTGTGGACAAAGCGAGAGACTACCTGGAGACACAGTAAGTATGGTAGGCTATGATGACTACAGGACCCACATAGCCTTTGTGGACAAAGCGAGAGACTACCTGGAGACACAGTAAGTATGGTAGGCTATGATGACTACAGGACCCACATAGCCTTTGTGGACAAAGCGAGAGACTACCTGGAGACACAGTAAGTATGGTAGGCTATGATGACTACAGGACCCACATAGCCTTTGTGGACAAAGCGAGAGACTACCTGGAGACACAGTAAGTATGGTAGGCTATGATGACTACAGGACCCACATAGCCTTTGTGGACAAAGCTAGAGACTACCCGGAGACACAGTAAGTATGGTAGGCTATGATGACTTCAGGACCCACATAGCCTTTGTGGACAAAGCTAGAGACTACCCGGAGACACAGTAAGTATGGTAGGCTATGATGACTACAGGACCCATATAGCCTTTGTGGACAAAGCTAGAGATTACCTGGAGACACAGTAAGTATGGTAGGCTATGATGACTACAGGACACACATAGCTTTTGTGGACAAAGCTACAGACTATCCGGAGACACAGTAAGTATGGTAGTCTATGAAGACCAAAGGACTTGCATGACAAGGCATACCCATCCTCCAAATTCCAAGGGTTATGCTCTCTGCATCCCTGGAACATGTCATGACAAAATTGAAGGCTCTGTATGTGCTACATTGTGGATGTTACAAGGAGACAAGTTTGATTCTTTAATGTACTTCAGGAGAAATATTTGGCAGTGTAATGGTAAAATAATACTCAAAGGACAGATATCAGGAGGTTGGTCAGGTTTTTTAGGTCACCTGAGCTTTAGCTCAAGTGACCTATTGCTATCCGTTTTCGTCCGTCGTCGTCCGTCGTCTGTTAACATTTTACATTTCAAACTTAAAGTCAAGTTCTGCTGGGCCGATTGAACTGAAAGTTGGTAGGAATGATCGCCTCATGGTCCTGACAAAGTGTTGTTATTTTTCGGGTCGATCAGAAATCCAATATGGCCTCCACGGCCGCCATTTTGAAAACCTATTTCAAACTTAAAGTCAAGTTCTGCTGGACCGATTGAACTGAAAGTTGGTAGGAATGATCACCTCATGGACCTGACAAAGTGTTGTTATTTTTCGGGTCGATCAGAAATCCAATATGGCCACCACGGCCGCCATTTTGAAAACCTATTTCAAACTTAAAGTCAAGTTCTGCTGGACCGATTAAACTGAAAGTTGGTAGGAATAATCACCTCATGGTCCTGACAAAGTGTTGTTATTTTTCGGGTCAATCAGAAATACAATTTGGCTGCCATGGCCGCTATTTTGCTACTAAGTTCTAATAGGCCGATCTCACTTAAAATTGGTCTAGGAATGATCAGCTCATGGTCCTGACAAAGTTAAGTTAACATTATACTATTTTTTACTCAAATTGGTACATATTTCAACAACAAAAATAAATACTGTAGACTCAGGTGACCGTTAAGGCCCATGGGCCTCTTGTTTTTAACCTGAAACCAATCAAACAGCTAACGGTAAATGGAATTTCAAGTATGGGAACTACCTGGAGACATGGTAAGTATGATGTGATATGATGACTACCGGATTCACATGGCCTGCATGGATAAGGCACACGACCACCTGGGGACACAGTTGATATGATACACTCTAGCAACAGCTTGTTGGACAAGACATGGGATATCAGAGAATATCACTACCGTCTGTAAGAAATTTAGAAAAAAAATCAGTTTCTTTTGAAGTGTGGTAGTTCCAACCTCCATTAATAAGCTGGCCAGATAACACATTGGGAGAGGACAGCACTGCTAGAGTGGAGAAAATGTATATTTCTAGAGGGTAAATGACAAATCATTGACAAGAAAAAAAACCATTTTATTTGTACACAATTTCTATTAAACATGTAATTTCTGTTTTCAGGTACACAAAATACATCACCAACACTATATATGGTAACCTCCAGAAAGCCCAGTTAGGGGGTATCCCCGGTACCTACAACTTAGTCCGTAGCTTCCTGAATGTCAAACCTCCTAGCTTCAGGGGCCTTGAGGTGAGTCGATAAAGTAGAATCTGTAAAGGTACAATCTCGTTAATCACTGCAGAAGAACCTTTCTGGGAGGATGGAAGAATCGGTCTGAAATCGGGGATCTGTTTTTCGAGAGAAATTGAAGCTCAGACAAAATGATCCCATACAAAAGGTTTTTACTGTCGTCTTTCATTATTGTTCATTATTTGAATAAACGTTCGGCCTCAAATAAAAGATTGACTGTTTGTCAAAACCTGACTGAACCTGAAAAATAACCCTACACCAAATACTTTTGTGAAATTTAGTATTCTGTTTTTTTGAAGTCGCAAAAGTTTAATGAGTTACCTGTAATGATGTTTTATAGATCTGCTGTAATAGATATTTTGGAAATGTTTACACCTGACAAATTATATTATCAACTTCATATCATTCAACCAGTTAAAATGCATAAAATAAAATAAAAATCCCAACCTACCTGAGTACTAAACCAAAAAATCCTGAATCAGATTTGGGAAAATACACATCAATTCTGGCCATTTTAGTATGTCTGTTTGATAATAAACTTTATTAGGGCCCCGTATCGGAGATACGGATGCCCTATAGTAATTACTCTTTCTGTCTGTCTGTCTGTCCACATATTTTGTTCCTGGCTGATAACTTTAGTATTTATTGACTGATGTACATGAAACTTGGTCAAGATGTTCAGTTCATAAAAATACACATTAATATAAAAAGTCAAGGTCCAAGGTCATTAGGTTCAAAGGTCGAGGTCAAATTTTACATATTTTCACTGGTGAACATTTTGTTATGACATTATGAAGCAAAGTTGATCAGAATTAAACAAGGAGTCAACTGACCCAAGGTCATTGGGTCAGGGGTCAAGGTCAAATTTTGTAGCTTTTCACTAGTGAACATTTCGCTATGACATTATGAAGCAAAGTTGTTCAGAATTAAACAAAGAGACACACTGAGGTAAAAATCTGAGGTCAAAGGTCAAGGTCATGAGATTCTAAGGTCAAGGTCAAATTTTACATCTTGTCACTGATGAACATTTTGTTATGATATTAAGAAGCAAAGTTGGTCGAAATTAAAGAATAAGTCAACTGACCAAAGATCAGGGGCACTGGATTAATGATCAAGGGCATTTGGGTCCAAAGGTCAAAGACAAAGTGGATCTCTGTCTTGACCCTGGCTCTTGATGGAGAAGGTATATAAGGTGAAATAAAACAAATCAAAGCTAACAAATGAGGATTGCACCGGTAATTACATTTCTGTTAGCCCAGCAAATATGGAGGGGGAAGGAAACACATCACATCATAGTACATGTCAAATGTATATTTTGCTTCCTTGCAATTCTTTTTGAAGTCCAAATGTCAAACGTCAAGCTTAGCTATATGGGCAGATTGCTTCTTGATGATTATGGGGGATATAATTGCCACAAGACAAGCCCTTACTGACCTGTCAGTGTTCTAGTTTATTTTACAATTATGAAACAAGTTGTTACAATTTATATGAATCAGCTCTTGTTTGCCCGAATGTTAGTGTTTACATTTATCATAAATATGTTAGAAATTGTATTTTTTTGCATAAAATATAGAAATACATGAATGATTGTTTGATGTTGTAGGATGAGACGGTTGATGGCCATCCCACCTGGGCCATGGTGTACTATTGTCTGCGATGTGGAGATCTCCAAGCTGCTCAGCACGTTGTGGACAAGGCAGCGTATGTATCCCATTGTCTGGTGTAATCATGTCAATCCTCACAGATATTAAAATAACACAGGATATGATCTTAAGTTAATTTACTTTTCAAATAATCATGAATTGGACATTTATTAAATGATTTTAGATATTTTCATTTTTACAAGACTTTGCCAAGCTAAAAACTGAAATTGCTTGAAACTTTTTTCATCAATCTCATATCCATTCATTGATGAGCTATTAGTGAGGACTTTGTATAATACATGTATCAACTGCGGTAATCATCAGAATTGCATCAAGTTTTCAATTTATAAGGAATATTGTGTCTCTGACCCTCTCTAGTAATCTCTTATTAAGTTCAACACCATTTTATGACATAACAAAGAATTAATGCAAATATTCTGAAATGAATCCTTTTTTCCCCTGATCATCAACAAGTTTCCAGCAAAGTCTTGAGAAACTAGGACACATATGTAACCTAATAATGATGTCCTAATTGGTACTGCCTGTGACATCACACTTGAAATCTTCTCTTGCAATAGTTATGTTTGACAAAAAAATTGTATTATTTTGAAAAATATGCCACAGACATATTAGCTGCATATCATACTAGTAATAAGATAAAAAATGTTCTTTAAGTTAAGTTGGATGGAAGAAATTCAGTCTAAAGGTCTGAAAGAAACTTTATCAATATTGCAAAGCATGAATTTGACGGAGTCAGTCCAAACATCTAAATAGAACTTGTTGCTTATTTTATTGGATGAGTTCTTTAAAAATCAGTCAAAATGTTCAAAGGAATTGGTTTGTTATTTCATTCTTTTCTTTGAAATGTATTATATATCTGGTTTGCAGGCACAATGTTGGTGATTTTACAACATTTCTACAGGAGTACATTGCCAATGAAGACCACAGGTAAGTGTGGCCAGAGTGGAGGTCTATAGGGTATAGCTTCGAGGATACTCACTGACCCAATTAGCAGATGCAAAAACACACCTGTTACAGATCATGGTGTAATTTCCCTCCTGATGGAATCAACTCATTTTGTGGATTTAAACCAAGTTCAGTCATTCTCCATAGCAATTTTTTTTGAGTTTGCGATCAGGAGCTTTTACTGGAATAGATAAGCATACTCTCGCTGGCAGTTTATTTTTGATCATGTAAGCTAAAGTTGTTCTTATGTAATTTTCTGACATGATTAAATAATATTCTCTGCGCATATAACTGTTCTCTATAGTTCTAGATATTTGCGATGTTACATCCAGAAAAAGTGATCCATATTTTTATTTTGCATTTCACTGCTTTAATAGTATGTTTGATTATTATGGTAATGTTTTCACCTTTGCAAATATATAGTTACCCGACATTTAGTTGTACAGATGTAATATGTTCTGATCTTGAATAAAGCAAAAATACAATGCTTACAAAATGTGATAACTCTATAGTTCAAGTATTTAAGCTGTTTCAGTCCTACTTATCTTAATCCTGATAGACCTTTTAAAAAAAGTATGGTTTTACTTTAACTTTTAAACTTGGTTAAAAAGATTCTTTGATATAAGAAACAAATTAACAGTTTGAATTAAGGGTATGAGTACATGATGTATGTGCATTTGAACAAAAATAAAATAAGTATTCTTTGTGCAAAGATAAATTAACTCATTCACCCCTGAAATTTCATAATGAATTATTCAAACCTTTGAATTGGAAGAGTTCAAATGTGTCTTCAGGGGTGAATGAGTTAAAGAGGGCAAATTATTTTGAAATAATCAAATTTACAGTTTTGTCATACAGCAGTTTAAAAAACAAGTGATAGATGACTATGTATTTTATTATCCAGATTGAGTTCCAGTACAGAAACAAAAATACATCTACACTACAGACGCATTGTGAAGAATGGGACGGATCCTTTTAAACGGTACACCTGCATGGGTCTTTGTTACAAATGTTCAAGTTATTATATAAAATAAACAGTCTAGTCCCACTTCAGACCTAGACTAGCCTAGTTAATGCAGCCACCACATACTCGGTTGTTCCACTATCCAGCTAGTGTTTTGGGGACATATTCCTCTAGCCTCTTGGATCATTGACTGGAAACAGAATTGACTGGTAAACTTCATGGTATCCCACTCAATATTGTTTGAAAGCTTGAACGATTTGTCATATGATTTTCACTATTCTTAATTTTCTCAGGATAACAAAAAAACATTTAAATGAAATCATGTGTACTTATGCCGAGACATTCTGAAGCACGAACCAATAATAATTGTTCTAAAATATTTGAATTGTAGATAAATAGCATTAAAATAAACAAGTATCTCTGACTATATTGAATATGATTTGGAATCTCCTATTGATTTTGTGGGTAGACTTGATGATTTGAGTACAATGAGGTCAGATTTTGGAAGTCTGTAGTATATTTCATTCAAAATCACAACAAAGAAGAACCAAGACTTTATACTTCAGCACTAACTTTGTGATACCAACCTATCCAATAACTATTTCATGACATTTACTTACAGGGCAGTGTATTGTGTGATAGGCCGGTGTGATTACGAGGAGAACCACTCAGACATTGCTGACAAAATTGATGACTACCTGTGGATAAAGTTGTCACAGATACAGCTAGACCCCGACCCTGTGAGCCAGGACCAGTTCACACTACAGAAACTACAGACCATGTTGTTTGAGGATTTCGGTGAGTTGTTGTATTTTCAATATTTTGTTTACACTACCAACGCTACGACAGACCATGTTGTATGAGAATTTCGGTTAGTAGTTGTGTTTGTAATATTTTGTTTACAACAGACCATGATGTATGAGGATTTCGGTGAGTGTGTGTGTAATGTTTTGTTTACAACAGACCATGATGTATGAGGATTTCGGTGAGTGTGTGTGTAATGTTTTGTTTACAACAGACCATGATGTATGAGGATTTCGGTGAGTGTGTGTGTAATGTTTTGTTTACACTACTAACACTTGGAGATACGACAGACCATGTTGTATGAGGATTTCAATGAGAGCTTTGTATGAAATTCTGTTTACCAGTAAATTACACACCTATAGAACATGTTTATGGGGATTTCTGTAATGACTGTTTATAAAGTTCTGTTCATATTGCAAAAACTACAGACCATGTTGTATGAGGATTTAGGTAAGTTGTTATACTACAGACCATGTTGTATGAGGATTTCAATGAGAGCTTTGTATGAAATTCTGTTTACCAGTAAATTACACACCTATAGAACATGTTTATGGGGATTTCTGTAATGACTGTTTATAAAGTTCTGTTCATATTACAAAAACTGCCGACCATGTTGTATGACGATTTAGGAAAGTTGTAATATTACAGACCATGTTGTATGAGGATTTTGGTTAATAGTTGTATTTGTAATGTTCTGTTTACATTACAGAAACAACCATGCTGTACAAGAATTTTGAAATGAATCAAAATGCTGAGATTGCATCCTAATTTAGAACTGTTCATACCCCATGTTTCTGTTTTTATTGCATAATGAAATGATTCTTTATTTCATTGATGCTTATAAAGAATGAAAATCTGCAAGATTTCAGTTTTAATTTTACTGTATTTGTCTTGTTCTATCCAGGTGAGAGCTACTTCAGCGGATACCAGCAGCCGTACCTCTATTTCCAGGTGTTGATTCTGACAGCTCAGTTTGAGGCGGCCATTGAGTTTATGTCCCGTATTGACAAGCTTCTGTGCCACTCCGTCCATGTCGCACTGGTTCTGTACGAGTTGAAGATGCTGATGTTGTCAACCTCCAACCAGTCCCAGCTCCGTAAGTGATCACAGTGTTGTAAAGTTTTCTTGTTGGCTGATATTGTGTGGTCACGTGACTCTCTACAACCTGTGACAACTGATACACAACACATAAAGGGTGCTTGCTATGTATCCTAACACAAGTTGTGTGTCCCGATAAAAGATCCTGTCAGTCTTGTCAACCTCTTAATAGGGACTTAAAAAAATTCGTCAAGTTTATTCAAATAAGTAGCCACACACAAGTGTCTAAATTTGTTTTTGCTCACCAAAGAGGCAGTACTGGGAGCATAGCAACAGTTCAGTTCAGCATCAATATTTCTTTTTTAACAGCTTCATCATAAGAACCAAGAGGTGTAGTCTTGATATCTAAAATCCATAAATGAGTCTCTTGATATTTCCTGGTTTTGAACATCAAAACAGCTGTCTTTCGATTCTCTCATGAAAAGTTGTCTCTTTTTATTAATGAGTTGAGTTAATGTAAGTAAATACATAATTTAGCTTCATGTATTAGTGCATTTGCTGTCATCTTCGTTGGATAATGATAATAGCATTGTGTCATATCTAATTAATTGTTAACCTCCTTTATATTGTTCAGCTTTTGATTGTTCAATAGAGAAAATATTTACTGTGGTTTTCCCCCAATAAGACTGGAAAAGTTTGTGAATGTATTTTTTTTAAATGACATAGTGAAATGAAATTAAAAAATATCCTTTTACTAAAAAAGCACTCTCCCTACTTCAAAACACAAATCACCCTACATTGTGTTTTAAAATTACCACGTAAAAATTTGCCAGTAGATTGCCGAGTTGTATGGAAGTGTAAGTGTGCCAAGATAAATGATTCAAGGGCACAGGGGCTTCACACTTGCAAAAATAATGGTGATATATTAATGCCAATATTTCAATAACATTTTTGCACTATACACCGATTTTATCTATTAAATATACATCATTTTCAATGTATTGTCATTATCACAGTTACCAAGGAAGCCACAGATGAACAGCCAATGAGACGACTGAACTTTGTACGCCTCATCACTATGTACACACGGAAGTTTGAGGCAACAGACAGTAGAGAGGCACTGCAGTATTTCTACTTCCTCAGGTAAGTGTAAGTTGCGGGACCTCCTCAGGTAAATGTAAGTTGCGGGACCTCCTCAGGCAAGTGTTAGTTGAGAGATAGTAGGGAGGTACTGCTGTATTTTTACTTCGCAGGTAAAATAAGATGAGAGACTTCTTCTGGTTAATGTTAGGGAAAGGAAAATGTTATGTCATTGTCATGATTCAGTCCATTGTCGCCAGATTCATTATTAACAATATCGTTAAGTAATTGTTCATAATATAATATACTAGTAAGCTATATTTTGTTTTGAAGACAAAACTTTAATGAAAATTCCACAGATCTTTTACCATTCTAGCTTTATTCTTTGTAGAACATTTGACACTTGTTTTACTTGTATTTGATACATTTAAATATAGTGAAGTGGAGATCGAATATGATGTCTACGTAATACCGCAGTAATCAAAATTAGGCTTGTCTCTATAAATCAAAGATTGTCTTGATATGTGATGTTAACACATATTTTCCATGTGTGATTTTTTGTCACAGGGACTTGAGAAGCGGGCAGGGAGAGAACTTATTTATGTCATGTGTTAGTGAACTTGTACTGGAGACCCGAGAAGTGAGTTGTTACATGATATAAAAAACATCTCCATTTCTGAAAATATTCTACCAGAGTGTATCACAGCATGACAAAGTGTTTTTAATATATGGTACAAAATTGTGCCTGAAAATTTCCCAAGAAATAAGATATAGTTTTATCATAAATCATATATCTAGATTATAATTTGTCATTCTTTTCAGTCATCAAACTTGTTGATTAATTCATAATATTGAAATAATGCAGTTATTAGCGTAACTTGGTCATGAAACTGCATATCTTCTAAAAGGATGTTCTTATTTCTCAAAATCAGAATTATGTTTAAAAGGTCTGTATTTCCAAAAATGTTAGTTGAAATAGTAAAATATTTTATGATTATGATATGTGAAAAAATTACCTACCGACTTGAAATAATGGAAAAATTGAAGAAAAATTGAGAAATTATGAAAATTAATATAAGAATACTTAAGTATTAAAGATGTCATATTAGAGATAGCTTTTGTAATATTGAGGCCTGTATGTAAGACATGAATCACACTGATTTCATGTTGATATAGAATGTATATCTTGATATAAGGAAATGCACTTTTAAGAATTATGACTTGTAGTTTATGTTAAATAATAGAGCTTTGTTACATTGCTGCCATTTGTGCAGGAAAATGTTTGTTTAGTGATATATCACAGATCATACATAAAAGAATAAAAAAAAAGCATAAATGAAATGCATTGTGTGGTTGGAATTGACCCACAGTATTGTATCGATTTTACTATGTATCACTGAAATAAAGATTAGTATACAGTGGAGCCTCAGTGATCCAGACACTTTCATTCTCAGCAATAGTCACTTGATCCTGAAATGGCATCATTTCTGGTACAATTTGGTATAGAGAAAGCTATTGTGTCCCCCAATGTAATGAGATATAGTGGTACATACAACTAGATTAGTGGTGGCTTGACTCTATCTGAAAAATGGCACGTCATGTTTATATTAAATCTTCTAACACAAAGTTACAATATTGATTTTATATATGTAATAAAATGAAATAAAATAAAATGAAAAAAAACCCAGCAAAATTTAAATGTTTCTATGATGAATCACATTCAATTTTCAGTTTGAGATGCTGCTTGGGAAGATTGAACGTGATGGGACACGGCGGGGAAATATACACTGAAGGATTTGTGCATGTTTAGGTCATTACTCCCGTACTTCATGCCCCCCCCCCCCCCAGGCCTGGGGTTGAGATGAAATTTACTGTAGATTCTGTAGGAAAATTATACATTTGGGCAGTCATTTTCAGTTTGAAATTCAAAACCGGTTGGAATTACATTGTATATACGCATGAGAAGATGGTAGATGGTATGCACATTCGACTAACCAACCCCAAGGGGCTGAAGGGTGGGGCCCAGAATGAGGAGTCAGAGGTGCTAAAAATTCTTTGACCCTGACATGCTATAATCAAATACTCTCCAGTCTTAAATCTGCATGCTAGACATTGGATAGTTATTTTTCATTTATTTTTAATATAATTTAATATAAATATCAGAACTCATGTGGCCGTTAAGGCCCATGGGCCTCTTATTTCATACAATTTCAACCCCAAAAAAGTGACATTAACATTTAACTTTCTGTTGATATTTGTAGCCTGGAGCTATAGACAAGTTCCATGGTGACACCCAGAAAATTATAGAGCTGGTGGCCAAGGATACTGAGAGTAAAGGGCTGTTTGAGGATGCAGTAAGGCTGTATGATCTGGCTAAGGTGAGTAAATAGAGGCTGTACAACCTGGCAAAAGTATTTAAAAAGAAACTATACAATAAGGCTATTAAGGAGAGTAGATAGAGGCTGTATCATTTGGCTAAGGTGAGCAAAATAAGGTTATATTATCTTGTTGAGTTGAGTGAATATAACCCCTCGGTCATAACTTCGAAATGATTAAGTTCCCCACCCCATAACTATACATACTTGTACAATTGAGAGGCGAATGCAGTTATGATATTATAATTGACCCCGGGGTCTGGCCACAACCCTAGGGACCTAGTTTTTGAATCACAGATTGGAAACAGTTGAGATCCCCACCCCATAACCATAAATAAAACTGCTGGGCATGAAAAATATAATACAGATATGCTACAAGGATAGGCCTTGGGGTCTGGCCCATTTCCTTGGATCTCATTTGCCATTTTGCCATGATTGCTGAGCGATACAGGCCCTCTTGGCCTCTTGTTTTTGGTGCACTGTCAAATGATCATTCAATGTGCATGTCTTACATTATGTAGAAGTAATTGTTGGATTTGAGTTTTATTTGAATATGGAATATTTTCGGTATTTTTAAACTAAACTGGGAAACAGTTGACATGTGACAATGACATAATTAAGGGATTTTTGTTTTTGTTTTTTAGAAACAGGACAAGGTGCTGGAGATTTTAAACAAACTGATCAGTCAAGTGGTATCCCAGTCAAACTCACCTCAGTCGTCACGGGACCGGCTACGCAATATGGCCATTGGTATGGCTGAAAGGTAGGTTATCTCCCTTGGTTAGTTGCAATGGCACTAGATCAAACTTATATATATAAGAAATCTGATGATTTTGTTTGTGATATGTGTCTTTTTATATGCCCGTCAAATTTGATGGGAGTATTATGGTTTGGCGGCGTCCGTCTGTCCGGCGTAAACTGTTGTTTGTCCGGCAATATCCTCCTACATTTTTTGACCGATCTCTTTGAAACTTGATATACATTATAATCATGATATCAAGTTGTGTCTCCCTTAAAATTTTGATTTGACAATTTTTCCAAAAGTTATTGCCCTTTGTTCATTTCAGTATTTGATTTTTTGTCTGGAGATCTCCTACTACATTTTTTGGCGGATTTCTTTGAAACTTTGTAGGCTAAATAATCATGATATGTTGTTGTGTTTCCTTGGATATTTTTTGGATTCAACACTTTTTGTCAAAGTTATTGCCCTTTGTTTATTTCAGTATTTGATTTTTGTCCAGCAATCTTCTCCTACATTTTTCATCGGATCTCTTTGAAACTTGGTATACATTATAATCATGATATGAAGTTGAGACTCCCTCAAAAGAATTGTGATTCAACAATTTTTGCAAAAGTTATTGCCCTTTGTTCATTTCAGTATTTGATATTTTGTCCAGAGTTTTTCTCCTACATTTTTTATAGCATGTCAGCTAACCACTCTTAGAATGATGCAGATCTTATTTCAATGTAAGAAAGTATATAACACTATATGGCATTTGACGGGCGTATATTGTTCCGCCCCGCGGTACTCTTGTTTTAATCCGTCTTGAGATATAGCTTTGACAACATGACATAAAGACCAGAACTGGTCTGGTATTCATCCTGACTAAGGCTTATCTCGTTTACCAGGATTAGCCTAGTATTGGTCTTACTTATCTGAGTCTGAGAAAGAAGTTTTATCATCCAAACTTTATAAATACTTCTGTTACAGGTACAGGTCTGAGGGTGTGGAAGGAAATCGGTCCAACACAAGCACATTCTTCCTCCTTCTCGACCTCCTCACTTTCTTCGACTTCTACCACGCTGGCAACATGGACGAGGGTCTCACTGTGAGTTCTTGTCTGTGGTCCTGGTATTTGCTTAATCAATATATTGTATGGGGGAGTGTGGTTGTTGTATTAGTTTATGTTTGAAGCTTAATTTCTTTTCAAATATATCCTTTAGGTACATTTGATTTTTTTTCTTTCGCTAAATGATAAAGTAAGTCTCCAAAAATTATGATATTGAATAAAGAGAATGACTGTTTTGACAGCTTACATATTTTCAGGATATTGACATATGAAAAGTGTTTGATAAATGTAATACATTAATTGAAGTCAGTTTAGTGTTAAGTGAAATGTTATTGGATGATTATATAAATTACATTGTAAAAAGACTTATACTTACCTCTTCCATTTAATTGGAGGGATATAGCTTGGGTGTTTCTCTCTGTGACATGTCCATCCAGTCTCGTATCACAATTTATTATCATGACCCTACTGACTTCATTTCCAAACAGACTTTTATCAAAGTTTACACAAAGGTCAAGTATGAGAATACCTTGTATGAGTTAATTTGCAGGATTTCAAGGTTAAGTCTGAGGTCACTGTTGTGTTGGTTGTACATTTAATGTAAGGAATATGTGATAAGAAAGTCTTATAATCACGCAAGCAAATAATTATCTCTTCACATAAACTGTATCACAAGAATAAGCTATGAGTGCCCAATTGTATACAGGTTCATATAACACAACAAGTTATTAGTACCCAATTGTATACAGGTTCATATAACACAACAAGTTATTAGTGTCCAATTGTATACAGGTTCATATAACACAACAAGTTATTAGTACCCAATTGTCTACAGGTTCATATAACACAACAAGTTATTAGTACCTAATTGTATACAGGTTCATATAACACAACAAGTTAATAGTGTCCAATTGTATACAGGTTCATATAACACAACAAGATATTAGTACCCAATTGTATACAGGTTCATATAACACAACAAGTTAATAGTGTCCAATTGTACACAGGTTCATATAACACAACAAGTTATTAGTACCTAATTGTATACAGGTTCATATAACACAACAAGTTGTTAGTGTCCAATTGTATACAGGTTCATATAACACAACAAGTTGTTAGTGTCCAATTGTATACAGGTTCATATAACACAACAAGTTATTAGTACCCAATTGTCTACAGGTTCATATAACACAACAAGTTATTAGTCCCCAATTGTATACAGGTTCATATAACACAACAAGTTAATAGTGTCCAATTGTATACAGGTTCATATAACACAACAAGATATTTGGGTGTGACGTTTCAATGACAAATACAATGTTCCGTCACCTTCATTAGATATAATAAAGAAAAAGGTGTCGGTAGATATCAAATTAGTCAATGAGACGTCGTACATAAATATTCAACTGGTTTGCTATGTGTATTAGTTTACAACCGATACAAATCAACCTGTAGAAAATGTTAGAAAAACATTAGTGTCTGAAGATATCGAAGTTTTACTTTCAACACAAACAATGTATGTGTTAAAGGTGTTGAAACGTTTCAAGATCCACTGGTCCCTTTGTCAAGCTATGTGACAAAGGGACCAGTCGGTCATGAAACGTTGCGACACGTTTAATACGTACATTGTTTGTGTAGAAAGTAAAACTTTGATATCGCATATTTCCAAACTGATGAATCTTATTGAAGGTATTAGTGTCTGAATTTTAAGTTTCTTTAATGCATTTTACTTCACTAGAAAAATCGTTTGTTTTCTTACAGGTTATCAAACAACTGCAGCTACTTCCCCTTACTGCTGATGCCGTAGAACAAAAAGTGAACTCGTTCCGACATTACACAGATGAGGTAACGCTGTCAGATTGCTAATTTACAGTACCTTTTAGGTTATACATTACACATTTGTGTTAGATTCATCAACAATAGTGAAATGTGTAGATGTATATGTTGTTCAGTTGTACAGCTATGCCTGGTATCATTAGTGACAGCAGAAAGTATTATGAAGGAAAGAGCCAGTGAATGTTCTTGATTTGGATTTGTACAGACTTTATCATAGTCAGTTTCATTTTTACTACCATAAAGATCTGTACAATAATTTCATTTTAAATATGCATATTTTAATTAAAACTGTTTAGCCAGAAAACCTGACATAAATTGTGACCCCACTGAGTTCAGTGTAATGTTTCAAGGTACCCTGTGATATAACATTATAAATCATGCTTTTTGCCTTCTTAATAATGTTTTGGTGAAATTACATTTGCATGTTATGGCGATCGCTCCTTATGGACTTGCAGGTGACATTCATATCAACTCTGAAGGTCATAACAATGTGTTATCATTACAACTTCACACTAACATCACTATTAAATGGGAGAGTCGTGTACCTGTAATACCTGCTTGATTACAGGTAAACCTTGGTATGAAACATGCTCTTTGATTGCTACAGAGAAATGTTTCATAATTGAACATTCTTTGTTTTTTCTGTGTTTCAGGTGCGAAGGTGTTTACCAGATATTCTGTTAGCAACGATGAACATTTTACATCATCAATACAAAAATGCCAAGTAAGTTGAATGAATAGCAGCGTTTCATCACGTGCAGTATCAGGTCAACTCAAATAGTGCATTTACAATTAAAAAGGCCTCTTTTATTACATTTTCTCCATTGAAATATCAATGTTGATGACTAGAGCAAAATTAGAATATAGGTACAGGTAGGTGTGTTTTGATTCTCATATCATGCACCTTTCTGAGAATAGTTTTGGGCTCTAGAAGACAGACTCAGTGGAAGTATAAACATCTTGTGATTTTCAATCAGCAACAGATTAAATAGGACATTAAATTTATTTATTTTGCATAAGAATGAAAAATGATTATTTTCATCTGATATTAATAAAGTTATGACCATATTTAAAGATGGAATGAAAACGTATGTTTGAAGACAAGTTGTCCTATTTGGTATCATGAAAAATATCATTTCACTGAATAGTTTAGGGAAATCATGAAATTTTGGGATATGTTGATAGCAACAAAAAATGGAACCAAGTTTTTCATATTTTTTTTTCATTTTTTTTCCATTTCTCTTCAGAAATACAGCTCCACAGAGTCCAATCACAGGTCTAGGGTCACGGTCGGGTGATGGTGGTAAGGAAACGGTGAGTGTCTTGTTAGTTCAGTATTTTCTGTTGTCAGAGTGAACTAAATTTGTTTTCATAGTACATGTATATTTCAAAAATAGAAATTCCACTAATGAAATTTAGTGTTTAGTATTTAAAACAAAGTGAAAATTTGCTTCCCCAGTATATGTAATATTGAGAAAAATCTTTCCTATTTCAGTTCCTGAATTTCCTAAGAAGCCAGGCTCGAGCCCTGATCATGTTTGCAGGCATGCTTCCATACAGACTTCCAGGGGACACAAATGCACGACTAGTCCAGATTGAGGTCCTTATGAACTGATACAGTGAAATATTTTGAAGATCAGAAGATCAAAATAATGTTCGGTGCAATACCATGCCTTTCATCACTGTCAGAAAGGGACCGGGGTATGGAAAAAGAAACGGCATGATTGAATAATATATATTTATAAACCTTGGTTTACATCAACATGCAAAAATCGGAATCTTCACACAACTGAACATTTATGTCTATATCAAGAAACAATGAGAGTGGTCCTGTTAGAGGGAAGTCATCCATTAGCAAATATTTCTGTATGACCTGGTTTAGACCAACATGTAAATTCCAAAATCTTTGAAAAAAATTGTATCTGAGAAGGAAGTTAAGAAAATACTTACCAGGCTGTCTAGGGGAAACTAAGATCCATGCCCCGCGGGCTCATCACCAGTACAAATGTTGTATGTATAATAAGCTGGTAGTGCAGGTCGTACATGGTCATCCAGAAAAGTTCTACAGAATATTTTGGACACAGTTAAATTGTTTCAATCACTTTGGTCATGAGGAAGGATCTAAACCAAATATACCAGTGTTTGTGTGCAGGACAGATATAGGTCATTTACAACACTTTTGTCAGAAATGTTGTTCTCAAAAGCACTCCAGTATTTGATTTATCACTGTTGTCATAGCCGAGTTTTGTTTGTGCCATTAACCATACAACAGTTGTATATCTGGAAGCATTGTATTACCGGGATACAAATTATACAGAGATTTGCTGTTTCAATACAAAATCTTAGTTTAATCTGAGATGAAAATTGTGTGAATTGAGAAATATATTCATCAAATGTTACTTTGTAATGTGACAGGTGTTATTTTCACTGATGGTACATTTTGCAGACTTGGGATTTGAAGTTTTTGTGACAGTTTTATCGGAACACATTTCTCTCCTATTTGTTAATGCATTATTGAAATAGCATAGACACTGCTATGTGTGTTTGTGTACAGTGCACATATTCTGAAGGTCCACCAAATCCAAATTAGGACAAAAGCTTTCTCCGTGAAAATGGAGACTTGATGGTTGGTATGTGCAAGAAGTTTCTATATCTGTTTGAGGGTGTGTGTAGGTGTATGTGTGTGTAAGGGTTTGTATGCCAGTGGTTATGTGAGATTGGATTGATGTACGGCCGTGTGAATGACACATTGAAATTCCATGGATCAGTTTGATTATGTTTTGAACAGGTTTATATTCAATATCAGGAATAAATCTTGTCTATAACCACAAAATTGTAAAATTACTGTAAGGTTAAATTCAATTGTACATTTAGTCTAAAGAACACGTTGGCATGCTCAAGTATTGGTATTTATGAGATTAGTGCTAGCTGTTACCTTTTGCTTTGCAAATTCTATTTTGATAGTGTTGAGGGCAGCAAGGTCTTCAAGCATTGTTGAAGGATACGATTGCCCAAGGCCTGGTTAGACCAATATTACATCTCAAACTAGAAAGAAGTATTGCTTTTAATGCATTGCTTAAAAACTGGTAGAAACATTTAGGGAGATATGTATTTTCCCTTTATTTGAATGAGGACCTGTGTTCGTACAGGCTTTGAAAAAGTCCTAAATACAAAGGTTGTCCTTGAAGAGCGTTATAATTAATGAAAAGCCCTAAAAGCACCTAAATTTAACTAAAACTCTTGAAAGAGTCAAAATGAGCCTTGAATTTACTAGATGATCATTAAACTACAATTGTAGATTGATATTTTGGTGGTTTTGTTATGTTATTCTCATAAAAATGAATTCGGAGAATACAGGAAAATGAAATATTTGTTTTAATACGATTTTCGGACTAACCAGCCAGTGTTAGACATTGTTTGATGGTTATATGGCAAGTTAAGAGACATCCAAGTTATGCTTCCAGAACTCTGTATTTTGAGAATTTGCAAATGGCAGCAGATTTTTAGGCCTTAACTTTTACTGAAAAGGGCCCAAATAGCCTTGAATTTCCTAGTAAAACTCCTGAATGAATCCTGGAGAACAAATGTCAGCATTTCAAATACCTTTTCATGTATTATGTTGTGTATGTTTTTGTAGACACAATTAAATTTGTTCTATATACTTATTTATCTTCTGTTCTTGAATTTCAATCGGCGTTACGAATCGGTGATTGGGATGACAATTGAATTCAGTATATTAACAAAAATAAATCACGTGGTAGCACTTATGATGGCCATGTTATCTTTTATTGATGAGAGCACCATCTACTGGCAGAAAGTAATAAAAATGATGGTTGCAAGGAGTGGGTAATATTGTGTATCAGGTCCAATCAGCATCCAAGATTTTATCATGTAGTGTACTAAAATTACTCTCAGAATTTATTGTGGGTCTGTGTGATGATTGATTGATGGTTGACTGTTTCCTGTTGAAAATTAAAGATGCACTTTAAAAGAGAGGTCCATCAAATATTTCGAAATTGTCCAAAATAATATTTCATTGCATAACGAAGTGAGAATGTAGTGATTGTATTAAATGTGTAAATTGTAAAAAAAATCTGTTGTTTGTTTTTCTGTCCAGTCAATCAATAATGTTGACATTTTAAGTAGTTCAATGCTTTTTATAAACAAAACATATGTTGCTTGGCCCGATCGGTGTAATCTCAATAGATTAATAGAATATTTCACCCTCAAGGGGGTGAATGATTCTTTTTCTCTTACACTGTTCACCCATTGTGTATCATATGCATAATTTAATTTTAACGTTACAGCCTAAATTCAGGATTAATGTGATGTTGATGGATTGTTGACGTGACGTCATACCATTGTTATGAATAGGGGAATCCCCCCGTCTAAACTCTAGGGTGAGATAAGGATATATCGCACCGGTCAAATACCATACTAGGCCTTTTAATACGCCGTCAAATTTGACGAAAGTATTATGGTATGGGGTTTTCCATCCATCCGGCGTAAACTTATGTTTGTCCGGCAATCTCCTACATTTTTTGACTGATCTCTTTGAAACTTGGTATATATTATAATCATGATATGAGGTTGTGTCTCCCTTAAAAGAATTGTGATTTGACCATTTATTTCAGTATTTGATTTTTTGTCCGGAGATTTTCTACTACATTTTTAGCTCACCTGGTCCAAAGGACCTTGTTGAATATACTTCAAGGTCATTTGTTTGAACAAACTTGGTAGCCCCGCATAATAGCATGCTACTGGCCAGATATCGTCATCCTTGGCCTTTTGGCTAGTCAGAAGTCGTTTAAAGATATTAAATATATTTGACCCTTGTAACCTTGAATACAGGTCAAGGTCATTCATTTAAACAAACTCGGTAGCCCCTGATCCTAGCATGCTATTGGCCATATATCATTATCCTGGGCCTTTTGGTTTTTCAAAAGAAGTCGTTTAAAGATTTTGAACACATTTGGCCCCTGTCACCTAGAATACTGGTCAAGGTCATTCGTTTGAACAAACGTAGTAGCCCCTCATCATAGCACACTACTGGCCAGATATCTTCCTGGGCATTTGGGTTATTCAGAAGCAGTCGTTTAAAGATTTTAAGACAATTGACTCCTGTGACCCTGAATGTGAGTGAAGGTCATTCATTTGAACAAACTTGGTAGCCCTTAATCCCAGTTTGCTTCTGGTCAAATATCATCACCCTAGGCCTTTTGGTTATGAAGAAGAAGTAAAATATTGACGCTGGACGCTGGGCCATGGCATAAACTCACTTTGCCAAGGGCCAGGTAAGCTAATAAAAAGTTGATGCCGGACAGACGGACGACGCACCATGGCATAAGCTGACTTGCACTTCCGGCTGGTGAGCTAATAATGTACATTGTATCTTACACGACACAAGTAAAGTGGTTTTTTTTCATCTCATCTCGTGGTGCAGATGCAAAGTTGACATTAGCCTTCAGGCATACAAGTCATTAATATCGATTAAGATCCTCTAGCCTACTCCGACAGTGTGCTAGCTTGCAGACATGATTCTACTTTGTGAAACAAGAGATCCCAGAGGGATCTTGGCCCCCACCATTGTACCATCTTCATTGGTTTATGTGAGTTTGATCTTTTCTCTTCTTATCTGTTTGATCAAGTCATGTAAACAACAAATTAACTGTTAATTGCAAGCATTAACTTGAACGAACAACTAAATCTCTCTTTGCATTTTCAAAGCATAAACTATCTGACTTTTGGTCAGTGTAGCATGTCAAATGCCCCTCTTACTACTATAAATACTCTACTGAGCCTGTTTTATCTACATACATTCATATAGACTAGTATTGTCAGGAAATATTTAGTGTTAGGCAAGGAGATGCACTTTGGTCCTTGTATTCTAAATCACAGGAAAATGTGTTTTGAAGTAAAAAGGCATTGTGGGATAAGTATGAAACTTTCACAAATTAAATATCATCATATAACTAAATTCTATGTCAAGTTACATGCTTATTCCCAAATGCCTTTTATGTACAATCAGCGGATAAACATTGGAAATAGGCAGAACATTTGATAAAACAATGAAATCGGTTAACTTTAATGATTTAAGCAGATACTTTCCTTGAGGCTAGGAGACTTAAAATTACCAGCAAATCAAACTTCATATATTAAATCAATCATTTTACAGTAGTTGTGGTGGCAAATGCCATTTTTGATTCGTAAGTTAACTTTGATAAGTAAAAAAACCAAATCAGGACCTGGAACTCACTTCAGCCACAGGTGTTGAGCAAATATTATATGATATATATATCATGCAATACTAACAATTGATATCTTATACTTATAGCATATAAAGGGTGTCATGCTCCTTTTAATTCACTTAAAATTGAGAGATATTTGAAAAAGCCAAGTTTGAGATGTGTCCAGAAGCCATAACTCAGTATAAAACAAAAGGAAAGTATGAAGTCAATATGCAATTTATGTAAGTCTACTTAAATGAGTGAAGTTGTAAATTTCAAGTCAAAATATTAATTAGAAAGGAAATTATTGAGAAAACAAATTACTTTTCAATTGAAAATGCCCGAAAAGACCCCCCTGACGTAATCCTTCGTTTTATATAAACAATCTTTAAGTGACGATTGAATTTCTGTCATTTTTCCTTCTCTTATATATGCTTGTCTAATTTATACATGTTTTCAAAAACAGAAATGGCAATATTTGGTTTTTAAGCTCATTTTGAAAACAGCAAACTATATTTGTGATTTACAATACCCCTTTTGGTACCACCAGAAACCCACTTTCAGTCAAAGTTTTACCTTAGTTTTTCCGCATGTCACAAAATAGGACATCTTTAAACGAAATAAGGAGGTGAAAATCTGAATAAACCGGGGCCCAAAAACGGGCCTTATAGACACCCTTCCTTTGTTTTGCACATGAGCTTTATGTTAGCTTAAGGTAGGAATGAATTTCCTCACCTGATTTCCACATGTGCTATTGATTCCTCATGTGAGGAAAAAGCTCACATGAGCTTTTAGTCTTAGGATTCAAACATGATTTGCCACTGTAGGTATATGTTGTATGTAGCAGGTTTCAAAAGCTCATGTGAGGAATTCAGACTTTGATTTCAGAGCATATGAGGAATCTAGACTTTGATTCCAAATATGTGAGGAATTGAGACTTATATGAAAAAGCTCATGTGAGGAACTGGACTGAAGTAATAAAGGACATTGGACATGTGAGGAAATTGGACTTAAACTTTTTACACAATTTCATTTCAGACTTGAGATTATATTAAGGAAATTTGGTATGATATTCTAAATGATTTCAATCATTTGCTGCCAGTGACAGATCAAATTATTATAATCAGGAAATAAATTGCTTTACTAAATATTGACTATATAACAGTATAACAATATTTCACAAGATTAACAATATACATGTACAACAGAAACAAAGTTTATCATTTTAGTTGCATTAGAAAGTGAACTGTCAATGGTTTTTATCAGTAATGTGGGATATGATATTAATTAGGATTTCAAAAGAGTGAACTCTATATCATTTATACATAATGTAAAATAAGATAAACAATATAAGATAGGAACCGTCTCGTCAATTAATGTGAGTAACGCTGATCAAAAACTTAGTAAACATGAAAAAAGTATCGTACAACATATTCTGAAACTGATTGATTGTGTTTTTTTTTAAAACTTTTCAGTCTTTTGCCTGTTATTAACAGAAGATATTGCATGAAGGAGAAATATTATATTGGTATATAAGTATGGGTAACTAAATTTTTGAAAATAAACAATAGCATTTTTCTGTTTGTGTTATTTAACACAACACTATGATTTGTGCCCCTTTTCCAACCAGAAATCCGCTTGACCACATTACCACTTTTTACTTAATAAATTTGGGTAATGCACAGGCAACATCAAATATTCTATAAACTTCAGTGTAATATTATTTATCTTTTATTTGAAAATAAAACCACACACAAATTAACAACATTTACAACTGTACATAAGCCTAATGGTGGCGAGCTGATGAAGTACATGTATGGTCAAATTAATCATTACATTTACTAGCTTACTCATGATCTCCACTATCTAAAGGTGGCTTGAGTGCAGTAATATCAACTAAAATTCATTCGAAAAAGAACATTCATGAGATCCTTTATATCAAATAACTGAAAAGTGATTCCTCGAGCTTGTATTAAAGATACTGATTTCAACAAGCTAGTCTTTTTCTAAAAGACTTGATGCACAACACAGGTAAACTTTCTCAAGGTTATCACTTTTGATTTCAATCATTATACAAATATCTACTATATTTTAAATCTCTACTGCAACAGGAGTATCTATGTAATTCATGCTGTTGCATTTGAACAAGAGGCCCAATGGGCCTGCATCGCTCACCTGGTATAAATCTCACACTTGTAACCTTAAAAGTGATCTAAAATAAAGCTACAGGCAAAATATCAGAATTTATGATTAAAATTCATTCAAAGTCCCATTTTCGTTTTTAGGTCACCTGAGCTTTAGCTCAAGTGACCTATTGCTATCCGTTTTCGTCCGTCGTCGTCCGTCGTCCATTAACATTTTACATTTCAAACTTAAAGTCAAGTTCTGCTGGGCCGATTGAACTGAAAGTTGGTAGGAATGATCGCCTCATGGTCCTGACAAAGTGTTGTTATTTTT
>NW_018480077.1:734930-737816 GCF_002113885.1 Mizuhopecten yessoensis | reverse complement strand
CTATTTCAAACTTAAAGTAAAGATCTACTTGGCCGATTGAACTGAAACTTTGTAGGAATGATCGAATCATGGTCCTGACAAAGTGTTGTTATTTTTCGGGTCAATCAGAAATACAATTTGGCTGCCATGGCCGCTATTTTGCTACTAAGTTCTAATAGGCCGATCTCACTTAAAATTGGTCTAGGAATGATCAGCTCATGGTCCTGACAAAGTTAACATTATACTATTTTTTACTCAAATTAGTACATATTTCAACAACAAAAATAAATACTGTAGACTCAGGTGACCGTTTAGGCCCATGGGCCTCTTGTTTTTTAAACATTTCAACCCTGTGATTAAAAGTCGAACCAAGTCATTATGTTGAACAAATTTTACAGCCTTTCATCTCAGGATTCAACTTGCAAAGTATCATCATCCTGGGACCCATGGTTATTCAGAAGAGGTCGTTTAAAGATTTTACAAATTTGACCCCTGTGAACTTGAATATAAGTCAAAGTCATTCAATTTAACAAACATAGTAGTCCTTGATCCCAGCATGCTACTGATTAAATATCAACATCCTGAGCCTTTTGGTTATTCAAGTTGTTTAAATTTTTTGTACATATTTGCTCCTTGTGACCTTGAATATGATTCAAGGTCATACATTTGAACAAACTTGGTAGCCATTGATCCTTGTATGCTACTGACTAAATATCATCACTCTTGGCATTTTGGTTATTCAGAAGAAGTTGTTTAAAATTTTAAACATATTTGACCCATGTGACCTTAAATATGGATGACGGTCATGCATTTGAACAAACTTTGTAGCCCTTTATCTGAGCATGCTACTGACCAAATATCATCGCCCTGTGCATTTTGGTTATTGAATAGAAGTTGTTTAAAGTTTTTCACATATTTGACCCCTGTGACCCTGAATATAATTGAAGGTCATTCATTTGAACAAAATTGATAGCCCTTCGCTACTGGCCAAATATCATCTCCCTGAGCAGTTTGGTTATCGAGAAGAAGATATTTAAAGTTTTTAACATATTTGACCCCTGTGACCTTGAATATAGGTGAAGGTCATTCATTTGAACAAACTTGGTAGCCCTTCACCCAATCATGCTACTGGCCAAATATCATCTCCCTGAGCAGTTTGGTTATCGAGAAGAAGATATTTAAAGTTTTTAACATATTTGACCACTGTGACCTTGAATATGGGTGAAGATCATGCATTTGAACAAACTTTGAAGCCCTTCATCTCAGCATGCTACAGACCAAATATCATCACCCTGTGCATTCTGGTTATTCAGAAGAAGTTGTTTAAAGTTTTTTTAAGACAATTGACCCCTGTGACCTTGAATAAAATTGAAGGTCATTCATTTGAACAAACTGTGTAGCCTTTCATCTCAGCATGCTAATGGCCAAATATCGTCACCCTGGGCAGTTTGGTTATTGAGAAGAAGTTGTTTAATGTTTTTCACATATTTGACCAGTGTGACCTTGAATATAGGTGAAGGTCATTCATTTGAACAAACTGTGTAGCCTTTCATCTCAGCATGCTAATGGCCAAATATCATCACCCTGGGCAGTTTGGTTATTGAGAAGAAGTTGTTTCAAGTTTTTAACATATTTGACCACTGTGACCTTGAATATGGGTGAAGGTCATACATTTGAACAAAATTTGTAGCCCTTCATCTCAGCATGCTATTGGCCAAATATCATCGCCCTGGGCATTTTGGTTATTGAGAAGAAGTTGTTCAAAGTTTTTTGTAACACAATTGACCCCTGTGACCTTGATTATAATTGAAGGTCATTCATTTGAAAAAACTTGGTAGCCCTTAACCCAAGCATGCTACTGGCCAAATATCATCTCCCTGGGCAGTTTGGTTATTGAGAAGAAGTTGTTTAAAGTTTTTAACATATTTGACCCCTGTGACCTTGAAAATTGATGAAAGTCATTTATTTGAACAAACTTGGTAGCCTTTCATCCCAGTTTGATTCTGGCCAAATATCATCACCCTAGGCCTTTCGGTTATTTAGAAGAAGTCGTTTAAAGTAAAATATTGGCGCCGGACGCCGCGCCACGGCATAAGCTCACTTGGCACTTCATGCCAGGTGAGCTAAAAAATGCATCATCAATCTCTTGTTTAGTCACATCATCAAATGGAAAATTAATTTCTGCATTACCAGTTTCTGTCAGTGGCATTATAATTGCCAGATTTGTTGTCAGTTTATCATTCTCATGTTCAATATACTGCGCATATGTTTTTACCATTCCATAACATACTTAATCTTCTTCACTTGACATGTATTTCACAGTATAGCTATTTCTTACTCATACACAAGTGTATTCTAGAGCGCGATATATTTTGCCATGTTTTTTCATCCTTTTAAACAAATTCACTATGCCAATAAGAAAGTTTGATATTGAAATGTAACAATCAGGAGGTGATTGGTCAGTTTCCTTTACTTCAATTTTCCCCAAGGATATTGTGTATTTTCGTCAAGTGAATATTCAGAGCAAAGAGACAAATTATTGATTTTCTTTAGAACTTCTTCTTCTCTAGAACCTACTGCTATAGTTTCCTTTTCTAAAAACGGTATACCTTGTGCAAATGGAAAGGGTATCCATTATCTGTGATTCTACAGTTTGCGTGCCTTTAATCATTTTCAACAACAAGAAGCCCATGGGCCTTAACGGTCACCTAATATATATTTATACAGAGAGTTGATTTCGTTTTTAACATGAACAGAAATATTATTCAAAGTGACAAAAAACAATAAAACCACCTTATTCAATATCAAGCATACAGATTTCAGACTAAAAAGGATTTGAAACTAGCACCTCTGATTCTAAACAAGGAAAATGAAGAAATTTAACACACTGACTCCCTTGAAGCCCCA
>NW_018480077.1:707233-733688 GCF_002113885.1 Mizuhopecten yessoensis | reverse complement strand
GTAAAGCACCTTAAGACCCTTCTATCTATGAAGAGTATTTGATTCTACCATACCTGGATCTTGAGAAGAAGATTTTTGAAATTTTAGTCAATTTTACCCTTTTTGGCCCCGCCCCTCAGGCCCCTGGGGGCTGGGGACCATATATATTTCACAATTTTAGTTGACCTTTGGCCATGGAAGGTTTCTGCAAAATTTCAGTGAAATTGGTTTAGGGGTTTTGGAGAAGAAGTCGAAAATGTAAATTGTTTACGGACGCACGACGGACGACAACGGACAAAAGGCGATCGCAATAGTCTCAGGTGACCTAATAAAATCACACACAAATTAACAACATTTACAACTGTACCTAAGCCTAATGGTGGCAAGCTGATGAAGTACATGTATGGTCAACTTAATCATTACATTTACTAGCTTACTCATCATCTCCACTTTCTAAAGGTGACTTCAGCTTGGGCTTGAGTGCATTAATATCAACTAAAATTCATTCGAAAAAGAACATTTATGATCTCCTTTATATTAAATAACTGACAAGTGATTCCTCGAGCTTGTATTCAAGATATTGATTTCAACAAGCTAGTCTTTTTCTAAAAGTCTCAGTCTCTGTCAGTGGCATAATAATTGCCAGATTTTTTTCAGTTTATCATTCTCATGTTCAATATACTGCGCATATGTTTTTTCCATTCCATAGCATACTTTATCTTCTTCACTTGACATGTTTTTCACAATATAGATATTTCTTACTCGTACACGAGCGTATTCTAGAGAGTGATATATTTTGCCATGTTTTTTCATCCTTTTAAACAAATTCACTACGCCAATAAGAAAGTTTGATATTGAAATGTAATAATCAGGAGGTGATTGGTCAGTTTCCTTTACTTCAATTTTCCCCAAGGATATTGTGTATTCGTCAAGTAAATATTCAGAGCCAAGAGACAAGTTTTTCATTTTCTTTAGAACTTCCTCTTCTCTAGAACCTACTGCTATAGTTTCCTTTTCAAAAAACGGTATACCTTGTGCAATGGAAAGGGTATCCATTATCTGCTATTCTACAGTTTGCGTGCCTTTAATCATTTTCAACAAAAAAGCCATTTGCATCCTCAAAAGCGAAGCATTACTATGCCCACAAAGGTCCCAATTGCCTAACATTTTCTGGCAAATGCAAAAGAAGATGAACATGTTCAAAGTGAGAAATCTTTCCTCATACAGATCAGCATACCTGGCCACAAAGTGATCGAGAAAGTTTTCTGCAGAGTTAACTTCTTCATCACTAATTGATTCTTTCAACAGAAGATAAATTGCGTTACTAAGCAGTAAGAAATGTGTGTAGTAATCCTTAGTAAAGATGTCAATTAATAAGACTGGTGCATAGAAAAGAGGCACGATCTATATTCAGAATCCTTCCAATATTTCATGTCATCAATCAATCTTGGCATTCTTTTTATAGTATTCGGTGGTTTTAATTTCCCTTTTCTTTCATTTACCTTTCCTACTGATTTATGAAAATTGTATTCTTTGCCTTTAAAGTCCGTACAATTCCAATGAAAAAATTGTAATATTTTAGATTAGTAAACCAGCATGGACCTTTGATACCAAATATAGCGTTTCTATTTTCAGATGCTGTTTCTGCCATACTTAATGATTCTTCATGTGATCTTTTCGGTCCTTTTGGATTGTCAAAATCAAAAGGGAAAACATGGCATCTACCTTTCCCCGACACTGCGGGTGTTCCTTTCTGTGTGCAGTGTGGACAACTATATTGGCCATTATATTCAACCATATTGCAAACAGCACTTTTAACAAAGGAGGAGGAGACAAGTCAGCTCTAAACCTTTTTGATCAGTTTAAGGCTTTTGAGAAGCGAAATCCAAAACGCAAAAGAAGGTTTGAAACTGACGATGAAGAATCGGTTGAGGAGACCGAGGATGAATATGTGCCATCCTTTGAAGATGTTCAATCTTCAGAGGAGAGTGATGCTGAAGCCATACCACCAACACCTGTCAAAATCAGCAATATTGACCCAAAAAGATCAAAATTCACTTCTACGGTGACGAACGTTCGTCGAGCGAGGAAACATTACCCGCGGATAAGAAATAGACCGCAGACTTCTGCCAATGCCAGACCAAGAAAGAAGTGTCACATTTGTGAACTGGAAGTGGTGGACATGGCCCGCCAAATGCGTCACGCACACGAGTTTGGTCCAAAAACAGGCAGGAGGCATAAGTCATGTCCAATTGCAGGTTGCCCAGCAATTGTTAAACGTCTCGACAGACACTTACAAGCAGCGCATAGAAAGACCAAAGATGAGTCACACAAAACTGTTCTGCAGAGTGAGGTGAAACAACAATTTAGAGAAGAGGCGCAACATCAAATTAGAGAAGAGGAATCAGCAGTAACAGATAATGCCTTAGAGACGAGTAGGTGTCCCTCTACCCCTTCCTTTTCCCATACGAAACCAGGCTCAATGACGGAGCAACAACAGACATTGATGGAATTTCAAGAGTATCTGACCTCCGCGAACCGATGCTCGACAGCTGATGTTGCCAAACAACATGTTCAACAATTGAAACATATATGGAATAGCACAACCTCTGATTCCAGTCTTGAGGCATTCCTTGTTCCCGATATAATAACGGAGTGGGTGGAAGGATTCCGGGATGTGAGACTACCTGGAACGGTTAAGTCATACTTACGAACCTTGAAGGAATTTGCAGCGTTCCTTCTCATTACGGACAAATCATCAAACGGGAATCGACTGAAGATCGCTTCTGAAAGGTGGTCGCAAGCCATGTCAAAGATAACAAGAAAAAGGATTGTGGAGACACAAGTCCTCGATGTGAACGAGTCGGTCCAAATAAAGAACATCGAAGCTTTCAACAAATCAAGCACTGCTGACCTGGCACAGAAGTACTTCGAAAACATCAAAGTTGGGGAAATGAAGTCGGTGTCATGTCACCAATACACGTTAATGAGGAATTATCTGATGCTTCAGATTCAATTTCAGAATGCCCAGAGGGCTGGGACCTTGACATCGATGATGATAATGTCAGTCAGGTATGCGACCATGCAAGGGAACCGCCACGTGATTAGCGTGCATGACCATTAAACAGGTTACAGGACACCAGCAATGATTGGCCTATCACAAGACCTATACCGGTACCTGGAACTCTATCTAAAGGCGAGGCCTATGATGCCAGGCTTCTCACCAGAACAGGATGAATTAACTGCACCTGTATTCTTAAATTGGGCGTTGACCAATGGTTCCTGACCAAGACCCGTCCTTTCGTCGCAGTTCTCTGTAGCCATCAACGCCATCTGAAAAATGGGAACCGTTGCGAAAGCCATCACTGCAACCAAAATAAGGAAATTGGCTGTAACAGAGGTCTGACAATCTAAACCCGAGGCACGAGAGTCTTTAGCCTCCCACGTGACCCACCGTGCCTCTACAGCTGATGTGTATTATCAAATGCTTGTTTGTTTGTTTGTTTGTTTTGTTTGTTTATGTTTAACGGCCCATCGACGGCTGTGGTCATTTAGGGCCATGGTGATTTATTTATTTATTTATCTTATTTTAACAAACATGTGAATCGCGAAGATAAAATCAGATAAAAATGGTTCATTTTTAAAAGTATTCGCATTGTATGTGTAGATAATAAAAATAATAATAAAAGGGGGTTAAAATAATAAAAGAGATAACGAATAGATGATATAGAATATTGGATATGTGTGCCCAGTGCGGAGCCGAGCGAGGACAACTTCCTCTCTACGATCTGTCTGACTGGGAATAGATGTTTTAAGTTTCGGTGGTATCTTTAAGAAGTTTGTTGTTGGTCTCCAGAGACCAGCGTTTCTGCCATTCATTTTGAATGGCTGTACGAATAGTAGGTTTAAAATCTGTGTATGGTAGTTTGATATTTGTTTGTTCGAGATTCAATGCATTTTTTGCTTCCCTGTCAGCAAATTCGTTGCCTTTTATTCCGACATGGCTCGGAATCCATAGTAAAGTTATTTTAGACTTTTTTAATATACGAGATATTCGAAGAGCAAGGTTTTGTACGATTGTGTTTTTAGGATCTCGTAACTGTAAACTCTGTAGGACAGATAGAGAGTCTGAACAAATAATTGCCTTTTTAATGCGGTGTTCATCGATATGGTCGAGGGCCAAACCAATGGCGCATGCTTCAGCAGAAAAGATGGAGGCGCCGTCTGGTAGTCGGACTGAAGTGCAAGTATTGGCAGTACAGCAGGCTGCTGCCACTTTCTCACCTTCTTTGGAGCCATCGGTGTAAAGTTGTGTATGAGAAGGGTAATTCGAAATGCATTCCCGAAAGGAGGATTTGTGTTCTTCGGGCATAACACTTGATTTCCCTCGCTCATGTAATGTAAAGTTAAAATCGGGGGTTTGAATGGTCCACGGAGGAACATCAGATATGTTAAATTCAGCTATGTCCGTCAATTTTATGTTGAGTTCTTGCAGGAAATTCAAAATTCGGATACCAAATGTTGGCAGAAGTTTTTGGTTTTGCGTAAATATGTTTTGGTATTTGGGGTTGAATACTTGGTTGAAAGCAGGATTTTTAGGGTTTGATTTTAATTGAGTTGCAAATTGTAATGAAAGTTTTATTCTTCTGTCATAAAGGGATGGTTCATTTGCTTCCACGTACAGGCTTTTTACAGGTGTTGTTCGAAAAGCTCCCAGGGCAAGACGTAGCCCTTGGTTATGGATTGGATCTAGCATCTGAAGGTACGAACTGCGCGCTGACCCGTATACCATAGAACCATAATCCAGTTTTGTTCGAATAAGTGATCTGTATAGGCGCAAAAGCATTTCACGATCCGCTCCCCAATCAGTATGAGAAAGGACTCGTATAATGTTCAACGCCTTGGAACACTTATCCTTCAGATACTTTATATGTGGTATGAAAGAGAGTTTCGAATCAAAAATGAGGCCGAGAAATTTAGTCTGTTCAACAACAGGAATTCTAGTGCCATCGAGTGTTGGATTTGGGTCATTGTGTGCTTTTCGTTTTTGACAGAAATGCATGCACACAGTATCAAATGCACGGCAGTCAACAGGAGGCAAACACAGTATCAGAGTTGATCAACACTACACTCTGTAGAAGTGAACCTTCTAGGAAGGAAGACGAAAATGGGACAAGGGAGAACGAGGAGCACGGCAATTCAGAAAGAGAAGAAACTCCAATGGAAATAGGTGGATCTGGCATAGAAGAGGAACAAGAGGATGAAACGTCTTTGCAAAGCGCCCGACGATGCTTCACAAGAACAGAACAGGCATCGTTGTTGAAACTTTGCAAGTTAATCATCTGTTCTCGAAGCGGGATCTGCTAAACAGATGTTTCCTCCATTTTACTGAAATCAGCAGCAGGATCCGACCTGCTGCAATGTTTCATGTTGAAACAGCTCGCCGATAGAGTTCGGACAGCAAGGAAGGGTTGGCAAAAGGGAAAACTGACACTTTAAGTACAAAAACTTAACCCTAACAATTTAAATATATATAAAATGCAAACCTGTCATGCAGGTGTAAAAAATATACTGACGCTTGTGAACATTTTTGTTATAGTGAGTCATTGTCTTAAACTGTTGTGAGTAACGATATTAAATTCCATATATTAGACTATTGTGCTTCTGTCATTTTTGTGCGATCCATCTGCACTGTAGACAAAATGTTGAGAAATGACCACTAACAAGATTAGTTTGTTTGTTTGTTTGTTTGTTTGTTTATGTTTAACGGCCCATCGACGGCTGTGGTCATTTAGGGCCATGGTGATTTATTTATTTATTTTACTTTTTTAACAAACATGTGAATAGCGAAGATAAAATCAGATAAAATGGTTCAGTTTAAAAGTATTCGCATTGTATGTGTAGATAATAAAAAATAATAAAAGGTGGTTAAAATAATAAAAGAGATAACGAATAGATGATATGGAATATGCGATATATATATAATGTCAAAAATGATAAGGTTGGTTAAAAGACATCAGAGTCTATATATATATTCTACTTCTTTTTCTTACAGTTGAAACTGAACAAACAATTGCAGTCAGTACCTCCCCAGAGATGGAAGGCGATCAAAGTAAGTTGACACGTCTTATTGTGATTAATATAATTAATTATTATAGTCATATGATATAAACTGCCTAGCAATGCTACAATTTATGTAAAACAATAAACAAAAGGTTTTGAAAGATTCATCTTTTATAAGTCTATTTAATTAAATCAGAAAAATGTGGAAGATTATCTTTGTCTGGCAAACATATCGGCCAAAAAGGGTCAAATTGACTAAGATTTCAAAAATCTTCTCCTCAAGACCCAGATATGGTAGAATCAAATACTCTTCATAGATGGAAGGGTCTTAAGGTGCTTTACCAAAATTGTGAATTTTTTGACCCTGGGGTGTCATGCTTCCCCCTGGGGAGGGGTTAAACTTTACTACAGTTTATATAGGGAAATCACATTTTGGACCAACATTTGTTTAATTTCCATTCGAAGTAATTCAGTTTGGGTTAGCATTATCAGCATTAGGTAGCAGTTTGATAATAAGCACATATCAGCCCTGACTGACCCCCAGGGGCTGATGGGTGGGGCCAAAAAGGGTCAAATTTACTGAAATTTCAAAAATCTTCTTCTTAAGACCCAGATATGGTAGAATCAAATTCTCTTCATAGATGGAAGGGTCTTAAGGTTTATGACCCTAGGGTCTCGCGTTTACCCCCTGGGGAAAAAGGGGGGGGGGGGATTATTATGATTTATAATGGCAAAGTATACTTTGAATATTACATGTTAATAACTTGATTGGAATTATAACCATGAGTTGACAGTTTGATACTTTGAACATTTTGAGCCAGCCCTACCCCCAAGGGTGGGGCTCGAAGGAGTCAGTGTGCTTAAATTTCTTCATTTTCCTTGTTTAGAATCAGAGGTGCTAGTTTCAAATACTTTTTAGTCTGAAATCTGTATGCTAGATATTGAATAAGGTGGTTTTATTGTTTTTTTTGTCACTTTGAATAATATTTCTGTTCATGTTAAAAACAAAATCAACTCTCTGTATAAATATATCAGGTGACCATTAAGGCCCATGGGCCTCTTGTTAGCTCACCTGGTCCAAAGGACCTTGTTGAGCTTATGCCATACCGCAGCGTCCGTCGTCCGTCCGTCAACTTTTCCTTTAAAACGCTACTAGTCCTGAACGGCAAAGTAGATTTTGACTAAATTTGGTCTGGAGCATCCTTAGGCCAAGGGGACTCAATTTTGTATAAATGGTGGGTGTGGCCCTCCTGGGGGGCAGAGGGGCAGGGCCGAATAGGGGAAATAGAGGTAAACCTTCAAAATCCTTCTTCTACCGTAGGGATTAAGGAATTTTATCCTAATTTAGTCTGGAGCATCCTTGGGCCAAGGGGACTCAATATTGTATAAATAGTGGGTATGGCCCCTCTTCGGAAAGAGGGCCCGGGGCTGAATAGGGGAAATAGAGGTACAACCTTCAAAATCCTTCTCCTATCGTAGGGATTAAGGGATTTTATCCTTATTTAGTCTAGAGCATCCTTGGGCCAAGGGGACTCAATTTTGTATAAACCTTGGGTCTAGCCCCCCTGGGGGCTGAGGGGCGGTGAACAATAGGGGAAACAGCAAATTCTTTAAAATCCATCTTCTGTAGGAATGAAAGGATTTGTTCCATATTTGGTCTGAAGCATCCTTGGGTTAAGGGGAACCAATTTTGTATAAACGGTGGGTGTGGCCCCCCCTTAGACCTGAGGGCCGGGGCACAATAGGGGAAATAGAGGTAAAACCTTTAAAATCTTCTTCTACCATAAGGATTAAAGGATTTTACCCTAATTAAGTCAGGAGCATCCTTCGTCAAAAGGGACTCAATTTCGTATAAACAGCTAGTGTGGTCCCATTGGGGCAGAAGGAAGGGGCCCAATAGGGGAAACATAGCAAATTCTTCAAAATTCTTCTTTAGGAATGACAGTATTTTGTCCAAATTTGGTATGAAGCATCCTTGGGTGAAGGGGGAACCAATTTTGTATAAACGGTGGGTATGACCCTCCTAGGGGCATAGGGTTGGGTCTCTGTTTGAAATTTGTTCTCGCTATATCTCCAGTACTGGATGGATATTTCTGAAATTTCATGTGTACCTACAGCACCTACCATGGAGTGATGTATCTTAACTTCATACAAATTATTTCAAACATATTTAGGTGAGCGATACAGGCCCTCTTGGTATCTTGTTTATATAATGTGATCAGCTAACCACTCTTAGAATGATGCAGATCTTATTTCAATGTAAGAAAGTATATAACACTATTTTAATGGGAATATACTGTTCGGCCCCGCAGTACTCTTGTTGTTACTGAGAAGAAGTTGCTTAAAACAATAGGCCTAATGGGCCTGTATCGCTCACCTGGTATTAATCTCACAATTGTAACCTTAAAAGTGGACTAAAATAAAGCTACATGAAAAATATCAGTGTCTTGACGCAAGGTCATTCAAACCAAGGACATTCAGTTGAACAGAGTTTATAGCCTTCCATCCCAGCATGCTTCTCGCCAAATATCATTACCCTGGATCTTTTGGTTATGCAGAGTAAGTTGATATAAGGTTTTAAACATATTTGACCCCTGTGACCTTGAATATGGGTGATGATTATACGTTTGAACAAATTTGGTAGCCCTTTATCCAAGCATGCTACTGGCCAAATATCACCATCTTAGGCCATTTTGTAATTGAGAAGTTGTTTAAAGGTTTAAAACATATTTGACCACTGTGACATTGAAAATGAGCGAAGGTCATCTGTTTGAACAAATAATAATAATAATTTGAGGTTCTTATATACCGCTTTATCACAACCTAGTTCTTAGGCCGTCTCAAAGTGGTTAAAAAATCATTATCTGTGGTTATAGGGCCTTTGCAACCAGCCAATATCTTTCTCAACTCCCTGGGGAGCATACAGCCGGATCTGCCATTTCGGCGCAAACAGCTAGCGTTCAACAATTCTAGCGCTGCCCAGCCATGTACTTATTTACAGCTGAGTAGACTGGAACAAGCGGAGTAAAGTATCTTGCTCAAAGATACAACACAGGGCCGTACTATGACTCGAACCCGCAGCCCTTTGGTCACGAGCCCGGCGTCCTACTACTTGACTAACAAACTTGGTAGCCCTTTATCACAGCATGCTATTGGCCAAATATCAACATCCTAAGCCTTTTGGTTATTGAGTAGATGTTGTGTAAAGGTTTTTAAAAAATTTGAACCCAGTGATCTTGAATATATGTCAGTCGTTCGTTTGAACAAACTTGAAAGCTCTTCATCCCAGCATGCTATTGACAAAATATCAACATCCTAGGCCTATTGATTATTGAAAAGAAGAATTTTTAAAGGTTTTAAACAAACTTGACCCCTGTGACCTTGAATATACTTCAAGGTCATTTGTTTGAACAAACTTGGTAGCCCCGCATAATAGCATGCTACTGGCCAGATATCATCATCTTTGGCCTTTTGGCTAGTCAGAAGTCGTTTAAAGATATTAAATATATTTGACCCTTGTAACCTTGAATACAGGTAAAGGTCATTCATTTAAACAAACTTGGTAGCCCATCATCTAAGCATGCAAGTGGCCATATTTCTCTATCCTGGGCCTTTTGGTTTTTCAAAAGAAATCGTTTAAATATTGTGAACACATTCGACCCCTGTGACCTAGAATACTGGTCAAGGTCATTCGTTTGAACAAACGTAGTAGCCCCTCATCATAGCACGCTACTGGCCAGATATCATCCTGGGCATTTGGGTTATTCAGAAGAAGTCATTTAAAGATTTTAAGACAATTGACCCCTGTGACCCTGAACAAACTTGGTAGCCCTTAATCCCAGTTTGCTCCTGGCCAAATATCATCACCCTAGGCCTTTTGGTTATGAAGAAGAAGTAAAATATTGACGCTGGACGCTGCGCCATGGCATAAACTCACTTTTCCAAGGGCCAGGTGAGCTAATAAAAAGTTGATGCCGGACAGACTGGCGACGCACCATGGCATAAGCTCACTTGCACTTCGGGCAGGTGAGCTAATAATGTACATTGTATCTTACACGACACAAGTAAAGTGTTGATTTTTAGCTCACCTGCCCAAAGGGCAAGTGAGCTTATGCCATGGTGTGGCGTCCGGCGTCCGTCTGTCCGGCGTCAACTTTTTACTTTAAACAACTTCTTTTCAGTAACCAAAAGGCCTATGATGATGATATTTGGCCAGAAGCATGCTGCGGTCAAGGGCTACCAAGTTTGTTCAAATAAATGACATTGACCCATTAGGTCACAGGGGTCAAATATGTTAAAATCTTCAAACAACTTCTTCTCAATAACCAAAAGGCCTAGGGTACCCATATTGGGCCTGTAGCATGCTGGGATGAAGAACTATCAAGTTTGTTCAAATGAATGATCTTGACCAATTTTCAAGGTCACAGGGGTCAAATGTCGTAAAATCTTCATGCGACTGCATCTCAATAAGCAAAAGGGCGAGGGTACTGAAATAGGGCCTGTAGCATGCTGGGATGAAGGACTACCATGTAAGTTCAAATGAATGACCTTGATCCACTTTCAACCTAATGTCCTTGTTCGACAATCAAGGTCACAGGCATCATATGTTTAAATCTTTTAATAGGTTCTTATGAAATCTTAAGATTACAAGTGTTAGATTAATAACAGGTGAGCGATGCAGATGCAAAGTTGACATTAGCCTTCAGGCATATAAGTCATTAATATCGATTAAGATCCTCTAGTCTACTCAGACAGTGTGCTAGTTTGCAGACATGCTTCTACTTTGTGAAACAAGAGATCCCAGAGAGATTTTGGCGCCCACCATTGTACAATCTTTATTGGTTTATCTCAGTTTGATCTTTTCTCTTCTTATCTGTTTGATCAAGACATGTAAACAACAAATGCACCATTTCATGTATTTACTAGTACAGTTAGAGTTAGTAATGTTACAGAAATAGATCCAATTATTACAATATTAGAAAGATCTCATTAGTACTTCCTGTGGCCATCTTGCTTTTATGATCACTCTCCAAAGTAAACATGCACAACTACAGACCAAGGGGAACCTACAAATCAAAATTGAGAAAGATCCCTCAAAAAACGTCCTGAGAAATATCCATCTGTCGGCCATTTTGTTCATCCGATCAGTCTCTAAAGTAAACATGCACAACTACGGACCAGGGAGAGCCAATATATCAAATTGGGAAAGATTCCTCTAGAAATTCATGAGAAATAGCGATAACAAACATTCACTGTTAAAATCAAAGATGGCCGCCTTTCGGCCATTTTGTTTATACGATCAGTCTCAAAAGTAAATATGCCCAACTACACTCTCCCGTATGGAAAGTGCAGCACATGAGCTTCACATATGTTAGCTCAAGCACAAGGGCACGTTACAAATGTCTGAAATACACACATATGCTATACTGAAATCCTCACATGAGCTTTTGGTCTTTGAATTCAAACATGATTTGCCACTGTAGGTATATGTTGTATGTAGCAGGTTTCAAAAGCTCATGTGAGGAATTCCGACTTTGATTTCAGAGCATGTGAGGAATTTAGACTTAGAATCAAAATCATGAGGAATTTAGAATTTGGTATGATATTCTAAATGAACTTATGCTTAATGATTTCAATCATTTGCTGCCAGTGACAGATCAAATTATTATAATCAGGAAATAAATTGCTTTACTAAATATTGACTATATAACAGTATAACAATATTTCACAAGATTAACAATATACATGTACAACAGAAACAAAGTTTATCATTTTAGTTTCATTAGAAAGACAACTGTCAATGTTTTTTATCAGAAATGTGGGATATGATATTAGTTAGGAATTCAAAAGAGTGAACTCTTTATCATTTATATACAAGGTAAAATAAGATAAACAATATAAGATAGGAACCGTCTTGTCAATTATTGTGAGTAACGCTGATCGAAAACTAGGTAAACAGGTAAACATGAAAAAAGTATCATACAACATAATCTGAAACTGATTGTGTTTTTTGTTTACTTTTCAGCCTTTTGCCTGTTATTAACAGAAGATATTGCATGAAGGAGAAATATTATATTGGTATATAAGTATGGGTAACTAAATTTTTGAAAATAAACAATAGCATTTTTCTGTTTGTGTTATTTAACACAACAGTACGATTTGTGCCCCTTTTCCAACCAGAAATCCGCTTGACCACATTACCACTTTTCACTAAATAAATTTTAAAAATGCAAAGGCAATATCAAATATTCTATAAACTTCGGCGAAATATTATTTATCTTTTATTTGAAAACAAGAGGCCCATGGGCCTTAACGGTCACCTGATATATTTATACAGAGAGTTGATTTTTGTTTTTAATATGAACAGAAATATTATTCAAAGTGACACAAAACAATAAAACCACCTTATTCAATATCTAGCATGCAGATTTAAGACTGAAAAGTATTTGAAACTAGTACCTCTGATTCTAAACAAGGAAAATGAAGAAATTTTATTTTAGCACACAGACTCCATTGGGCCCCACCCTACAGCCCTTGGGGGTAGGGGTGGCTCAAAATTTACAAANCATGACACCCCAGGGTCATGAAATTCACAATTTTGGTAAAGCACCTTAAGACCCTTCAATCTATGAAGAGTATTTGATTCTACCATATCTGGGTCTTGAGAAGAAGATTATTGAAATTTCAGTAAATTCAACTCTTTTTGGCGCCACCCATCAGCCCCGGGGGGTCAGTCAGGGCTCATATGTGCATACCATCAACCTGCTACCCAATACTGACAATGCTAACCCAAATTGAATTACTTCCAATTGCAATTAAACAAATTTTGGTCCAAAATGTGATTTCCCTATATAAACTATGGTAAAGTTTACCCCCTCCCCAGGCGGAAGCATGACACCCCAGGGTCATGAAATTCACAATTTTGGTAAAGCACCTTAAGACCCTTCAATCTATGAAGAGTATTTGATTCTACCATATCTGGGTCTTGAGAAGAAGATTTGTGAAATTTCAGTAAATTCAACTGTTTTTGGCCCCACCCATCAGCCCCGGGGGGTCAGTCAGGGCTCATATGTGCATACCATCAACCTGCTACCCAATACTGATAATGCTAACCCAAATTGAATTACTACCATACCTGGATCTTGAGTAGAAGATTTTTGAAATTTTAGTCAATTTTACCCTTTTTGGCCCCGCCCCTCAGGTCCCTGGGGGCTGGGGACCATATATATTTCACTATTTTAGTTGACCTTTGTGACCTTTGGCCATGGAAGGTTTCTGCAAAATTTCATTGATATTGGTTTAGGGGTTTTGGAGAAGAAGTCGAAAATGTAAATTGTTTACGGACGCACGACGGACGACAACGGACAAAAGGCACTCGCAATAGGTCACTTGAGACTTTGTCTCAGGTGACCTAATAAAATCACACACAAATTAACAACATTTACAACTGTACCTAAGCCTAATGGTGGCAAGCAGATGAAGTACATGTATGGTCAACTTAATCATTACTTTTACTAGCTTACTCATGATCTCCACTTTCTAAAGGTGACTTCAGCTTGGGCTTGAGTGCATTAATATCAACTAAAATGCATTCGAAAAAGAACATTTATGATCTCCTTTATATTAAATGACTGACAAGTGATTCCTCGAGCTTGTATTCAAGATATTGATTTCAACAAGCTAGTCTTTTTTCTAAAAGACTTGGTGCACAACACAGGTAAACTTTCTCTAGGTTATCACTTTTGATTTGCATAGTTATACAAATATCTACAATATTTTGAATCTCTACTGCAACAGGAGGAGTATCTATGTAATTCATGCGGTTGCATATGACAAAATGCATCATCAATCTCTGTTAAGTCACATCATCAAATGGAAAATTATTTTCTGCATTACCAGTCTCTGTCAGTGGCATAATAATTGCCAGATTTTTTTCAGTTGATCATTCTCATGTTCAATATACTGCGCATGTTTTTTCCATTCCATAGCATACTTTATCTTCTTCACTTGACATGTATTTCACAATATAGATATTTCTTACTCGTACACGAGCGTATTCTAGAGAGTGATATATTTTGCCATGTTTTTTCATCCTTTTAAACAAATTCACTACGCCAATAAGAAAGTTTGATATTGAAATGTAATAATCAGGAGGTGATTGGTCAGTTTCCTTTACTTCAATTTTCCCCAAGGATATTGTGTATTCGTCAAGTAAATATTCAGAGCCAAGAGACAAGTTTTTCATTTTCTTTAGAACTTCCTCTTCTCTAGAACCTACTGCTATAGTTTCCTTTTCAAAAAACGGTATACCTTGTGCAATGGAAAGGGTATCCATTATCTGCTATTCTACAGTTTGCGTGCCTTTAATCATTTTCAACAAAAAGCCATTTGCATCCTCAAAAGCGAAGCATTACTATGCCCACAAAGGTCCCAATTGCCCAACATTTTCTGGCAAATGCAAAAGAAGATGAACATGTTCAAAGTGAGAAATCTTTCCTCATACAGATCAGCATACATGGCCACAAAGTGATCGAGAAAGTTTTCTGCAGAGTTAACTTCTTCATCACTAATTGATTCTTTCAACAGAAGATAAATTGCGTTACTAAGCAGTAAGAAATGTGTGTAGTAATCCTTAGCAAAAATGTCAATTAATAAGACTGGTGCATAGAAAAGAGGCACGATCTATATTCAGAATCCTTCCAATATTTCATGTCATCAATCAATCTTGGCATTCTTTTTATAGTATTAGGTGGTTTTAATTTCCCGTTTCTTTCATTTACCTTTCCTACTGATTTATGAAAATTGTATTCTTTGCCTTTAAAGTCCGTACAATTCCCAATGACAAAATTGTAATATTTTAGATTAGTAAACCAGCATGGACCTTTGATACCAAATATAGCATTTCTATTTTCAGATGCTGTTTCTGCCATACTTAATGATTCTTCATGTGATCTTTTCGGTCCTTTTGGATTGTCAAAATCAAAAGGGAAAACATGGCATCTACCTTTCCCCGACACTGCGGGTGTTCCTTTCTGTGTGCAGTGTGGACAACTATATTGGCCATTATATTCAACCATATTGCAAACAGCACTTTTAACAAAGGAGGAGGAGGAGACAAGACAGCTCTGAAACCTTTTTGATCAGTTTAAGACTTTTGAGAAGCGAAATCCAAAACGCAAAAGAACGTTTGAAACTGACGATAAAGAATCGGTTGAGGAGGAGACCGAGGATGAATATGTGCCATCCTTTGAAGATGTTCAATCTTCAGAGGAGAGTGATGCTGAAGCCATACCACCAACACCTGTCAAAATCAGCAATATTGACCCAAAAAGATCAAAATTCACTTCTACGGTGACGAACGTTCGTGGAGCGTGGAAACATTACCCGCGGATAAGAAATAGACCGCAGACTTCTGCCAATGCCAGACCTAGAAAGAAGTGTCACCTTTGTGAACTGGAAGTGGTGGACATGGCCCGCCAAATGCGTCACGCACACGAGTTTGGTCCAAAAACAGGCAGGAGGTATAAGTCATGTCCAATTGCAGGTTGCCCAGCAATTGTTAAACGTCTCGACAGACACTTACAAGGGGCGCATAGAATGACCAAAGACGAGTCACACAAAACTGTTCTCCAGAGTGAGATGAAACAACAATTTAGAGAAGAGGCGCAACATCAAATTAGAGAAGAGGAATCAGCAGTAACAGATAATGCCTTAGAGACGAGTAGGTGTCCCTCTACCCCTTCCTTTTCCCATACGGAACCAGGCTCAATGACGGAGCAACAACAGACATTGATGGAATTTCAAGAGTATCTGACCTCCGCGAACCGTTGCTAGACAGCTGATGTTGCCAAACAACATGTCCAACAATTGAAACATATATGGAATAGCACAACCTCTGATTCCAGTCTTGAGGCATTCCTTGTTCCCGATATGATACAGACGGAGTGGGTGGAAGGATTCCGGGATGTGAGACTACCTGGAACGGTTAAGTCATACTTACCAACCTTGAAGGAATTTGCAGCGTTCCTTATCATTACGGACAAATCAACAAACGGAAATCGAATGAAGATCGCTGCTGAAAGGTGGCGCAAGCCATGTCAAAGATAACAAGAAAAAGGATTGTGGAGACAAAAGTCCTCGATGTGATCGAGTCGGTCCAAATAAAGAACATCGAAGCTTTCAACAAATCAAGCACTGCTGACCTGGCACAGAAGTACTTCGAAAACATCAAAGTTGGGGAAATGAAGTCGGTGTCATGTCACCAATACACGTTAATGAGGAATTATCTGATGCTTCAGATTCAATTTCAGAATGCCCAGAGGGCGGGGACCTTGACATCGATGATGATAATGTCAGTCAGGTATGCGACCATGCAAGGGAACCGCCACGTGATTAGCGTGCATGACCATTAAACAGGTTACAGGACACCAGCGATGATTGGCCTATCACAAGACCTATATCGATACCTGGAACTCTATCTAAAGGTGAGGCCTATGATGCCAGGCTTCTCACCAGAACAGGATGAATTAACTGCACCTGTATTCTTAAATTGGGTGTTGGGTTCCTCACCAAGACCCGTCCTTTCGTCGCAGTTCTCTGTAGCCATCAACGCCATCAGAAAAATGGGAACCGTTGCGAAAGCCATCACTGCAACCAAAATAATGAAATTGGCTGTAACAGAGGTCTGACAATCTAAACCCGAGGCACGAGAGTCTTTAGCCTCCCACGTGACCCACCATGCTTCTACAGCTGATGTGTATTATCAAATGCACGGCAGTCAAGAGGAGGCAAACACAGTATCAGAGTTGATCAACAGTACACTCTGTAGAAGTGAACCTTCTAGGAAGGAAGACGAAAATGGGACAAGGGAGAACGAGGAGCACGGCAATTCAGAAAGATTAGAAACTCCAATGGAAATAGGTGGATCTGTCATAGAAGAGGAACAAGAGGATGAAACGTCTTTGCAAAGCGCCCGACGATGCTTCACAAGAACAGAACAGGTATCATTGTTGAAACTTTGCAAGTTAATCATCTGTTCTCGAATCGGGATCTGCTAAACAGATGTTTCCTCCATTTTACTGAAATCAGCAGCAGGATCCGACCTGCTGCAATGTTTCACGTTGAAACAACTCGCTGATAGAGTTCGGACAGCAAGGAAGGGTTTGCAAAAGGGAAAACTGACACTTTAAGTACAAAAACTTAACCCTAACAATTTAAATATATATAAAATGCAAACCTGTCATGCAGGTGTAAAAAATATGCTGACGCTTAGTGACTCGTCATCTTAAACTGTCGCGGGTAACAATATTAAATTCCATTTATTTGACTATTGTGCTTTTGTCATTTTTTGTGTGATCCATATGCACTCTAGACAAAATGTTGAGAAATTACCACTAACATGATTAGATAAGGGAATGGTCATTATACAGTTACTGGTGAGCATTCATTGTGGTCATTTGAAAACAAAAGACCATGCGATCAATAACAGACTTTGGTTATCTGAGGTAATAATCTGCGATTAAAATTGATACAATTCATTAAATGTGGTAATTTTTCAACATTACTCTGGAAGTAGGGTAAGCTTATGATGAAAATAACCACACCCTTCATAACAAGTTTCTTTAAGCCTAAGCAAAATTTGCATCAATTATTATAATACTTTTGCTACGTTAAAATGTATCATGGCAACAGATATATTTTTTTCCAGTTTTTGGATATATTTCACGGTGGTCATTTCTCAACATGCACTCTACAACATAACCCTACTCCCAGAGTTTATGTTGAAAAATGACCATACAATTAATCACCCATTTACCAACGTTGGAGTAATATTAGATTTGGTCAATTAGTGATAATTGAAGGTACAGACTGGAGCCCTGCGAACCTCTATTGACCACCTGATGGCTGTCCATCTACAGTTGACCAATAGAAATATTAGTTAACTAATTTGCATTAGTTTTCTTAGTTTTTAGTATAAGTGAGAGATACAGAAAGATAGGGGGGGGGGGGCAGACGTAGGTACAGAGAAGCAGAACAGAGTCAGAGTTGGAACATGGAAAGAGAGCAAGATTGGATCAGGATTAAATGTGAGCTGAGATAGAAGGTGCTAGCAATGGTATTCAGAAATAGGAACTGGAAGTTGGCAACAATAAAGAAATGAACTGGAAACGGATTTGAGTACTAATTCCCCAGACCGACATCGGTCATAAATGTATAGATGTATAGTACACTACAATAAATTGGTTGTTACTAGTAAATGAAGTACTTTTCATGTAACGATGTAATCATCTGGTCCCTGACTCCCCTCCTAGCAGAAAATGTTAACACTTGCAGAATGGTTCCTCTCAGCACTCAGGCTGGCATCTTTATTGGACCCTACAGCTTACTGCCTGGTCATTTTGGATATCATGTTACAAGTTGTTATAATTTGTTATTGAAAGTCAAGCTAAATAATAATGACCACAAAATAGACTGGAACTCAGGAGACCACAAGACGTATCACTTTCAACTATAGGAACATGATTTTTTTTGTATCATGACTGAAATTATGACATCAACTTCTATAATCCATTTCTTGTGAGAGAAAAAATAATCTAAATTATTTCAGTGAACATCTTCAACTTCATGCACATGAAGTTTTCGGTCTTTTGTTTTTTACATTGATACTACCCTGAACACAGATATATGTATAATAAAGCCAATTTGAAACAAATAAAAGTAATTTACATACAAGATAATAATCATAACATCAGAAATTTATATTGAACCACAATTACAGTTTCAGCCTACTACCCATAGTGTTGCATCCCTAAACTAATAACCATATACCAAATATTGCTGGGCAAAATAAAAAAACACATCATTTTTCTTTTTGCAATTCACTGAAGACAAAATATCAGCATGACACAAAAGTCATCAAGAGTTCATGTTATAAATTTTCTAGAAGCAGCAAACTGTTGATTTGGATCTGTTGGAGTCTGTTTCGGATAGGCCATCATCTCCGGACCATGATAGAACAATTGAGACATGCTCTTCGATGTTCAGGCTTCCGTCTTCTTTGGAAGTGACACAGGCTTCTCCAGATAGAACAGCCGAAATACAGATTACATTTATAATACATTTGTGTGATCTTTTTACCTTTGTATGACATGTCTTTAGTTAAACCTGTTCTTTAATTTATTAGTAATATTTAAACTGTGTTCGAACATATTTGGGTCTGTATAGATTCCTTAGCATTGTCTTTATAGGAGACTTTGTTTGTTTGTTTGATTTTGTTTAACGTCCTATTAACAGCTAAGGTCATTTAAGGACGGCCTCCCCTGTGTGCAAGATGCATGCGTGTAGTGTATGTGTGTGTTTTTTGGGAGGCTGCGATATAGGAGACACTCCACCCCCCAATCCCTGGTCACCTCACATAAGCCAACAGTGACATCAACAGTCTATGTGGGGCCAACACTCAGATCGTTTGTTTGTTTGATTTTGTTAAACGTCCTATTAACAGCTAAGGTCATTTAAGGACGGCCTCCCCTGTGAGCAAGATGCATGCGTGTAGTGGATGTGTGTGTATTTTGGGAGGCTACGATATGTTCGTGTTTGTCTCCTTGTGATAGCGCGGAACTGATGCCGACTTTATAGTGCTACCTCACTGAAACATACTGCAGAAGACACCCAGCAGGACGCCCCACCCGGTCACATTATACTGATACTCAGATCATCTACAAAAAAAAGAACATTGGCTTCTATTTATGATGAACCAGTGTATTTTGATAGAGAAAGTGTGTCCCAACCAGGATCTTATGCTGAAGAAACACATCAACGTCAGAATGATGCAACCTTATGTAAGTTGTTTTCAAGTTGAAATCAAAACATTAATTACAGACCCATGCAAGTCTAGTAATATTATCGAAAAAGGTATTTACTCTTTATCAAGATTGAAAGTGCCATAGTTTCCAAGGATAATCTGCAAGTTGAGCTATTACATTAATGCAATGCTTACAGTCTACTTTTTCTTTCAACGTTGTTTTGTTTATTGTAGCATCACTATTGGGCCAAGGTTATGACATCCTTAACGGTTGTTTAAACTTTGGGTGTCCGAGAAAGGACTCAGAAGTTAGAGACAGAAAAATGTGTTTGTCTCTGTCAGTGGCATAATAATTTAGAACTTCTTCTCTAGAACCTACTGCTATAGTTTCCTTTTCTAAAAACGGTATACCTTGTGTAATGGAAAGGGTATCCATTATCTGTGAGAGGCCGAAGTAAATTACAAACACGGCACAGTTTTATAGTTTTAATTTGAACTCTAAACCGAATGTTTCATAAACACCTATTTCAGATTATCAGGCCGAATAAAAGTACGAACACGACACATTTATTTAGATATATTTTTTATTACAAATCGAGTAATAAGCAAACACATGTTTTCAACAGACAGCATATATATTACTGAAGCTGATACATTTTTTAACAAATCAGCCCATTATTATTAGATCTATCAGTAAAATATACCATTATTCTGATCAATTATTATATTAGGACAAGTTAGGTAAAATGTAACCCCCAGTTTTTCTTGATTGGTCAACAATCTTATATCTATCAATAGTATATTATTGAAGCTGATACATTTTTGAACATATAATGAATGAATTACAATATTTTATCTATCAGTAAGATATGGTCATTTTACAACATAAACTAACCCTACTCACGGATTTTATGTTGTAAAATGACCATGTTGATTTAGATCATTATTTACTCTTTCAATTATATATTTTTTTGAAAGTTAAGTGTTTGTTGAAACTCCTAAATTACATTATAAAGCATGTGCCTGTGATTTTGTGTACATTTCTGACCCATTTTTGTACCTTTATAATATATATCTGAATATAGAACTGATATAATTTACCAATGTCCAATTGGAAATATTTTTGTTGGGGTATTTTTGCTGTAAAATGGTTACACAAGGAATAACAAATACGGAATGTTTACTCTCAGATCCATATTATCAGGTGTACAAACATATACATATCATAACAGTCTATACGTTTAGCAACCTATCTATTATTGTATGCATGAAGAATCTAAAGATGAACAAGAGCTTTAAGTTAAAATATTCTAATCGAACGTAATTGAATAGTACAGGTTGGCATGACGAAACTTAGAAGCAAGATCACCACAAAGGCGGCCAATGGTCCCGAAGGCAAAGCAATGGAAGACAACACGCCGGACATCAAAGCCAGTGCCATCAACTAGTAAATCGGAGACTTCAGAGATTGTTCCAGACCAGGAAGGAGACACTGAAATTAACCCTAGCCCTTCAGCGGAGGACGAGGTTGATGCCAGACACCATGTCACTGTCGTCCAGTCTGAGACCGAGGAGGCTCCGAACCGGGAAGGAGACGCTGACATAAACCCTAGCCCTAGAGCGGAGAATGCACAACATGTCACAGTCCAGTTCCGTGCCCTAAACACGCCAGATAAGGGACTTGGGTCAACAAAGTCCAAACCAGTTCTATCAAAGGAGGAGGAGACAAGACAGCTCTTAAACATTTTTGATCAGTTGAAGGCTTTTGAGAAGCAAAATCCAAAATGCAAAAGAACGTTCGAAACTGACGATGAAGAATCGGTTGACCGGGGATGAATATGTGCCATCCTCTGAAGATGTTCAATCTTCAGAGGAGAGTGATGCTGAAGCCATACCACCAACTCGCTGTCAAAATCAGCAATATTGACCCAAAAAGATCAAAATTCACTCCTACGGAGACGAACGTTCGTCGAGCGAGGAAACATTACCCGCAGATAAGAAATAGACCGCCGACTTCTGCCAATGCCAGACAAAGAAAGAAGTGTCACCTTTGTGAACTGGAAGTTTTGGACATGGCTCGCCACATGCGTCACGCACACGAGTTTGTTCCAAAAACAGGCAGGAGACATAAGTCATGTCCAATTGCAGGTTGCCCAGCAATTGTTAAACATCTCGACAGACACTTACAAGCAGCGCATAGAAAGACCAAAGATGAGTCACACAAAACTGTTCTCCAGAGTGAGAACAACAAATTAGAGAAGAGGCGCAACATCAAATTAGAGAAGAATCAGCAGGAACAGATAATGCACTGGAGACGAGTAGGTGTCCCTCTACCCCTTCCTCCTCCCGTACGGAACCAGGCGCAATGACGGAGCGACAACAGACATTGATGGAATTTCAAGAGTATCTGACCTCCGCGAACCGATGCAAGACAGCTGATGTTGCCAATTGAAGCATATCTGGAGTAGCACAACCTCTGATTCCAGTCTTGAGGCATTCATTGCTCCTGATATAATACAGACGGAGTGGCTGGAAAGATTCCGTGATGTGAGACTACCTGGAACGGTTAAGTCATACTTAGGATCCTTTCAGGAATTTGCAGCGTTCCTTATCATTACGGACAAAACATCAAACGGGAATCGATTTGTTTGTTTGTTTGTTTATGTTTAATGGCCCATCGACGGCTGTGGTCATTTAGGGCCATGGTGATTTATTTATTTATTTTACTTTTTTAACAAACATGTGAATAGCGAAGATAAAATCAGATAAAATGGTTCATTTTAAAAGCATTCGCGTTGTATATGTAGATAATAAAAAGGTGGTCGCAAGCCATATCAAATATACCAAGAAAAAGGATTGTGGAGAGACAAGACTTCGATGTGAACGAGTCGGTCTAAATAAAGGACATCGAAGCTTTGAACAAATCAAGCACTGCTGACCTGGCACAGAAGTACTTTGAAAACATCAAAGTTGGGGAAATGAAGTCGGTGTCATGTTACCAATACACGTTAATAAAGAATTATCCGATGCTTTAGATTCAATTTCAGAATGCCATGAGGGCGGGGGCCTTGACATCGATGGCGATAAGGTCAGTCAGGTATGCGACCATGCAAGGGAACCGCCACGTGATAAGCGTGCATGACCATAAAACAGGTTACAGGACACCAGCGATGATTGGCCTATCACAAGACCTATACCGGTACATGGAACTCCATCTAAAGGTGAGGCGTATGATGCCATGCTTTTCACCAGAACAGTACGAATTAACTGACCAATGGTTCCTCACCAAGACCCGTCCTTTCGTCGCACTTCTCCGTAGCCATCAACGCCATCTGGAAAATTGGAACCGTTGCGAAAGCAATCACTGCAACCAAAATGAAGAAATTGGCTGTAACAGAGGTCTACAATCTAAACCCGAGGCACGATATCAATAATATCAATTAAATCACTCGAGACTTGAAATAAGATTTGAACAAAATTGGACCAACTTTGGTGGGAAGCATCACTAGGCCAAACATATCCAGTGTTGTTGAGACAAAAGGTTTTAACTCGCAACAAACAGCAGCAGGACGCTGGGGTCCAGTCATACCCATTTGAATTAAGTCTCTGATTCACATCATGGAACCAGTCCAGGTCCCACACTATTGCCATATTTATAGTTAATTATATTATATAGGCACAAGTAAACCATCACACTCATGCTACCAGGGTTAAGCTAGTGTTCAGTCTCCCTTTTGGTGAATGAGTCACCGAGTTATAGCATAGTGAAATAGTTCAGATCCCTAAACTAATAACCATATACCAAATATTGCTGGGCAAAATAAAAAAACAACATCATTTTTCTTTTTTCAATTCACTGAAGACAAAATATCAGCATGACACAAAAGTCATCAAGAGTTCATGTATACAATTTTTCATTCATTTTCTAGAAGCAGCAAACTGTTGATTTGGATCTGTTTGAGTCTGTTTCGGATAGGCCATCATCTCCGGACGATGATAGAACAATTGAGACATGCTCTTCGATGTAAGAGCTTCCGTCTTTGGAAGTGACACAGGCTTCTCCGCATAGAACAGCCAAAATACAGATTTCATTCGTAAATATATTTGTGTGATTTTGTACCTATGTTTGACATGTCTTTAGAAAACCTGTTCTTTAATTTATTAGTAATATTTAAACTGTGTTTGAACATCTTATGGTCTGTATAGATTCCTTAGCATTGTCTTTATAGGACACTCCACCCCCAATCCCTGGTCACCCCACAGAAGCCAACAGTGACATCAACAGTCTATGTGGGGCCAACACTCAGATCGTCTACCAAAAAAAGGACATTAGCTTCTCATTATGAGGAACCAGTGTATCTCGATAGAGAGAGTGTGTCCCAACCAGGATCTTATGCTGAAGAAACACATCAACGTCAGAATGATACAACCTTATGCTAATTGTGTTTAAGTTGAAATCAATACATTAAAATACAGACCAATGCAAGTCCTAGTTATATTGTCGAAAAATATATTTACTCTTTTATCAAGATTGAAAGTGCCAGTTTCCAAGGATAATCTTTTGTTTGATTTTGTTTAACGTCCTACTTACAGCTAAGGTCATTTAAGGACGGCCTCCCCTGTGTGCAAGATGCATGCGTGTAGTGTATGCATGTATATTTTGGGAGGCCGCGATAGTTTCCAAGGATAATCTGCAAATTGAGCTATTACATTAATGCAATGCTTACAGTCTACTTATTCTTTCAACGTTGCTTTGTTTATTGTAGCATCACTATTTGGCCAAGGTTATGACATTCTAAACGGTTGTTTACACTTTGGGTGTCCGAGAAAGGATTCAGAAGTTAGAGACAGAAAACAAATACCTAAAACTACAGATCACTGAACTTGACACCAGCATCAAACAGCAAAGAACAGGTAAATTGAATAATTTTCATAAAATTGTTGTGATAAAATTTTGCAGAAAAAAATCTATTATCTGTTTGTTGCCTCTGGCAATCTTTTCTATGCTGGAAAGCAAAACATCCTCTGCTGAATATGTTCATGTCAAGAGATAACTGGGAGATTTCCTAAGTGTATTTAACTACATTTCAGCTTTACTTATTTTCTTTCATACTATCAGGTATTGAACTCTGGTTTCTTTTTCATTTCAGATCAGTCTCTCCTACAGGCATTACAACACTTTTTAAATAGTTGGCAGACAAATACATAACCTTCATCGCCCTTAAACATATCATATACTCCATCAATCAATGCCTTATCCTACACACCATCAGCAACTGCTACCTAATATACACCATTGACCTCTGCCACACCATAAACACCATCAGCAACTACTACATCAACCTCTGTCCATTCAGATGCACCATTGAGCAAAGCTAAATTATACACATCAACCTCAGTCCAATCAATTGCACCACCGTCTTCAACAAACCCTGCACCATCGACCAGAGTAGCCTGTACTGGAGAGGACAGTTTGGTGACTCATGAGTGTTTCACAGTACCTGGTGATGGAAAGTTACTGGTTTTTCCTTTTTTTTTTAAATAATATAAGTTTTTTTTTACCTGTGAATGATTTTACATTTAACAGGTTGCTATTGATCATCACATTCTATTCGAAATAATATAGTATAGGAAGTCACTCGTCCATAAAGAGCTATTTTTAGTATCTGTATCAATAACTATTATGATGTATCAAATACATTCTTATCTCAAAACGTGCATTCATATACTTTGTGTTAAAGCAATTTTATGAGCCATCATCATTTTTGTTTTTTTAAACACACAGTGACACATATACCATCAACACAAAAAGTGTGAATTGGCGATTTTTTTAATGAGCATTATTAAGTTATACTGATCCTGAACGGGCACTTCATTATATTCCCAATCATAATGATTTAACAGTTGATATATGGTCACCTTTTGTTCTTGTGTAACAACAAGAGCAAGGATAGATTTTGGGTCATATTGTTCCTGATTATCCATTATGAGTGAGGAGTAATTCAGAAATGCGCCAGTATAAATCTCACACTTGTAACCTTAAAAGTGATCTAAAATAAAGCTACAGGAAAAATATCAGTATTTATGATTAAAATTCATTCAAAAGACCCTGTTTTTTTGTATTTTTTTAACATTTCACCCCTGTGATTAAAAGTCGAACAAAGTCATTATGTTGAACACATTGTATAGCCTTTCATCTCCGGATGCAACTTGCAAAGTATAAACATCCTGGGACCCATGGTTATTCAGAAGAGGTTGTTTAAAGATTTAAAAAAAGAAGTTGACCCCTGTGACCTTGAATATAAGTCAGTCATTCACTTTAACAAACATAGTAGTCCTCGATCCCAGCATATGCTACTGTTTGTTTGTTTGTTTGTTTGATTTTGTTTAACGTCCTATTAACAGCTAAGGTCATTTAAGGACGGCCTCCCCTGTGTGCAAGATGCATGCGTGTAGTGTATGTGTGTGTATTTTGGGAGGCTGCGATATGTTCGTGTTTGTCTTCTTGTAATAGCGCGGAACTGATGCCGACTTTATAGTGCTACCTCACTGAAACATACTGCCGAAGACACCCAGCAGGACGCCCCACCCGGTCACATTATACTGACAACG